>NC_132905.1:46740138-47050977 GCF_047675955.1 Chlorocebus sabaeus | reverse complement strand
GGAAATATCTTCAGTTAAAAACTGGAAAGAAGATTTCTGAGAAACTGCTTTTTGTTCTGTGAATTCATCTCAGAGAGTTACCGCTTTCCCCTCAAGAAGCCTTTCACTATGACCGTTCTTGTGGAATTTGAAGTGTGATATTTGGAAGCCTATAGAGGGCAAAGGTGAAAAAGGAAGCATCTTCAGTTCAAAACTGGAAAGAAGCTTTCTGAGAAACTGCACTCTGTTCTGTTAATTCATCTCACAGAGTTACATCTTTCCCCTCAAGAAGCCGTTCGCTAAGACTGTTCTTGTGGAATTTGCAAAGCGATATTTGGAAGCCCATAGATGGCAATGGTGAAAAAGCAAACATCTTCAGTTAAAAACTGGAAAGAAGCATTGTGAGAAACTGCACTCTGTTCTATTAATTCGACTCACAGAGTTACACCTTTCCCCTCAAGAAGCCTTTCGCTAAGACTGTTCTTTAGGAATTTGAAAAGTGATATTTGGTAGCCCATAGAGGGCAATGGTGAAAAAGGAAACATCTTCAGTTTAAAACTGGAAAGAAGCTTTCTGAGAAACTTCACTCTGTTCTGTTAATTCCTCTCACAGAGTTACAGCTTTCCCCTCAAGAAGCCTTTCGCTTAAACTGTTCTTGTGGAATTTGAAAAGTGATATTTGGAATCTTATAGAGGGCAAAGGAGAAAAAGGAAATATCTTCAGTTAAAAACTGAAAAGAAGCTTCCTGACACACTGCACTGTGTTCTGTTAATTCATCTCACATAGTTATAGCATTCCCCTCAAGAAGCCTTTCACTAAGCCTGTTCTGGTGAAATTTGAAGAGTGATATTTGGAAGTCCATAGAGGGCAATGGTGAAAAAGGAAACATCTTCAGTTTCAAACTGGAAAGAAACTTTCTGAGAAACTGCATTCTGTTCTGTTAATTCATCTCACAGAGTTACATCTTTCCCCTCAAGAAGCCGTTCGCTAAGACTGTTCTTGTGGAATTTGCAAAGCGATATTTGGAAGCCCATCGAGGGCAATGATGAAAAAGGAAATATCTTCAGTTAAAAACTGGAAAGAAACTCTCTGAGAAACTGCACGCTGTTCTGTTAATTCGTCTCACAGAGTTACAGCTTTCCCCTCAAGAAGCCTTTCGCTAAGACTGTTCTTTTGGAATTTGAAAAATAATATTTGGTAGCCCATAGAGGCCAATGGTGAAAAAGGAAATATCTTCAGTTAGAAACTGAAAAGAAGCTTTCTGACAAACTGCACTCTGCCCTGTTAATTCATCTCACAGAGTTACAGCTTTCCCTTCAAGAAGCCTTTCGATAAGACTGTTCTTGTGGAATTTGAAAAGTGATATTTGGAAGCCCTTAGAGGGCAATGGTGAAAAATGAAATATCTTCAGTTAAAAACTGGAAGAAACTTTCGAGGAAACCGCTTTGTGGTCTGTCAATTCATGTCATAGAGTTACAGATTTCCCCTCAAGAAGCCTTTCGCTAAGACTGTTCTTGTAGAATTTCAAGAATGCTATTTGGAAGCCCATAGAGGGCAATGGTGAAAAAGGAAATATCTTGAGTTAAAAAATGTAAAGAAGCTTTCGTGGAAACTGCTCTGTATTCTGTTAATTCATCTCACAGAGTTACAGCTTTCCCTTCAAGAAGCCTTTCGCTAAGACTGTTCTTGTGGAATTTGAAGAGTGATATTTGGAAGCCCATAGAGGGCTATGGTGTAAAAGGAAACATCTTCAGTTAAAACTGGACAGAAGCTTTCGGGGAAACTGCAAACTGTTCTGTTAATTCATCTCACAGAGTTACAGCTTTCCCCTCATGAAGCCTTTCGCTAAGACTGTTCTTGTGGAATTTGAAGAGTGATATTTGGAAGCTCATAGAGGGCAATGGTGAAAAAGGAAATATCTTCAGTTAAAAACTGGAAATAAGCTTTCTGACAAACTGCACTCTGTTCTGTTAATTCATCTCAGAGAGTTACAGCTTTCCCTTCAAGAAGCCTTTCGCTAAGACTCTTCTTGTGGAATTTGAAAAGTCATACTTGGAAGCCCATAGAGGGCAATGGTGAAAAAGGAAACATCTTCGGTTTAAAACTGGAAAGAAGCTTTCAGACAAGCTGCACTCTGTTCTGTTAATTCATCTCACAGAGTTACTGCTTTCCCTTCAAGAAGCCTTTCGCTAGATTGTTCTAGTGGAATTTGAAAAGTGATATTTGGAAGCCCTTAGAGGGCAGTGGTGAAAAAGGAAACATCTTCCGTTTGAAACTGGAAAGAAGCTTTCTGAGAAAATGCACTCTATTCTGTTAATTAATATCAGAGAGTTACATCTTTGCCGTCAAGAAACCGTTCGCTAATACTGTTCTTGTTTAATTTGCAAAGTGATATTTGGAAGCCCATAGAGGACAATGGTGAAAAAGGAAATATCTTCAGTTAAAAACTGGAAAGAAGCTTTCAGAGAAACTGCTTTGTGTTCTGTGAATTCATCTCACAGAGTTACAGCTTTCCCCTCAAGAAGCCTTTCTCTAAGACTGTTCTTGTGGAATTTGAAGAGTGATATTTGGAAGCCCAAGGAGGGCAATGGTGAAAAAGGAAACATCTTCAGTTAAAAACTGGAAAGAAGCTTTCTGAGAAACTGCACTCTGTTCTGTTAATTCGTCTCACAGAGAGACAGCTTTCCCCTCAAGAAGCCTTTCGCTAAGACAGTTCTTGTGGAATTTGAAAAGTGAGATTTGGTAGCCCATAGAGGGCAATGGTGAAAAAAGAAATATCTTCAGTTAAAAACTGGAAAGAAGCTTTCTGAGAAACTGCTTTGTGTTCCGTGAATTCAACTCACAGAGTTACAGCTTTCCCCTCAAAGCGTTTTGCTAATACTGTTCTTGTGGAATTACAAGAGTGATATTTGGAAGCCCATAGAGGGCAAAGGTGAAAAGGAAATATCTTTAGTTATAAAATGGAAAGAAGCTTTCGGGGAAAGACTCTGTGTTCTGTTAATTCATGTCATAGAGTTACAGCTTTCCCCTCAAGAAGCCTTTCGCTAAGACAGTTCTTATAGAATTTGAAGAGTGATATTTGGAAGCCCATAGGGGGCAATGGTGAAAAAGGAAATATCTTCAGTTAAAAACTGGAAGGAAGATTTCTGAGAAACTGTTTTGTGTTCTGTGAATTCATCTCACAGAGTTAAAGCTTTCCCCTCAAGAAATCTTTCGCTTAGACTGTTCTTCAGGAATTTGAAGAGTGATATTTGGAAGCCCATAGAGGGCAAAGGTGAAAAAGGAAACATCTTCAGTTTAAAACTGGAAAGAAGCTTTCCGAGAAACTGCACTCTGTTCTGTTAATTCATCTCACAGAGTTACATCTTTCCCCTCAAGAAGCCGTTCGCTAAGACTGTTCTTGTGGAATTTGCAAAGCGATATTTGGAAGCCCATAGATGGCAATGGTGAAAAAGCAAACATCTTCAGTTAAAAACTGGAAAGAAGCATTGTGGGAAACTGCACGCTGTTCTGTTAATTCGTCTCACAGAGTTACAGCTTTCCCCTCAAGAAGCCTTTCGCTAAGACTGTTCTTTTGGAATTTGAAAAGTGATATTTGGTAGCCCATAGAGGGCAATGGTAAAAAGGGAAATATCTTCAGTTAAAACATGGAAAGAAGCTTTCTGACAAACTGCACTCTGTTCTGTTAATTCATCTCACAGAGTTACAGCTTTCCCTTCAAGAAGCCTTTCGCTAAGGCTGTTCTTGTGGATTTGAAAAGTGATATTTGGAATCCCATAGAGGGCAATGGTGAAAAAGGAAACATCTTCGGTTTAAAACTGGAATGAAGCTTTCTCAGAAACTGCACTCTGTTCTGTTAATTCATCGCACAGAGTAATATCTTTCCCTTCAAGCAGTCGTTCGCTAAGAGTGTTCTTGTGGAATTTGCAAAGTGATATTTGGAAGCCCATAGTGTGCAATGGTGAAAAAGGAAATATCTTCAGTTAAAAACTGGAATGAAGCTTTCTGACAAACTGCACTATGTTCCGTTAATTCATCTCACACAGTTAAATATTTCCCCTCAACAAGCCATTCCCTAAAACTGTTCTTGCGTAAGTTGAAAAGTGATATTTGGAAGCCCATAGAGGGCAATGGTGAAAAAGGAAATATCTTCAGTTAAAAACTGGAAAGAAGCTTTCCGACAAACTGCACTCTGTTCTGATAATTCATCTCACAGAGTTCCATCTTTCCCCTCAAGAAGCCGTTCGCTAAAACTGTTCTTGTGGAATTTGCAAAGCGATATTTGGAAGCCCATAGAAAGCTATGGTGAAAAAGGAAATATCTTCAGTTAAAACCTGGAAAGAAGCTTTCGGGGAAACTGCTCTGTGTTCTCTTAGTTCATGTCACAGAGTTACAGCTTTCCCTTCAAGAAGCCTTTCGCTAAGACTGTTCTTGTGGTATTTCAAAAGTGATATTTGGAAGCCCATACAGGGCAATGGTGAAAAAGGAAACATCTTCGGTTTAAAACTGGAAAGAAGCTTTCTGACAAACTGCACTCTGTTCTGTTAATTCATCTCACAGAGTTACAGCTTTCCCTTCAAGAAGCCTTTCGCTAAGACTCTTCTTGTGGAATTTGAAAAGTGATATTTGGAAGCCCATGGAGGGCAATGGTGAAAAAGAAAACATCTTCGGTTTAAAACTGGAAAGAAGCTTTCTGAGAAAATGCACTCTGTTCTGTTAATTCATCTCACAGAGTTACATCTTTTCCCTCAAGAAACCGTTGGCTAAGACTGTTCTTTTGGAATTTGAAAAGTGATATTTGGAAGCCCATAGAGGGCAATGGTGAAAAAGGAAATATCTTCAGTTAAAAACTGAAAAGAAGCTTTCTGAGAAACCGCACTCTATTCTGGGAATTCATCGCACAGAGTTACAGCTTTCCCCTCAAGTAGCCTTTCGCTAAGACTGTTCTTGTGGAATTTGAAGAGTCATATTTCGTAGCCCATAGAGGGCAATGGTGAAAAAGGAAATATCTTCCGTTCAAAACTGGAAAGAATCTTTCTGAGAAACTGCTTTGTGTTCTGTGAATTCATCTCACAGAGTTACAGCTTTCCCCTCAAGAAGCGTTTCGCTAAGACTGTTCTTGTGGAATTTGAAGAGTGATATTTGGAAGCCCATACAGGGCAATGGTGAAAAAGGAAACATCTTCAGTTTAAAACTGGAAAGAAGCTTTCTGAGAGACTGCACTCTGTTCTGTTAATTCGTCTCACAAAGTTACAGCTTTCCCTACAAGAAACCTTTCGCTAAGACTGTTCTTGTGGAATTTGCAAAGCGATATTTGGAAGCCCATAGAGGGCAATGGTGAAAAAGGAAATATCTTCATTTAAAAAGTGGAAAGAAGCTCTCTGAGAAACTGCACTCTGTTCTGTTAATTCGTCTCACAGAGTTACAGTTTTCCCTTCAAGAAGCCTTTAGCTAAGAGTGTTCTTTTGGAATTTGAAAAGTGATCTCTGGAATCCCTTAGAGGGCAAAGGTGAAAAAGGAAATATATTCTATTAAAAACGTAAAAGAAGCTTTCTGACAAACTACTCTCTGTTCTGTTAATTCATCTCACAGAGTTACAGCTTTCTACTCAAGAAGCCGTTCGCTAAGACTATTCTTGTGTAATTTGCAAGGTGATATTTGGAAGCCCTTACAGGGCTATGGTGAAATAGGAAATATCTTCAGTTAAAAAGTGAAAAGAAGCTTTCTGACAAACTGCACTCTGTTCTGTTAATTCGTCTCACAGAGTTACAGCTTTCCCTTCAAGATGGCTTTCGCTAATACTGTTCTTGTGGAATTTGCAAAGTGATATTTGGAAGCCCATAGAGGGCAATGGTGAAAAACGAAATATCGTCAGTTAAAAACTGGAAAGAAACTTTCTGAGAACCTTCTTTGTGTTCTGAGAATTCATCTAACAGAGTTATAGCTTTCCCCTCAAGAAACCTTTCGCTAAGACTGTTCTTGTGGAATTTGAAGAGTGATATTTGGAAGCCCATAGAGGGCAATGGTGAAAAAGGAAATATGTTCAGTTAAAAACTGGGAAGAAGCTTACTGAGAAACTGCACTCTGTTCTGTTAATTCGTCTCACAGAGTTACAGCTTTCCCCTCAAGAAGCCTTTCGCTAAGACTCTTCTTTTAGAATTTAAAAAGTGATAATTGGAATCCTGTAGTGGGCAAAGGTGAAAAAGGAAATATCTTCATTTAAAATCTGAAAAGAAGCTTTCTGACAAACTGCACTCTGTTCTGTTAATTCAACTCACAGTGTTACAGCTTTCCCTTCAGGAAGCCTTTCGCTAAGACTGTTCTTGTGGAATTTGAAGAGTGATATTTGGAAGCCCATAAAGGGCAATGGTGAAAAAGGAAATATCTTCAGTTAAAAACTGGAAAGAAGCTTTCGGGTAAACTACTCTGTGTTCTGTTATTTCATGTCACAGAGCGTCAGCTTTCCTCTCAAGAAGCCTTTTGCTAAGACTGTTCTTGTGGAATTTGAAGAGTGATATTTGGAAGCCCATAGAGGGCAAAGGTGAAAAAGGAAATATCTTCAGTTTAAAACAGGAAACAAGCATTCTGAGAAACTGAACTCTGTTCTCTTAATTCGTCTCACAGAGTTACAGTTTCCCCTTCAAGAAGCCTTTCGCTTAGACTGTTCTTGTGGAGTTAGAAAAGTGACATTTGGAATCCCTTAGAGGGCAATGGTGAAAAAGGAAATATCTTCCGTTCAAAACTGAAAAGAAGCTTTCTGACAAACTGCACTCTGTACTGTTAATTCATCTCACAGAGTTACAGCTCTCCCCTCAAGAAGCCTTTCGCTAAGACTGTTCTTGTGTAATTTGAAGAGTGATATTTCGTAGCCCATAGAGGGCAATGGTGTAAAACGAAATATCTTCAGTTAAAAACTGGAAAGAATCTTTCTGAGAAACTGCTTTGTGTTCTGTGAATTCATCTCACAGAGTTACAGCTTTCCCCTCAAGAAGCGTTTCGCGAAGATGTTTTGTGGAATTTGAGGAGTGATATTTGGAAGCCCATACAGGGCAATGGAGAAAAATGAAACATCTCCAGTTTAAAACTGGAAAGAAGCTTTCTGAGAGACTGCACTCTGTTCTGTTAATTCGTCTCACAGAGTTACAGCTTTCCCTACAAGAAGCCTTTCGCTAAGACTGTTCTTGTGGAATTTGCAAAGCGATATTTGGAAGCCCATAGAGGGCAATGGTGAAAAAGGAAATATCTTCCGTTCAAAACTGGAAAGAAGCTCTCTGAGAAACTGCACGCTGTTCTGATAATTCATCTCACAGGGTTACATCTTTCCCTTCAAGAAGCCTTTCGCTAAGGCTGTTCTTGTGGAATTGGCAAAAGGATATTTGGAAGCCCATAGAGGGCTATCTTGAAAAAGGAAATATCTTCCGTTCAAAACTGGAAAGAAGCTTTCTGAGAAACTGCTCTGTGTTCTGTTAATTCATCTCACAGAGTTACATCTTTCCCTTCAAGAAGCCTTTCGCGAAGGCTGTTCTTGTGGAATTGGCAAAGGGTTATTTGGAAGCCCTTAGAGGGCTATGGTCAAAAAGGAAATATCTTTCGTTCAAAACTGGAAAGAAGCTTTCTGAGAAACTGCTCTGTGTTCTGTTAATTCATCTCACAGAATTACATCTTTCCCTTCAAGAATCCCTTCGCTAAGGCGGTTCTTGTGGAATTGGCAAAGGGATATTTGGAAGCACTTAGAGGGCTATGGTGAAAAAGGAAATATCTTCAGTTCAAAACTTGAAAGAAGGTTTCTGAGAAACTGCTCTGTGTTCTGTTATTTCATCTCACAGAGTTACATCTTTCCCTTCAAGAAACCTTTCGATAAAGCTGTTCTTCTGGAATTGGCAAAGGGATATTTGGAAGCCCATAGAGGGCTATGGACAAACAGGAAATATCGTCCGTTCAAAAGTGGAAAGAAGCTTTCTGAGAAACTGCTCTGTGTTCTGTTAATTCATCTCACAGAGTTACATCTTTCCCTTCAAGAAGCCTTTCGCTAAGGCAGTTCTTGTGGAATTGGCCAAGGGATATTTGGAAGAACATAAAACGCTATGGTGAAACAGGAAATATCTTCTTTTCAAAACTGGTAAGAAGCTTTCTGAGAAACTGCTCTGTGTTCTGTTAATTCATCTCACAGAGTTACATCTTTCCCTTCACGAAGCCCTTCGAAAAGTCTGTTTTTGTATAAATTGCAAAAGGATATTTGGAAGCCCATAGAGGGCTGTAGTGAAAAAGGAAATATCTTCCCTTCATAATTGGAAAAAAGCATTCTGAGAAACTGCTCTGTGTTCTGTTAATTCATCTCACAGAGTTACATCTTTCTCTTCAAGAAGACTTTCGCTAAGGCTGCTCTTGTGGAATTGGCAAAGGGATATTTGGAAGTCCATAGAGGGCTATGGTGAAAAAGGAAATATCTTCCGTTCAAAACTGGAAAGAAGCTTTGTGAGAAACTGCTCTGTGTTCTGTTAATTCATCTCACAGAGTTACATCTTTCCCTTCAGGAGGCTTTTCGCTAAGGCTGTTCTTGTGGAATTGGCAAAGGGATATTTGGAAGCCCATAGAGGGCTAAGGTGAAAAAGGAAATATCTTACTTTCAAAACTGGAAACAAGATTTCTGAGAAACTGCTCTGTGTTCTGTTAATTCATCTCACAGAGTTACATCTTTCACTTCAAGAAGCCTTTCGATCAGGCTGTTCTTGTGGAATTGTCAAAAGGATATTTGGAAGCCCATAGAGGGCTATGGTGAAAAAGGAAATATCTTCCGTTCAAAACTGGAAAGAAACTTTCTGAGAAACTGCTCTGTGTTCTGTTAATTCATCTCACAGAGTTACATCTTTCCCTTCAAGAAGCCTTTCGCTAAGGCTGTTCTTGTGGAATTGGCCAAAGGATATTTGGAAGCCCATAAAAGGCTATGGTGAAACAGGAAATATCTTCCTTTCAAAAATGGAAAGAAGCTTTCTGAGAAACTGCTCTGTGTTCTGTTAATTCGTCTCACAGAGTTACATCTTTCCCTTCAAGAAGCCCTTCGAAAAGGCTGTTTTTTTAAAATGGCCAAAGGATATTTTGAAGCCCATAGAAATCTATGGTGAAAAAGGAAATATCTTCCGTTCAAAACTGGAAAGAAGCTTTCTGAGAAACTGCTCTGTGTTCTGTTAATTCATCTCACAGAGTTACATCTTTCCCTTCAAGAAGCCTTTCGATAAGGCTGCTCTTGTGGAATTGGCCAAGGGATATTTGGAAGCCCATAGAGGGCTATGGTGAAAAAGGAAATATCTTCCGTTCAAAACTGGAAAGAAGCTTTCGGAGAAACTGCTCTGTGTTCTGTTAATTCATCTCACAGAGTTACATCTTTCCCTTCAAGAAGCCTTTCGCTAAGGCTGTTCTTGTGGAATTGGCAAAGGGATATTTGGAAGCCCATAGAGGGCTAAGGTGAAAAAGGAAATATCTTCCTTTCAAAACTGTAAACGAGATTTCTGAGAAACTGCTCTGTGTTCTGTTAATTCATCTCACAGAGTTACATCTTTCCCTTCAAGAAGCCTTTCGATAAGGCTGTTCTTGTGGAATTGGCAAAAGGATATTTGGAAGCCCATAGAGGGCTATGGTGAAAAAGGAAATATCTTCCGTTCAAAACTGGAAAGAAGCTTTCTGAGAAACTGCTCTGTGTTCTGTTAATTCATCTCACAGAGTTACATCTTTCCCTTCAAGAAGCCTTTCGCTAAGGCTGTTCTTGTGGAATTGGCAAAGGGATATTTGGAAGCCCATAGAGGGCTATGGTGAAAAAGGAAATATCTTCCGTTCAAAACTTGAAAGAAGCTGTCTGAGAAACTGCTCTGTGTTCTGTTAATTCATCTCACAGAGTTACATCTTTCCCTTCAAGAAACCTTTCGATAAAGCTGTTCTTGTGGAATTTGCAAAGCGATATTTGGAAGCCCATAGAGGGCTATGGTGAAAAAGGAAATATCTGCCTTTCAAAACTGGAAAGATGCTTTCTGAGAAACTGCTCTGTGTTCTGTTAATTCATCTCACAGAGTTACATCTTTCCCTTGAAGAAGCCTTTCGCTAAGGCT
This sequence comes from Chlorocebus sabaeus, assembly GCF_047675955.1. Classification (NCBI taxonomy): domain Eukaryota; kingdom Metazoa; phylum Chordata; class Mammalia; order Primates; family Cercopithecidae; genus Chlorocebus; species Chlorocebus sabaeus. The sequence continues at coordinate 47,040,898 of NC_132905.1, read as the reverse complement.
GTTCTTGTGGAATTGGCAAAGGGATATTTGGAAGCCCATGAAGGGCTATGGTGAAACAGGAAATATCTTCCGTTCAAAACTGGAAAGAAGCTTTCTGAGAAACTGCTCTGTGTTCTGTTAATTCATCTCACAGAGTTACATCTTTCCCTTCAAGAAGCCTTTCGCTATGGCTGTTTTTGTATAAATGGCAAAAGGATATTTGGAAGACCATAGAAGTCTATGGTGAAAAAGGAAATATATTCCGTTCAAAACTGTAAAGAAGCCTTCTGAGAAACTGCTCTGTGTTCTGTTAATTCATCTCACAGAGTTACATCTTTCCCTTCACGAAGCCTTTCGCTAAGGCTGTTCTTGTGGAATTGGCAAAGGGATATTTGGAAGCCCTTAGAGGGCCATGGTGAAAAAGGAAATATCTTCCGTTCAAAACTGGAAAGAAGCTTTCTGAGAAACTGCTCTGTGTTCTGTTAATTCATCTCACAGAGTTACATCTTTCCCTTCAAGAAGCCTTTCGCTAAGGCTGCTCTTGTGGAATTGGCCAAGGGATATTTGGAAGCCCATAGAGGGATATGGTGAAAAAGGAAATATCTTCCGTTCAAAACTGGAAAGAAGCTATCTGAGAAACTGCTCTGTGTTCTGTTAATTCATCTCACAGAGTTACACCTTTCCCTTCAAGAAACCATTCGATAAATCTGTTCTTGTGGAATTGTCAAAGGGATATTTGGAAGCCCATAGAGGGCTATGGAGAAACAGGAAATATCTTCCGTTCAAAATTGGAAAGAAGCTTTCTGAGAAACTGCTCTGTGTTCTGTTAATTCATCTCACAGAGTTACATCTTTCCCTTCAAGAAGCCTTTCGCTAAGGCTGCTCTTGTGGAATTGACCAAGGGTTATTTGGAAGTCCATAGAGGGCTATGGTGAAAAAGGAAATATCTTCCGTTCAAAACTGGAAAGAAGCTTTCTGAGAAACTGCTCTGTGTTCTGTTAATTCATCTCACAGAGTTACATCTTTCCCTTTAAGAAGCCTTTCGCTAAGGCTGTTCTTCTGGAATTGGCAAAGGGGTATTTGGAATCCCATAGAGGGCTATGGTGAAAAAGGAAATATCTTCCTTTCAAAACTGGAAACAAGCTTTCTGAGAAACTGCTCTGTGTTCTGTTAATTTATCTCACAGAGTTACATCTTTCCATTCAAGAAGCCTTTCGCTAAGGCTGTTCTTGTGGAATTGTCAACAGGATATCTGGAAGCCCATAGAGAGCTATGGTGAAAAAGGTAATATCTTCCGTTCAAAACTGGAAAGAAGCTTTCTGAGAAACTGCTCTGTGTTCTGTTAATTCATCTCACAGAGTTACATCTTTCTCTTCAAGAAGCCTTTCGCTAAGGCTGTTCTTGTGGAATTGGCCAAGGGATATTTGGAAGCCCATAAAAGGCTATGGTGAAACAGGAAATACCTTCTTTTCAAAACCGGTAAGAAGCTTTCTGAGAAACTGCTCTGTGTTCTGTTAATTCATCTCACAGAGTTACATCTTTCCCTTCAAGAAGCCTTTCGCTTAGGCTGTTCTTGTGGAATTGGCCAAGGGATATTTGGAAGCCCATAAAAGGCTATGGTGAAACAGGAAATATCTTCCTTTCAAAACTGGAAAGAAGCTTTCTGAGAAACTGCTGTGTGTTCTGCTAATTCATCTCACAGAGTTACATCTTTCCCTTCAAGAAGCCCTTCGAAAAGGCTGTTTTTTTATAAATGGCCAAAGGATATTTTGAAGCCCATAGAAATCTATGGTGAAAAAGGAAATATCTTCCGTTCAAATCTGGGAAGAAGCTTTCTGAGAAACTGCTCTGTGTTCTGTTAATTCATCTCACAGAGTTACATCTTTCCCTTCAAGAAGCCTTTCGATAAGGCTGCTCTTGTGGAATTGGCAACGGGATATTTGGAAGCCCATGGAGTGCTATGGTGAAAAAGGAAATATCTGCCGTTCGAAACTGGAAAGAAGCTTTCTGAGAAACTGTTCTGTGTTCTGTTAATTCATCTCACAGAGTTACATGTTTCCCTTCAAGAAGCCTTTCGCTAAGGCTGTTCTTGTGGAATTGGCAAAGGGATATTTGGAAGCCCTTGGAGGGCTATGGTGAAAAAGGAAATATCTTCCGTTCAAAACTGGAAAGGAGCTTTCTGGGAAACTGCTCTGTGTTCTGTTAATTTATCTCACAGAGTTACATCTTTCCCTTCAAGAAGCCTTTCGCTAAGGTTGTTCTTGTGGAATTGGCAAGGGGATATTTGGAAACCCATAGAGGGCTATGGTGAAAAAGGAAATATCTTCCGTTCAAAATTGGAAAGAAGCTTTCTGAGAAACTGCTCTGTGTTCTGTTAATTCATCTCACAGAGTTACATCTTTCCCTTCAGGAAGCCTTTCGCTAAGGCTGCTCTTGTGGAATTGCCCAAGGGATATTTGGAAGTCCATAGAGGGCTATGGTGAAAAAGGAAATATCTTCCGTTCAAAACTGGAAAGAAGCTTTGTGAGAAACTGCTCTGTGTTCTGTTAATTCATCTCACAGAGTTACATCTTTCCCTTCAAGAAGCCTTTCGCTAAGGCTGTTCTTGTGGAATTGGCAAAGGGATATTTGGAAGTGCATAGAGGGCTATGGTGAAAAAGGAAATATCTTCCTTTCAAAACTGGAAACAAGCTTTCTGAGAAACTGCTCTGTGTTCTGTTAATTTATCTCACAGAGTTACATCTTTCCCTTCAAGAAGCCTTTCGCTAAGGCTGTTCTTGTGGAATTGTCAACAGGATATTTGGAAGCCCATAGAGAGCTATGGTGAAAAAGGAAATATCTTCCGTTCAAAACTGGAAAGAAGCTTTCTGAGAAACTGCTCTGTGTTCTGTTAATTCATCTCACAGAGTAACATCTTTCCCTTCAAGAAGCCTTTCGCTAAGGCTGTTCTTGTGGAATTGGCCAAGGGATATTTGGAAGCCCATAAAAGGCTATGGTGAAACAGGAAATATCTTCTTTTCAAAACTGGTAAGAAGCTTTCTGAGAAACTGCTCTGTGTTCTGTTAATTCATCTCACAGAGTTACATCTTTCCCTTCAAGAAGCCCTTCGAAAAGTCTGTTTTTGTATAAATGGCAAAAGGATATTTGGAAGCCCATAGAGGGCTGTGGTGAAAAAGGAAATATCTTCCGTACAAAATTGGAAAGAAGCTTTCTGAGAAACTGCTCTGTGATCTCTTAATTCATCTCACAGAGTTACATCTTTCTCTTCAAGAAGCCTTTCGCTAAGGCTGCTCATGTGGAATTGGCCAAGGGATATTTGGAAGTCCATAGAGGGTTATGGTGAAAAAGGAAATATCTTCCGTTCAAAACTGGAAAGAAGCTTTGTGAGAAACTGCTCTGTGTTCTGTTAATTCATCTCACAGAGTTACATCTTTCCCTTCAAGAAGCCTTTCGATAAGGCTGTTCTTGTGGAATTGGCAAAGGAATATCTGGAAGCCCATAGAGGGCTAAGGAGAAAAAGGAAATATCTTCCTTTCAAAACTGGAAACAAGATTTCTGAGAAACTGCTCTGGGTTCTGTTAATTCATCTCACAGAGTTACATCTTTCCCTTCAAGAAGCCTTTCGATAACGCTGTTCTTGTGGAATTGTCAAAAGGATATTTGGAAGCCCATAGAGGGCTATGGTGAAAAAGGAAATATCTTCCGTTCAAAACTGGAAAGAAGGTTTCTGAGAAACTGCTCTGTGTTCTGTTAATTCATCCCACAGAGTTACATCTTTCCCTTGAAGAAGCCTTTCGCTAAGGCTGTTCTTGTGGAATTGGCCAAGGGATATTTGGAAGCCCATAAAGGGCTATGGTGAAACAGGAAATATCTTCCGTTCAAAACTGGAAAGAAGCTTTCTGAGAAACTGCTCTGTGTTCTGTTAAATCATCTCACAGAGTTACATCTTTCCCTTCAAGAAGCATTTCGCTATGGCTGTTTTTGTATAAATGGCAAAAGGATATTTGGAAGCCCATAGAAGTCTATGGTGAAAAAGGAAATCTATTCCGTTCAAAATTGTAAAGAAGCCTTCTGAGAAACTGCTCTGTGTTCTGTTAATTCATCTCACAGAGTTACATCTTTCCCTTCAAGAAGCCTTTCGCTAAGGCTGTTCTTGTGGAATTGGCAAAGGGATATTTGGAAGCCCTTGGAGGGCTATGGTGAAAAAGGAAATATCTTCCGTTCAAAACTGGAAAGAAGCTTTCTGAGAATCTGCTCTGTGTTCTGTGAATTCATCTCACAGAGTTACATCTTTCCCTTCAAGAAGCCTTTCGCTAAGGCTGTTCTTGTGGAATTGGCAAAGGGATATTTGGAAGCCAATAGAGGACTATGGTGAAAAAGGAAATATCTTCCGTTCAAAACTGGAAAGAAGCTTTCTGAGAAACTGCTCTGTGTTCTGTTAATTCATCTCACAGAGTTACATCTTTCCCTTCAAGAAGCCTTTCGCTAAGGCAGTTCTTGTGGAATTGGCCAAGAGATATTTGGAAGCCCATGCAGGGCTATGGTGAAAAAGGAAATATCTTCCGTTCGAAACTGGAAAGAAGCTTTCTGAGAAACTGCTCTGTGTTCTGTTAATTCATCTCACAGAGTTACATCTTTCCCTTCAAGAAGCCTTTCGCTAAGGCTGTTCTTGTGGAATTGGCAATGGGATATTTGGAAGCCCTTGGAGGGCTATGGTGAAAAAGGGAATATCTTCCGTTCAAAACTGGAAGAAGCTTTCTGAGAAACTGCTCTGTGTTCTGTTAATTCATCTCACAGAGTTACATCTTTCCCTTCAAGAAGCCTTTCGCTAAGGCTGTTCTTGTGGAATTGGCAAAGGGATATTTGGAAGCCCTTAGAGGGCCATGGTGAAAAAGGAAATATCTTCCGTTCAAAACTGGACAGAAGCTTTATGAGAAACTGCTCTGTGTTCTGTTAATTCATCTCACAGAGTTACATCTTTCCCTTCAAGAAGCCTTTCGCTAAGGCTGTTCTTGTGGAATTGGAAAAGAGATATTTGGAAGCCCATAGAGGACTATGGTGAAAAAGGAAATATCTTCCGTTCAAAACTGGAAAGAAGCTTTCTGAGAAACTGCTCTGTATTCTGTTCATTCATCTCACGGAGTTACATCTTTCATTTCAAGAAGAATTTCGCTAAGGCTGTTCTTGTGGAATTGGCAAAGGGATATTTGGAAGCTTATAGAGGGCTATGGTGAAACAGGAAATATCTTCCTTTCATAACTGGAAAGAAGCTTTCTGAGGAACTGCTCTGTGTACTGTGAATTCATCTCACAGAGTTACATCTTTCCCTTCAAGAAGCCTTTCTCTAAGGCTGTTCTTGTGGAATTGGCAAAGGGATATTTGGAAGCCCATAGAGGGCTATGGTGAAAGAGGAAATATCTTCCGTTCAAAACTGGAAAGAAGCTTTCTGAGAAACTGCTCTGTGTTCTGTTAATTCATCTCACAGAGTTACATCTTTCCCTTCAAGAAGCCTTTGGCTAAGGCTGTTCTTGTGGAATTGGCAAAGGGATATTTGGAAGCCCATAGAGGGCTATGGTGAAAAAGGAAATATCTTCCGTTCAAAACTGGAAAGAAGCTTTCTGAGAAACTGCTCTGTGTTCTGTTAATTCATCTCACAGAGTTACATCTTTCCCTTCAAGAAGCCTTTCGCTAAGGCTGCTCTTGTGGAATTGGCCAAGGGTTATTTGGAAGTCCATAGAGGGCTATGGTGAAAAAGGAAATATCTTCCGTTCAAAACTGGAAAGAAGCTTTCTGAGAAACTGCTCTGTGTTCTGTTAATTCATCTCACAGAGTTACATCTTTCCCTTCAAGAAGCCTTTCGCTAAGGCTGTTCTTCTGGCATTGGCAAAGGGGTATTTGGAATCCCATAGAGGGCTATGGTGAAAAAGGAAATATCTTCCTTTCAAAACTGGAAACAAGCTTTCTGAGAAACTGCTCTGTGTTCTGTTAATTTATCTCACAGAGTTACATCTTTCCCTTCAAGAAGCCTTTCGCTAAGGCTGTTCTTGTGGAATTGTCAACAGGATATTGGGAAGCCCATAGAGAGCTATGGTGAAAAAGGTAATATCTTCCGTTCAAAACTGGAAAGAAGCTTTCTGAGAAACTGCTCTGTGTTCTGTTAATTCATCTCAGAGAGTTACATCTTTCTCTTCAAGAAGCCTTTGGCTTAGGCTGTTCTTGTGGAATTGGCCAAGGGATATTTGGAAGCCCATAAAAGGCTATGGTGAAACAGGAAATATCTTCCTTTCAAAACTGGAAAGAAGCTTTCTGAGAAACTGCTCTGTGTTCTGTTAATTCATCTCACAGAGTTACATCTTTCCCTTCAAGAAGCCCTTCGAAACGGCTGTTTTTTTATAAATGGCCAAAGGATATTTTGAAGCCCATAGAAATCTATGGTGAAAAAGGAAATATCTTCCGTTCAAAACTGGAAAGAAGCTTTCTGAGAAACTGCTCTGTGTTCTGTTAATTCATCTCACAGAGTTACATCTTTCCCTTCAAGAAGCCTTTCGATAAGGCTGCTCTTGTGGAATTGGCCAAGGGATATTTGGAAGCCCATAGAGGACTATGGTGAAAAAGGAAATATCTTCCGTTCAAAACTGGAAAGAAGCTTTCTGAGAAACTGCTCTGTGTTCTGTTAATTCATCTCACAGAGTTACATCTTTCCCTTCAAGAAGCCTTTCGCTAAGGCTGTTCTTGTGGAATTGGCAAAGGGATATTTGGAAGCCCATGGAGTGCTACGGTGAAAAAGGAAATATCTGCCGTTCGAAACTGGAAAGAAGCTTTCTGAGAAACTGTTCTGTGTTCTGTTAATTCATCTCACAGAGTTACATGTTTCCCTTCAAGAAGCCTTTCGCTAAGGCTGTTCTTGTGGAATTGGCAAAGGGATATTTGGAAGCCCATGCAGGGCTATGGTGAAAAAGGAAATATCTTCCGTTCGAAACTGGAAAGAAGCTTTCTGAGAAACTGCTCTGTGTTCTGTTAATTCATCTCACAGAGTTACATCTTTCCCTTCAAGAAGCCTTTCGCTAAGGCTGTTCTTGTGGAATTGGCAATGGGATATTTGGAAGCCCTTGGAGGGCTATGGTGAAAAAGGGAATATCTTCCGTTCAAAACTGGAAGAAGCTTTCTGAGAAACTGCTCTGTGTTCTGTTAATTCATCTCACAGAGTTACATCTTTCCCTTCAAGAAGCCTTTCGCTAAGGCTGTTCTTGTGGAATTGGCAAAGGGATATTTGGAAGCCCTTAGAGGGCCATGGTGAAAAAGGAAATATCTTCCGTTCAAAACTGGACAGAAGCTTTATGAGAAACTGCTCTGTGTTCTGTTAATTCATCTCACAGAGTTACATCTTTCCCTTCAAGAAGCCTTTCGCTAAGGCTGTTCTTGTGGAATTGGAAAAGAGATATTTGGAAGCCCATAGAGGACTATGGTGAAAAAGGAAATATCTTCCGTTCAAAACTGGAAAGAAGCTTTCTGAGAAACTGCTCTGTATTCTGTTCATTCATCTCACGGAGTTACATCTTTCATTTCAAGAAGAATTTCGCTAAGGCTGTTCTTGTGGAATTGGCAAAGGGATATTTGGAAGCTTATAGAGGGCTATGGTGAAACAGGAAATATCTTCCTTTCATAACTGGAAAGAAGCTTTCTGAGGAACTGCTCTGTGTACTGTGAATTCATCTCACAGAGTTACATCTTTCCCTTCAAGAAGCCTTTCTCTAAGGCTGTTCTTGTGGAATTGGCAAAGGGATATTTGGAAGCCCATAGAGGGCTATGGTGAAAGAGGAAATATCTTCCGTTCAAAACTGGAAAGAAGCTTTCTGAGAAACTGCTCTGTGTTCTGTTAATTCATCTCACAGAGTTACATCTTTCCCTTCAAGAAGCCTTTGGCTAAGGCTGTTCTTGTGGAATTGGCAAAGGGATATTTGGAAGCCCATAGAGGGCTATGGTGAAAAAGGAAATATCTTCCGTTCAAAACTGGAAAGAAGCTTTCTGAGAAACTGCTCTGTGTTCTGTTAATTCATCTCACAGAGTTACATCTTTCCCTTCAAGAAGCCTTTCGCTAAGGCTGCTCTTGTGGAATTGGCCAAGGGTTATTTGGAAGTCCATAGAGGGCTATGGTGAAAAAGGAAATATCTTCCGTTCAAAACTGGAAAGAAGCTTTCTGAGAAACTGCTCTGTGTTCTGTTAATTCATCTCACAGAGTTACATCTTTCCCTTCAAGAAGCCTTTCGCTAAGGCTGTTCTTCTGGCATTGGCAAAGGGGTATTTGGAATCCCATAGAGGGCTATGGTGAAAAAGGAAATATCTTCCTTTCAAAACTGGAAACAAGCTTTCTGAGAAACTGCTCTGTGTTCTGTTAATTTATCTCACAGAGTTACATCTTTCCCTTCAAGAAGCCTTTCGCTAAGGCTGTTCTTGTGGAATTGTCAACAGGATATTGGGAAGCCCATAGAGAGCTATGGTGAAAAAGGTAATATCTTCCGTTCAAAACTGGAAAGAAGCTTTCTGAGAAACTGCTCTGTGTTCTGTTAATTCATCTCAGAGAGTTACATCTTTCTCTTCAAGAAGCCTTTGGCTTAGGCTGTTCTTGTGGAATTGGCCAAGGGATATTTGGAAGCCCATAAAAGGCTATGGTGAAACAGGAAATATCTTCCTTTCAAAACTGGAAAGAAGCTTTCTGAGAAACTGCTCTGTGTTCTGTTAATTCATCTCACAGAGTTACATCTTTCCCTTCAAGAAGCCCTTCGAAACGGCTGTTTTTTTATAAATGGCCAAAGGATATTTTGAAGCCCATAGAAATCTATGGTGAAAAAGGAAATATCTTCCGTTCAAAACTGGAAAGAAGCTTTCTGAGAAACTGCTCTGTGTTCTGTTAATTCATCTCACAGAGTTACATCTTTCCCTTCAAGAAGCCTTTCGATAAGGCTGCTCTTGTGGAATTGGCCAAGGGATATTTGGAAGCCCATAGAGGGCTATGATGAAAAAGGAAATATCTTCCGTTCAAAACTGGAAAGAAGCTTTCGGAGAAACTGCTCTGTGTTCTGTTAATTCATCTCACAGAGTTACATCTTTCCCTTCAACAAGCCTTTCGCTAAGGCTGTTCTTGTGGAATTGGCCAAGGGATATTTGGAAGCCCATAAAGGGCTATGGTGAAAAAGGAAATATCTTCCGTTCAAAACTGGAAAGAAGCTTTCTGAGAAACTGCTCTGTGTTCTGTTAATTCATCTCACAGAGTTACATCTTTCCCTTCAAGAAGCCTTTCGCTAAGGCTGTTCTTGTGGAATTGGCAAAGGGATATTTGGAAGCCCATGGAGTGCTACGGTGAAAAAGGAAATATCTGCCGTTCGAAACTGGAAAGAAGCTTTCTGAGAAACTGTTCTGTGTTCTGTTAATTCATCTCACAGAGTTACATGTTTCCCTTCAAGAAGCCTTTCGCTAAGGCTGTTCTTGTGGAATTGGCAAAGGGATATTTGGAAGCCCATGCAGGGCTATGGTGAAAAAGGAAATATCTTCCGTTCGAAACTGGAAAGAAGCTTTCTGAGAAACTGCTCTGTGTTCTGTTAATTCATCTCACAGAGTTACATCTTTCCCTTCAAGAGGCCTTTCGCGAAAGCTGTTCTTGTGGAATTGGCAAAGGGATATTTGGAAGCCCTTAGAGGGCCATGGTGAAAAAGGAATTATCTTCCTTTCCAAACTGGAAAGAAGCTTTCTGAGAAACTGCTCTGTGTTCTGTTAATTCATCTCACAGAGTTACATCTTTCCCTTCAAGAAGCCTTTCGCTAAGGCAGTTCTTGTGGAATTGGCAAAGGGATATTTGGAAGCCCATGCAGGGCTATGGTGAAAAAGGAAATATCTTCCGTTCGAAACTGGAAAGAAGCTTTCTGAGAAACTGCTCTGTGTTCTGTTAATTCATCTCACAGAGTTACATCTTTCCCTTCAAGAAGCCTTTCGCTAAGGCTGTTCTTGTGGAATTGGCAATGGGATATTTGGAAGCCCTTGGAGGGCTATGGTGAAAAAGGGAATATCTTCCGTTCAAAACTGGAAGAAGCTTTCTGAGAAACTGCTCTGTGTTCTGTTAATTCATCTCACAGAGTTACATCTTTCCCTTCAAGAAGCCTTTCGCTAAGGCTGTTCTTGTGTAATTGGCCAAGAGATATTTGGAAGCCCATAGAGGGCTATGGTGAAAAAGGAAATATCTTCCGTTCAAAACTGGAAAGAAGCTTTCTGAGAAACTGCTCTGTGTTCTGTTAGTTCATCTCACAGAGTTACATCTTTCCCTTCAAAAAGCCTTTCGCTAAGGCTGTTCTTGTGGAATTGGCAAAGGGATATTTGGAAGCCCTTAGAGGGCCATGGTGAAAAAGGAAATATCTTCCGTTCAAAACTGGACAGAAGCTTTATGAGAAACTGCTCTGTGTTCTGTTAATTCATCTCACAGAGTTACATCTTTCCCTTCAAGAAGCCTTTCGCTAAGGCTGTTCTTGTGGAATTGGAAAAGAGATATTTGGAAGCCCATAGAGGACTATGGTGAAAAAGGAAATATCTTCCGTTCAAAACTGGAAAGAAGCTTTCTGAGAAACTGCTCTGTGTTCTGTTAATTCATCTCACAGAGTTACATCTTTCCCTTCAAGAAGCCTTTCGCTAAGGCTGTTCTTGTGGAATTGGCAAAGGGATATTTGGAAGCTTATAGAGGGCTATGGTGAAACAGGAAATATCTTCCTTTCAAAACTGGAATGAAGCTTTCTGAGAAACTGCTCTGTGTTCTGTTAATTCATCTCACAGAGTTACATCTTTCCCTTCAAGAAACCTTTCGATAAATCTGTTCTTGTGGAATTGGCAAAGGGATATTTGGAAGCCCATAGAGGGCTATGGAGAAACAGGAAATATCTTCCTTTCAAAACTGGAAAGAAGCTTTCTGAGAAACTGCTCTGTGTTCTCTTAATTCATCTCACAGAGTTACATCTTTCCCTTCAAGAAGCCTTTCGCTAAGGCTGCTCTTGTGGAATTGGCCAAGGGTTATTTGGAAGTCCATAGAGGGCTATGGTGAAAAAGGAAATATCTTCCGTTCAAAACTGGAAAGAAGCTTTCTGAGAAACTGCTCTGTGTTCTGTTAATTCATCTCACAGAGTTACATCTTTCCCTTCAAGAAGCCTTTCGCTAAGGCTGTTCTTCTGGCATTGGCAAAGGGGTATTTGGAATCCCATAGAGGGCTATGGTGAAAAAGGAAATATCTTCCTTTCAAAACTGGAAGCAAGCTTTCTGAGAAACTGCTCTGTGTTCTGTTAATTTATCTCACAGAGTTACATCTTTCCCTTCAAGAAGCCTTTCGCTAAGGCTGTTCTTGTGGAATTGTCAACAGGATATTGGGAAGCCCATAGAGAGCTATGGTGAAAAAGGTAATATCTTCCGTTCAAAACTGGAAAGAAGCTTTCTGAGAAACTGCTCTGTGTTCTGTTAATTCATCTCAGAGAGTTACATCTTTCTCTTCAAGAAGCCTTTGGCTTAGGCTGTTCTTGTGGAATTGGCCAAGGGATATTTGGAAGCCCATAAAAGGCTATGGTGAAACAGGAAATATCTTCCTTTCAAAACTGGAAAGAAGCTTTCTGAGAAACTGCTCTGTGTTCTGTTAATTCATCTCACAGAGTTACATCTTTCCCTTCAAGAAGCCCTTCGAAACGGCTGTTTTTTTATAAATGGCCAAAGGATATTTTGAAGCCCATAGAAATCTATGGTGAAAAAGGAAATATCTTCCGTTCAAAACTGGAAAGAAGCTTTCTGAGAAACTGCTCTGTGTTCTGTTAATTCATCTCACAGAGTTACATCTTTCCCTTCAAGAAGCCTTTCGATAAGGCTGCTCTTGTGGAATTGGCCAAGGGATATTTGGAAGCCCATAGAGGGCTATGATGAAAAAGGAAATATCTTCCGTTCAAAACTGGAAAGAAGCTTTCGGAGAAACTGCTCTGTGTTCTGTTAATTCATCTCACAGAGTTACATCTTTCCCTTCAACAAGCCTTTCGCTAAGGCTGTTCTTGTGGAATTGGCCAAGGGATATTTGGAAGCCCATAAAGGGCTATGGTGAAAAAGGAAATATCTTCCGTTCAAAACTGGAAAGAAGCTTTCTGAGAAACTGCTCTGTGTTCTGTTAATTCATCTCACAGAGTTACATCTTTCCCTTCAAGAAGCCTTTCGCTAAGGCTGTTCTTGTGGAATTGGCAAAGGGATATTTGGAAGCCCATGGAGTGCTACGGTGAAAAAGGAAATATCTGCCGTTCGAAACTGGAAAGAAGCTTTCTGAGAAACTGTTCTGTGTTCTGTTAATTCATCTCACAGAGTTACATGTTTCCCTTCAAGAAGCCTTTCGCTAAGGCTGTTCTTGTGGAATTGGCAAAGGGATATTTGGAAGCCCATGCAGGGCTATGGTGAAAAAGGAAATATCTTCCGTTCGAAACTGGAAAGAAGCTTTCTGAGAAACTGCTCTGTGTTCTGTTAATTCATCTCACAGAGTTACATCTTTCCCTTCAAGAGGCCTTTCGCGAAGGCTGTTCTTGTGGAATTGGCAAAGGGATATTTGGAAGCCCTTAGAGGGCCATGGTGAAAAAGGAATTATCTTCCTTTCCAAACTGGAAAGAAGCTTTCTGAGAAACTGCTCTGTGTTCTGTTAATTCATCTCACAGAGTTACATCTTTCCCTTCAAGAAGCCTTTCGCTAAGGCAGTTCTTGTGGAATTGGCAAAGGGATATTTGGAAGCCCATGCAGGGCTATGGTGAAAAAGGAAATATCTTCCGTTCAAAACTGGAAAGAAGCTTTCTGAGAAACTGCTCTGTGTTCTGTTAATTCATCTCACAGAGTTACATCTTTCCCTTCAAGAAGCCTTTCGCTAAGGCTGTTCTTGTGGAATTGGCAATGGGATATTTGGAAGCCCTTGGAGGGCTATGGTGAAAAAGGGAATATCTTCCGTTCAAAACTGGAAGAAGCTTTCTGAGAAACTGCTCTGTGTTCTGTTAATTCATCTCACAGAGTTACATCTTTCCCTTCAAGAAGCCTTTCGCTAAGGCTGTTCTTGTGTAATTGGCCAAGAGATATTTGGAAGCCCATAGAGGGCTATGGTGAAAAAGGAAATATCTTCCGTTCAAAACTGGAAAGAAGCTTTCTGAGAAACTGCTCTGTGTTCTGTTAGTTCATCTCACAGAGTTACATCTTTCCCTTCAAAAAGCCTTTCGCTAAGGCTGTTCTTGTGGAATTGGCAAAGGGATATTTGGAAGCCCTTAGAGGGCCATGGTGAAAAAGGAAATATCTTCCGTTCAAAACTGGACAGAAGCTTTATGAGAAACTGCTCTGTGTTCTGTTAATTCATCTCACAGAGTTACATCTTTCCCTTCAAGAAGCCTTTCGCTAAGGCTGTTCTTGTGGAATTGGAAAAGAGATATTTGGAAGCCCATAGAGGACTATGGTGAAAAAGGAAATATCTTCCGTTCAAAACTGGAAAGAAGCTTTCTGAGAAACTGCTCTGTGTTCTGTTAATTCATCTCACAGAGTTACATCTTTCCCTTCAAGAAGCCTTTCGCTAAGGCTGTTCTTGTGGAATTGGCAAAGGGATATTTGGAAGCTTATAGAGGGCTATGGTGAAACAGGAAATATCTTCCTTTCAAAACTGGAATGAAGCTTTCTGAGAAACTGCTCTGTGTTCTGTTAATTCATCTCACAGAGTTACATCTTTCCCTTCAAGAAACCTTTCGATAAATCTGTTCTTGTGGAATTGGCAAAGGGATATTTGGAAGCCCATAGAGGGCTATGGAGAAACAGGAAATATCTTCCGTTCAAAATTGGAAAGAAGCTTTCTGAGAAACTGCTCTGTGTTCTGTTAATTCATCTCACAGAGTTACATCTTTCCCTTCAAGAAGCCTTTCGCTAAGGCTGCTCTTGTGGAATTGGCCAAGGGTTATTTGGAAGTCCATAGAGGGCTATGGTGAAAAAGGAAATATCTTCCGTTCAAAACTGGAAAGAAGCTTTCTGAGAAACTGCTCTGTGTTCTGTTAATTCATCTCACAGAGTTACATCTTTCCCTTCAAGAAGCCTTTCGCTAAGGCTGTTCTTCTGGAATTGGCAAAGGGGTATTTGGAATCCCATAGAGGGCTATGGTGAAAAAGGAAATATCTTCCTTTCAAAACTGGAAACAAGCTTTCTGAGAAACTGCTCTGTGTTCTGTTAATCTATCTCACAGAGTTACATCTTTCCCTTCATGAAGCCTTTCGCTAAGGCTGTTCTTGTGGAATTGTCAACAGGATATTGGGAAGCCCATAGAGAGCTATGGTGAAAAAGGTAATATCTTCCGTTCAAAACTGGAAAGAAGCTTTCTGAGAAACTGCTCTGTGTTCTGTTAATTCATCTCACAGAGTTACATCTTTCTCTTCAAGATGCCTTTCGCAAAGGCTGTTCTTGTGGAATTGGCCAAGGGATATTTGGAAGCCCATAAAAGGCTATGGTGAAACAGGAAATACCTTCTTTTCAAAACCGGTAAGAAGCTTTATGAGAAAATGCTCTGTGTTCTGTTAATTCATCTCACAGAGTTACATCTTTCCCTTCTGGAAGCCTTTCGCTTAGGCTGTTCTTGTGGAATTGGCCGAGGGATATTTGGAAGCCCATAAAAGGCTATGGTGAAACAGGAAATATCTTCCTTTCAAAACTGGAAAGAAGCTTTCTGAGAAACTGCTCTGTGTTCTGTTAATTCATCTCACAGAGTTACATCTTTCCCTTCAAGAAGCCCTTCGAAAAGGCTGTTTTTTTATAAATGGCCAAAGGATATTTTGAAGCACATAGAAATCTATGGTGAAAAAGGAAATATCTTCCGTTCAAAACTGGAAAGAAGCTTTCTGAGAAACTGCTCTGTGTTCTGTTAATTCATCTCACAGAGTTACATCTTTGCCTTCAAGAAGCCTTTCGATAAGGCTGCTCTTGTGGAATTGGCCAAGGGATATTTGGAAGCCCATAGAGGGCTATGGTGAAAAAGGAAATATCTTCCGTTCAAAACTGGAAAGAAGCTTTCGGAGAAACTGCTCTGTGTTCTGTTAATTCATCTCACAGAGTTACATCTTTCCCTTCAACAAGCCTTTCGCTAAGGCTGTTCTTGTGGAATTGGCCAAGGGATATTTGGAAGCCCATAAAGGGCTATGGTGAAAAAGGAAATATCTTCCGTTCAAAACTGGAAAGAAGCTTTCTGAGAAACTGCTCTGTGTTCTGTTAATTCATCTCACAGAGTTACATCTTTCCCTTCAAGAAGCCTTTCGCTAAGGCTGTTCTTGTGGAATTGGCAAAGGGATATTTGGAAGCCCATGGAGTGCTACGGTGAAAAAGGAAATATCTGCCGTTCGAAACTGGAAAGAAGCTTTCTGAGAAACTGTTCTGTGTTCTGTTAATTCATCTCACAGAGTTACATGTTTCCCTTCAAGAAGCCTTTCGCTAAGGCTGTTCTTGTGGAATTGGCAAAGGGATATTTGGAAGCCCATGCAGGTCTATGGTGAAAAAGGAAATATCTTCCGTTCGAAACTGGAAAGAAGCTTTCTGAGAAACTGCTCTGTGTTCTGTTAATTCATCTCACAGAGTTACATCTTTCCCTTCAAGAAGCCTTTCGCGAAGTGTGTTCTTGTGGAATTGGCAAAGGGATATTTGGAAGCCCTTAGAGGGCCATGGTGAAAAAGGAATTATCTTCCTTTCCAAACTGGAAAGAAGCTTTCTGAGAAACTGCTCTGTGTTCTGTTAATTCATCTCACAGAGTTACATCTTTCCCTTCAAGAAGCCTTTCGCTAAGGCTGTTCTTGTGGAATTGGCAATGGGATATTTGGAAGCCCTTGGAGGGCTATGGTGAAAAAGGGAATATCTTCCGTTCAAAACTGGAAGAAGCTTTCTGAGAAACTGCTCTGTGTTCTGTTAATTCATCTCACAGAGTTACATCTTTCCCTTCAAGAAGCCTTTCGCTAAGGCTGTTCTTCTGGCATTGGCAAAGGGGTATTTGGAATCCCATAGAGGGCTATGGTGAAAAAGGAAATATCTTCCTTTCAAAACTGGAAACAAGCTTTCTGAGAAACTGCTCTGTGTTCTGTTAATTTATCTCACAGAGTTACATCTTTCCCTTCAAGAAGCCTTTCGCTAAGGCTGTTCTTGTGGAATTGTCAACAGGATATTGGGAAGCCCATAGAGAGCTATGGTGAAAAAGGTAATATCTTATGTTCAAAACTGGAAAGAAGCTTTCTGAGAAACTGCTCTGTGTTCTGTTAATTCATCTCAGAGAGTTACATCTTTCTCTTCAAGAAGCCTTTCGCAAAGGCTGTTCTTGTGGAATTGGCCAAGGGATATTTGGAAGCCCATAAAAGGCTATGGTGAAACAGGAAATACCTTCTTTTTAAAACCGGTAAGAAGCTTTCTGAGAAACTGCTCTGTGTTCTGTTAATTCATCTCACAGAGTTACATCTTTCCCTTCTAGAAGCCTTTGGCTTAGGCTGTTCTTGTGGAATTGGCCAAGGGATATTTGGAAGCCCATAAAAGGCTATGGTGAAACAGGAAATATCTTCCTTTCAAAACTGGAAAGAAGCTTTCTGAGAAACTGCTCTGTGTTCTGTTAATTCATCTCACAGTGTTACATCTTTCCCTTCAAGAAGCCCTTCGAAACGGCTGTTTTTTTATAAATGGCCAAAGGATATTTTGAAGCCCATAGAAATCTATGGTGAAAAAGGAAATATCTTCCGTTCAAAACTGGAAAGAAGCTTTCTGAGAAACTGCTCTGTGTTCTGTTAATTCATCTCACAGAGTTATATCTTTCCCTTCAAGAAGCCTTTCGATAAGGCTGCTCTTGTGGAATTGGCCAAGGGATATTTGGAAGCCCATAGAGGGCTATGATGAAAAAGGAAATATCTTCCGTTCAAAACTGGAAAGAAGCTTTCGGAGAAACTGCTCTGTGTTCTGTTAATTCATCTCACAGAGTTACATCTTTCCCTTCAACAAGCCTTTCGCTAAGGCTGTTCTTGTGGAATTGGCCAAGGGATATTTGGAAGCCCATAAAGGGCTATGGTGAAAAAGGAAATATCTTCCGTTCAAAACTGGAAAGAAGCTTTCTGAGAAACTGCTCTGTGTTCTGTTAATTCATCTCACAGAGTTACATCTTTCCCTTCAAGAAGCCTTTCGCTAAGGCTGTTCTTGTGGAATTGGCAAAGGGATATTTGGAAGCCCATGGAGTGCTACGGTGAAAAAGGAAATATCTGCCGTTCGAAACTGGAAAGAAGCTTTCTGAGAAACTGTTCTGTGTTCTGTTAATTCATCTCACAGAGTTACATGTTTCCCTTCAAGAAGCCTTTCGCTAAGGCTGTTCTTGTGGAATTGGCAAAGGGATATTTGGAAGCCCATGCAGGGCTATGGTGAAAAAGGAAATATCTTCCGTTCGAAACTGGAAAGAAGCTTTCTGAGAAACTGCTCTGTGTTCTGTTAATTCATCTCACAGAGTTACATCTTTCCCTTCAAGAGGCCTTTCGCGAAGGCTGTTCTTGTGGAATTGGCAAAGGGATATTTGGAAGCCCTTAGAGGGCCTTGGTGAAAAAGGAATTATCTCCCTTTCCAAACTGGAAAGAAGCTTTCTGAGAAACTGCTCTGTGTTCTGTTAATTCATCTCACAGAGTTACATCTTTCCCTTCAAGAAGCCTTTCGCTAAGGCAGTTCTTGTGGAATTGGCAAAGGGATATTTGGAAGCCCATGCAGGGCTATGGTGAAAAAGGAAATATCTTCCGTTCGAAACTGGAAAGAAGCTTTCTGAGAAACTGCTCTGTGTTCTGTTAATTCATCTCACAGAGTTACATCTTTCCCTTCAAGAAGCCTTTCGCTAAGGCTGTTCTTGTGGAATTGGCAATGGGATATTTGGAAGCCCTTGGAGGGCTATGGTGAAAAAGGGAATATCTTCCGTTCAAAACTGGAAGAAGCTTTCTGAGAAACTGCTCTGTGTTCTGTTAATTCATCTCACAGAGTTACATCTTTCCCTTCAAGAAGCCTTTCGCTAAGGCTGTTCTTGTGTAATTGGCCAAGAGATATTTGGAAGCCCATAGAGGGCTATGGTGAAAAAGGAAATATCTTCCGTTCAAAACTGGAAAGAAGCTTTCTGAGAAACTGCTCTGTGTTCTGTTAGTTCATCTCACAGAGTTACATCTTTCCCTTCAAGAAGCCTTTCGCTAAGGCTGTTCTTGTGGAATTGGCAAAGGGATATTTGGAAGCCCTTAGAGGGCCATGGTGAAAAAGGAAATATCTTCCGTTCAAAACTGGACAGAAGCTTTATGAGAAACTGCTCTGTGTTCTGTTAATTCATCTCACAGAGTTACATCTTTCCCTTCAAGAAGCCTTTCGCTAAGGCTGTTCTTGTGGAATTGGAAAAGAGATATTTGGAAGCCCATAGAGGACTATGGTGAAAAAGGAAATATCTTCCGTTCAAAACTGGAAAGAAGCTTTCTGAGAAACTGCTCTGTATTCTGTTCATTCATCTCACGGAGTTACATCTTTCATTTCAAGAAGCCTTTCGCTAAGGCTGTTCTTGTGGAATTGGCAAAGGGATATTTGGAAGCTTATAGAGGGCTATGGTGAAACAGGAAATATCTTCCTTTCAAAACTGGAATGAAGCTTTCTGAGAAACTGCTCTGTGTTCTGTTAATTCATCTCACAGAGTTACATCTTTCCCTTCAAGAAACCTTTCGATAAATCTGTTCTTGTGGAATTGGCAAAGGGATATTTGGAAGCCCATAGAGGGCTATGGAGAAACAGGAAATATCTTCCGTTCAAAATTGGAAAGAAGCTTTCTGAGAAACTGCTCTGTGTTCTGTTAATTCATCTCACAGAGTTACATCTTTCCCTTCAGAAGCCTTTCGCTAAGGCTGTTCTTCTGGAATTGGCAAAGGGGTATTTGGAATCCCATAGAGGGCTATGGTGAAAAAGGAAATATCTTCCTTTCAAAACTGGAAACAAGCTTTCTGAGAAACTGCTCTGTGTTCTGTTAATCTATCTCACAGAGTTACATCTTTCCCTTCATGAAGCCTTTCGCTAAGGCTGTTCTTGTGGAATTGTCAACAGGATATTGGGAAGCCCATAGAGAGCTATGGTGAAAAAGGTAATATCTTCCGTTCAAAACTGGAAAGAAGCTTTCTGAGAAACTGCTCTGTGTTCTGTTAATTCATCTCACAGAGTTACATCTTTCTCTTCAAGATGCCTTTCGCAAAGGCTGTTCTTGTGGAATTGGCCAAGGGATATTTGGAAGCCCATAAAAGGCTATGGTGAAACAGGAAATACCTTCTTTTCAAAACCGGTAAGAAGCTTTATGAGAAAATGCTCTGTGTTCTGTTAATTCATCTCACAGAGTTACATCTTTCCCTTCTAGAAGCCTTTCGCTTAGGCTGTTCTTGTGGAATTGGCCAAGGGATATTTGGAAGCCCATAAAAGGCTATGGTGAAACAGGAAATATCTTCCTTTCAAAACTGGAAAGAAGCTTTCTGAGAAACTGCTCTGTGTTCTGTTAATTCATCTCACAGAGTTACATCTTTCCCTTCAAGAAGCCCTTCGAAAAGGCTGTTTTTTTATAAATGGCCAAAGGATATTTTGAAGCACATAGAAATCTATGGTGAAAAAGGAAATATCTTCCGTTCAAAACTGGAAAGAAGCTTTCTGAGAAACTGCTCTGTGTTCTGTTAATTCATCTCACAGAGTTACATCTTTGCCTTCAAGAAGCCTTTCGATAAGGCTGCTCTTGTGGAATTGGCCAAGGGATATTTGGAAGCCCATAGAGGGCTATGGTGAAAAAGGAAATATCTTCCGTTCAAAACTGGAAAGAAGCTTTCGGAGAAACTGCTCTGTGTTCTGTTAATTCATCTCACAGAGTTACATCTTTCCCTTCAACAAGCCTTTCGCTAAGGCTGTTCTTGTGGAATTGGCCAAGGGATATTTGGAAGCCCATAAAGGGCTATGGTGAAAAAGGAAATATCTTCCGTTCAAAACTGGAAAGAAGCTTTCTGAGAAACTGCTCTGTGTTCTGTTAATTCATCTCACAGAGTTACATCTTTCCCTTCAAGAAGCCTTTCGCTAAGGCTGTTCTTGTGGAATTGGCAAAGGGATATTTGGAAGCCCATGGATTGCTACGGTGAAAAAGGAAATATCTGCCGTTCGAAACTGGAAAGAAGCTTTCTGAGAAACTGTTCTGTGTTCTGTTAATTCATCTCACAGAGTTACATGTTTCCCTTCAAGAAGCCTTTCGCTAAGGCTGTTCTTGTGGAATTGGCAAAGGGATATTTGGAAGCCCATGCAGGGCTATGGTGAAAAAGGAAATATCTTCCGTTCGAAACTGGAAAGAAGCTTTCTGAGAAACTGCTCTGTGTTCTGTTAATTCATCTCACAGAGTTACATCTTTCCCTTCAAGAAGCCTTTCGCTAAGGCTGTTCTTGTGGAATTGGCAAAGGGATATTTGGAAGCCCATAGAGGGCTACGGTGAGAAAGGAAATATCTTCCGTTCAAAACTGGAAAGAAGCTTTCTGAGAAACTGCTCTGTGTTCTGTTAATTCATCTCACAGAGTTACATCTTTCCCTTGAAGAAGCCTTTCTCTAAGGCTGTTCTTGTGGAATTGGCAAAGGGATATTTGGAAGCCTATAGAGGGCTATGGTGAAAGAGGAAATATCTTCCGTTCAAAACTGGAAAGAAGCTTTCTGAGAAACTGCTCTGTGTTCTGTTAATTCATCTCACAGAGTTACATCTTTCCCTTCAAGAAGCCTTTGGCTAAGGCTGTTCTTGTGGAATTGGCAAAGGGATATTTGGAAGCCCATAGAGGGCTATGGTGAAAAAGGAAATATCTTCCGTTCAAAACTGGAAAGAAGCTTTCTGAGAAACTGCTCTGTGTTCTGTTAATTCATCTGAGAGAGATACATCTTTCCCTTCAAGAAGCCTTTCGCTAAGGCTGTTCTTGTGGAATTGGCCAAGGGATATTTGGAAGCCCATAGAGGGCTATGGTGAAATAGGAAATATCTTCCGTTCAAAACTGGAAAGAAGCTTTCTGAGAAACTGCTCTGTGTTCTGTTAATTCATCTCACAGAGTTACATCTTTCCCTTCAAGAAGCCTTTCGCTAAGGCTGTTCTTGTGGAATTGGCAAAGGGATATTTGGAAGCCCATAGAGGGCTACGGTGAGAAAGGAAATATCTTCCGTTCAAAACTGGAAAGAAGCTTTCTGAGAAACTGCTCTGTGTTCTGTTAATTCATCTCACAGAGTTACATCTTTGCCTTCAAGAAGCCTTTCGCTAAGGCTGTTCTTGTGGAATTGGCCAAGGGATATTTGGAAGCCCATAGAGGGTTATGGTGAAAAAGGAAATATCTTCCGTTCAAAACTGGAAAGAAGCTTTCTGAGAAACTGCCCTGTGTTCTGTTAATTCATCTCACAGAGTTACATCTTTCCCTTCAAGAAGCCTTTCGCTAAGGCTGTTCTTGTGGAATTGGCAAAGGGATATTTGGAAGCCCATGCAGGGCTATGGTGAAAAAGGAAATATCTTCCGTTCGAAACTGGAAAGAAGCTTTCTGAGAAACTGCTCTGTGTTCTGTTAATTCATCTCACAGAGTTACATATTTCCCTTCAAGAAGCCTTTCGCTAAGGCTGTTCTTGTGGAATTGGCAATGGGATATTTGGAAGCCCTTAGAGGGCTATGGTGAAAAAGGAAATATCTTCCGTTCCAAACTGGAAAAAAGCTTTCTGAGAAACTGCTCTGTGTTCTGTTAATTCATCTCACAGAGTTACATCTTTCCCTTCAAGAAGCATTTCGCTAAGGCTGTTCTTGTGGAATTGGCAAAGGGATATTTGGAAGCCCATAGAGGGCTATGGTGAAAAAGGAAATATCTGCCTTTCAAAACTGGAAAGATGCTTTCTGAGAAACTGCTCTGTGTTCTGTTAATTCATCTCACAGAGTTACATCTTCCCTTCAAGAAGCCTTTCGCTAAGGCTGTTCTTGTGGAATTGGCAAAAGGATATTTGGAAGCCCATAGAGGGCCATGGTGAAAAAGGAAATACCTTCCGTTCAAAACTGGAAAGAAGGTGTCTGAGAAACTGCTCTGTGTTCTGTTAATTCATCTCACAGAGTTACATCTTTCCCTTGAAGAAGCCTTTCGCTAAGGCTGTTCTTGTGGAATTGGCCAAGGGATATTTGGAAGCCCATAAAGGGCTATGGTGAAACAGGAAATATCTTCCGTTCAAAACTGGAAAGATGCGTTCTAGGAAACTGCTCTGTGTTCTGTTAATTCATCTCACAGAGTTACATCTTTCCCTTCAAGAAGCCTTTCGCTATGGCTGATTTTGTATAAATGGCAAAAGGATATTTGGAAGCCCATAGAAGTCTATGGTGAAAAAGGAAATATATTCCGTCCAAAACTGTAAAGAAGCCTTCTGAAAAATTGCTCTGTGTTCTGTTAATTCATCTCACAGAGTTACATCTTTCCCTTGAAGAAGCCTTTCGCTAAGGCTGTTCTTGGGGAATTGGCAAAGGGATATTTGGAAACCCTTAGAGGGCTATGGTGAAAAAGGAAATATCTTCCGTTCAAAACTGGAAAGAAGCTTTCTGAGAAACTGCTCTGTGTTCTCTAAATCCTTCTCACAGAGTTACATCTTTCCCTTCAAGAAGCCTCTCGCTAAGGCTGTTCTTGTGAAGTTGGCAAAGGGATATTTGGAAGCCCTTGGAGGGCCATGGTGAAAAATGAAATATCTTCCGTTCAAAACTGGAAAGAAGCTTTCTGAGAATCTGCTCTGTGTTCTGTGAATTCATCTCACAGAGTTACATCTTTCCCTTCAAGAAGCCTTTCGCTAAGGCTGTTCTTGTGGAATTGGCAAAGGGATATTTGGAAGCCCATAGAGGACTAAGGTGAAAAAGGAAATATCTTCCGTTCAAAACTGGAAAGAAGCTTTCTGAGAAACTGCTCTGTGTTCTGTTAATTCATCTCACAGAGTTACATCTTTTCCTTCAAGAAGCCTTTCGCTAAGGCTGTTCTCGTGGAATTGGCCAAGAGATATTTGGAAGGCCATAGAGGGCTATGGTGAAAAAAGAAATATCTTCCGTTCAAAACTCTAAAGAATCTTTCTGAGAAACTGCTCTGTGTTCTGTTAGTTCATCTCACAGAGTTACATCTTTCCCTTCAAGAAGCCTTTCGCTAAGGCTGTTCTTGTGGAATTGGCAATGGGATATTTGGAAGCCCTTAGAGGGCTATGGTGAAAAAGGAAATATCTTCCGTTCCAAAACTGGAAAGAAGCTTTCTGAGAAACTGCTAAGTGTTCTGTTAATTCATCTCACAGAGTTACATCTTTCCCTTCAAGAAGCCTTTCGCTAAGGCTGTTCTTTTGGAATTGGCAATGGGATATTTGGAAGCCCTTAGAGGGCTCTGGTGAAAAAGGAAATATCTTCCGTTCCAAACTGGAAAGAAGCTTTCTGAGAAACTGCTCTGTGTTCTGTTAATTCATCTCAGAGAGTTACATCTTTCCCTTCAAGAAGCCTTTCGCTAAGGCTGTTCTTGTGGAATTGGCAAAGGGATATTTGGAAGCCCTTGGAGGGCTATGGTGAAAAAGGGAATATCTTCCATTCAAAACTGGAAAGAAGCTTTCTGAGAAACTGCTCTGTGTTCTGTTAATTCATCTCACAGAGTTACATCTTTCCCTTCAAGAAGCCTTTCGCTAAGGCTGTTCTTGTGTAATTGGCCAAGAGATATTTGGAAGCCCATAGAGGGCTATGGTGAAAAAGGAAATATCTTCCGTTCAAAACTGGAAAGAAGCTTTCTGAGAAACTGCTCTGTGTTCTGTTAGTTCATCTCACAGAGTTACATCTTTCCCTTCAAGAAGCCTTTCGCTAAGGCTGTTCTTGTGGAATTGGCAAAGGGATATTTGGAAGCCCTTAGAGGGCCATGGTGAAAAAGGAAATATCTTCCGTTCAAAACTGGACAGAAGCTTTCTGAGAAACTGTTCTGTGTTCTGTTAATTCATCTCACAGAGTTACATCTTTCCCTTCAAGAAGCCTTTCGCTAAGGCTGTTCTTGTGGAATTGGAAAAGAGATATTTGGAAGCCCATAGAGGACTATGGTGAAACAGGAAATATCTTCCGTTCAAAACTGGAAAGAAGCTTTCTGAGAGACTGCTCTGTGTTCTGTTCATTCATCTCACGGAGTTACATCTTTCATTTCAAGAAGCCTTTCGCTAAGGCTGTTCTTGTGGAATTGGCAAAGGGATATTTGGAAGCCCATAGAGGGCTATGGTGAAAAAGGAAATATCTTCCGTTCAAAACTGGAAAGAAGCTTTCTGAGAAACTGCTCTGTGTTCTGTTAATTCATCTGAGAGAGATACATCTTTCCCTTCAAGAATCCTTTCGCTAAGGCTCTTCTTGTGGAATTGGCCAAGGGATATTTGGAAGCCCATAGAGGGCTATGGTGAAATAGGAAATATCTTCTGTTCAAAACTGGAAAGAAGGTGTCTGAGAAACTGCTCTGTGTTCTGTTAATTCATCTCACAGAGTTACATTTTTCCCTTGAAGAAGCCTTTCGCTAAGGCTGTTCTTGTGGAATTGGCCAAGGGATATTTGGAAGCCCATAAAGGGCTATGGTGAAACAGGAAATGTCTTCCGTTCAAAACTGGAAAGAAGCTTTCTGAGAAACTGCTCTGTGTTCTGTTAAATCATCTCACAGAGTTACATCTTTCCCTTCAAGAAGCATTTCGCTATGGCTGTTTTTGTATAAATGGCAAAAGGATATTTGGAAGCCCATAGAAGTCTATGGTGAAAAAGGAAATCTATTCCGTTCAAAATTGTAAAGAAGCCTTCTGAGAAACTGCTCTGTGTTCTGTTAATTCATCTCACAGAGTTACATCTTTCCCTTCAAGAAGCCTTTCGCTAAGGCTGTTCTTGTGGAATTGGCCAAGGGATATTTGGAAGCCCATAGAGGGCTATGGTGAAATAGGAAAAATCTTCCGTTCAAAACTGGAAAGAAGCTTTCTGAGAAACTGCTCTGTGTTCTGTTAATTCATCTCACAGAGTTACATCTTTCCCTTCAAGAAGCCTTTCGCTAAGGCTGTTCTTGTGGAATTGGCAAAGGGATATTTGGAAGCCCATAGAGGGCTATGGTGAAAAAGGAAATATCTTACGTTCAAAACTGGAAAGAAGCTTTCTGAGAAACTGCTCTGTGTTCTGTTAATTCATCTCACAGAGTTACATCTTTCCCTTCAAGAAGCCTTTCGCTAAGGCTGTTCTTGTAGAATTGGCCAAGGGATATTTGGAAGCCCATAGAGGGTTATGGTGAAAAAGGAAATATCTTCCGTTGAAAACTGGAAAGAAGCTTTCTGAGAAACTGCTCTGTGTTCTGTTAATTCATCTCAGAGAGTTACATCTTTCCCTTCAAGAAGCCTTTCGCTAAGGCTGTTCTTGTGGAATTGGCAAAGGGATATTTGGAAGCCCATAGAGGGCTATGGTGAAAAAGGAAATATCTTCCGTTCAAAACTGGAAAGAAGCTTTCTGAGAAACTGCTCTGTGTTCTGTTAATTCATCTCACAGAGTTACATCTTTCCCTTCAAGAAGCCTTTCGCTAAGGCTGTTCTTGTGGAATTGGCCAAGGGATATTTGGAAGCCCATAGAGGGCTACGGTGAAAAAGTAAATATCTTCCGTTCAAAACTAGAAAGAAGCTTTCTGAGAAACTGCTCTGTGTTCTGTTAATTCATCTCACAGAGTTACATCTTTCCCTTCAAGATGCCTTTCGCTAAGATTGTTCTTGTGGAATTGGCAAAGGGATATTTGGAAGCCCTTAGAGGGCCATGGTGAAAAAGGAAATATCTTCCTTTCCAAACTGGAAAGAAGCTTTCTGAGAAACTGCTCTGTGTTCTGTTAATTCATCTCACAGAGTTACATCTTTCCCTTCAAGAAGCCTTTCGCTAAGGCAGTTCTTGTGGAATTGGCAAAGGGATATTTGGAAGCCCATGCAGGGCTATGGTGAAAAAGGAAATATCTTCCGTTCGAAACTGGAAAGAAGCTTTCTGAGAAACTGCTCTGTGTTTTCTTAATTAAGCTCACAGAGTTACATCTTTCCCTTCAAGAAGCCTTTCGCTAAGGCTGTTCTTGTGGAATTGGCAATGGGATATTTGGAAGCCCTTGGAGGGCTACGGTGAAAAAGGAAATATCTTCCGTTCCAAACTGGAAAGAACCTTTCTGTGAATCTGCTCTGTGTTCTGTTAATTCATCTCACAGAATTTCATCTTTCCCTTCAAGAAGCCTTTCGCTAAGGCTGTTCTTGTGGAATTCGCCAAGGGATATTTGGAAGCCCATAGAGGGCTATGGTGAAAAAGGAAATATCTTCCGTTCAAAACTGGAAAGAAGCTTTCTGAGAAACTGCTCTGTGTTCTGTTAATTCATCTCAGAGAGTTACATCTTTCCCTTCAAGAAGCCTTTCGCTAAGGCTGTTCTTGTGGAATTGGCAAAGGGATATTTAGAAGCCCATAGAGGGCTATGGTGAAAAAGGAAATATCTTCCGTTCAAAACTGGAAAGAAGCTTTCTAAGAAACTGCTCTGTGTTCTGTTAATTCATCACACAGAGTTACATCTTTCCCTTCAAGAAGCCTTTCGCTAAGGCTGTTCTTGTGGAATTGGCCAAGGGATATTTGGAAGCCCATAGAGGGCTACGGTGAAAATGTAAATATCTTCCGTTCAAAACTAGAAAGAAGCTTTCTGAGAAACTGCTCTGTGTTCTGTTAATTCATCTCACAGAGTTACATCTTTCCCTTCAAGATGCCTTTCGCTAAGATTGTTCTTGTGGAATTGGCAAAGGGATATTTGGAAGCCCTTAGAGGGCCATGGTGAAAAAGGAAATATCTTCCTTTCCAAACTGGAAAGAAGCTTTCTGAGAAACTGCTCTGTGTTCTGTTAATTCATCTCACAGAGTTACATCTTTCCCTTCAAGAAGCCTTTCGCTAAGGCAGTTCTTGTGGAATTGGCAAAGGGATATTTGGAAGCCCATGCAGGGCTATGGTGAAAAAGGAAATATCTTCCGTTCGACACTGGAAAGAAGCTTTCTGAGAAACTGCTCTGTGTTCTGTTAATTCATCTCACAGAGTTACATCTTTCCCTTCAAGAAGCCTTTCGCTAAGGCTGTTCTTGTGGAATTGGCAAAGGGATATTTGGAAGCCCTTGGAGGGCTATGGTGAAAAAGGGAATATCTTCCATTCAAAACTGGAAAGAAGCTTTCTGAGAAACTGCTCTGTGTTCTGTTAATTCATCTCACAGAGTTACATCTTTCCCTTCAAGAAGCCTTTCGCTAAGGCTGTTCTTGTGTAATTGGCCAAGAGATATTTGGAAGCCCATAGAGGGCTATGGTGAAAAAGGAAATATCTTCCGTTCAAAACTGGAAAGAAGCTTTCTGAGAAACTGCTCTGTGTTCTGTTAGTTCATCTCACAGAGTTACATCTTTCCCTTCAAGAAGCCTTTCGCTAAGGCTGTTCTTGTGTAATTGGCCAAGAGATATTTGGAAGCCCATAGAGGGCTATGGTGAAAAAGGAAATATCTTCCGTTCAAAACTGGAAAGAAGCTTTCTGAGAAACTGCTCTGTGTTCTGTTAGTTCATCTCACAGAGTTACATCTTTCCCTTCAAGAAGCCTTTCGCTAAGGCTGTTCTTGTGGAATTGGCAAAGGGATATTTGGAAGCCCTTAGAGGGCCATGGTGAAAAAGGAAATATCTTCCGTTCAAAACTGGACAGAAGCTTTCTGAGAAACTGTTCTGTGTTCTGTTAATTCATCTCACAGAGTTACATCTTTCCCTTCAAGAAGCCTTTCGCTAAGGCTGTTCTTGTGGAATTGGAAAAGAGATATTTGGAAGCCCATAGAGGACTATGGTGAAACAGGAAATATCTTCCGTTCAAAACTGGAAAGAAGCTTTCTGAGAAACTGCTCTGTGTTCTGTTCATTCATCTCACGGAGTTACATCTTTCATTTCAAGAAGCCTTTCGCTAAGGCTGTTCTTGTGGAATTGGCAAAGGGATATTTGGAAGCCCATAGAGGGCTATGGTGAAAAAGGAAATATCTTCCGTTCAAAACTGGAAAGAAGCTTTCTGAGAAACTGCTCTGTGTTCTGTTAATTCATCTGAGAGAGATACATCTTTCCCTTCAAGAATCCTTTCGCTAAGGCTCTTCTTGTGGAATTGGCCAAGGGATATTTGGAAGCCCATAGAGGGCTATGGTGAAATAGGAAATATCTTCCGTTCAAAACTGGAAAGAAGGTGTCTGAGAAACTGCTCTGTGTTCTGTTAATTCATCTCACAGAGTTACATCTTTCCCTTGAAGAAGCCTTTCGCTAAGGCTGTTCTTGTGGAATTGGCCAAGGGATATTTGGAAGCCCATAAAGGGCTATGGTGAAACAGGAAATGTCTTCCGTTCAAAACTGGAAAGAAGCTTTCTGAGAAACTGCTCTGTGTTCTGTTAAATCATCTCACAGAGTTACATCTTTCCCTTCAAGAAGCATTTCGCTATGGCTGTTTTTGTATAAATGGTAAAAGGATATTTGGAAGCCCATAGAAGTCTATGGTGAAAAAGGAAATCTATTCCGTTCAAAATTGGAAAGAAGCCTTCTGAGAAACTGCTCTGTGTTCTGTTAATTCATCTCACAGAGTTACATCTTTCCCTTCAAGAAGCCTTTCGCTAAGGCTGTTCTTGTGGAATTGGCCAAGGGATATTTGGAAGCCCATAGAGGGCTATGGTGAAATAGGAAATATCTTCCGTTCAAAACTGGAAAGAAGCTTTCTGAGAAACTGCTCTGTGTTCTGTTAATTCATCTCACAGAGTTACATCTTTCCCTTCAAGAAGCCTTTCGCTAAGGCTGTTCTTGTGGAATTGGCAAAGGGATATTTGGAAGCCCATAGAGGGCTATGGTGAAAAAGGAAATATCTTACGTTCAAAACTGGAAAGAAGCTTTCTGAGAAACTGCTCTGTGTTCTGTTAATTCATCTCACAGAGTTACATCTTTCCCTTCAAGAAGCCTTTCGCTAAGGCTGTTCTTGTAGAATTGGCCAAGGGATATTTGGAAGCCCATAGAGGGTTATGGTGAAAAAGGAAATATCTTCCGTTCAAAACTGGAAAGAAGCTTTCTGAGAAACTGCTCTGTGTTCTGTTAATTCATCTCAGAGAGTTACATCTTTCCCTTCAAGAAGCCTTTCGCTAAGGCTGTTCTTGTGGAATTGGCAAAGGGATATTTGGAAGCCCATAGAGGGCTATGGTGAAAAAGGAAATATCTTCCGTTCAAAACTGGAAAGAAGCTTTCTGAGAAACTGCTCTGTGTTCTGTTAATTCATCTCACAGAGTTACATCTTTCCCTTCAAGAAGCCTTTCGCTAAGGCTGTTCTTGTGGAATTGGCCAAGGGATATTTGGAAGCCCATAGAGGGCTACGGTGAAAAAGTAAATATCTTCCGTTCAAAACTAGAAAGAAGCTTTCTGAGAAACTGCTCTGTGTTCTGTTAATTCATCTCACAGAGTTACATCTTTCCCTTCAAGATGCCTTTCGCTAAGATTGTTCTTGTGGAATTGGCAAAGGGATATTTGGAAGCCCTTAGAGGGCCATGGTGAAAAAGGAAATATCTTCCTTTCCAAACTGGAAAGAAGCTTTCTGAGAAACTGCTCTGTGTTCTGTTAATTCATCTCACAGAGTTACATCTTTCCCTTCAAGAAGCCTTTCGCTAAGGCAGTTCTTGTGGAATTGGCAAAGGGATATTTGGAAGCCCATGCAGGGCTATGGTGAAAAAGGAAATATCTTCCGTTCGAAACTGGAAAGAAGCTTTCTGAGAAACTGCTCTGTGTTCTCTTAATTAAGCTCACAGAGTTACATCTTTCCCTTCAAGAAGCCTTTCGCTAAGGCTGTTCTTGTGGAATTGGCAAAGGGATATTTGGAAGCCCATAGAGGGCTATGGTGAAAAAGGAAATATCTTACGTTCAAAACTGGAAAGAAGCTTTCTGAGAAACTGCTCTGTGTTCTGTTAATTCATCTCACAGAGTTACATCTTTCCCTTCAAGAAGCCTTTCGCTAAGGCTGTTCTTGTAGAATTGGCCAAGGGATATTTGGAAGCCCATAGAGGGTTATGGTGAAAAAGGAAATATCTTCCGTTCAAAACTGGAAAGAAGCTTTCTGAGAAACTGCTCTGTGTTCTGTTAATTCATCTCACAGAGTTACATCTTTCCCTTCAAGAAGCCTTTCGCGAAGGCTGTTCTTGTGGAATTGGCAAAGGGATATTTGGAAGCCCTTAGAGGGCCATGGTGAAAAAGGAATTATCTTCCTTTCCAAACTGGAAAGAAGCTTTCTGAGAAACTGCTCTGTGTTCTGTTAATTCATCTGAGAGAGATACATCTTTCCCTTCAAGAATCCTTTCGCTAAGGCTGTTCTTGTGGAATTGGCCAAGGGATATTGGAAGCCCATAGAGGGCTATGGTGAAATAGGAAATATCTTCCGTTCAAAACTGGAAAGAAGGTGTCTGAGAAACTGCTCTGTGTTCTGTTAATTCATCTCACAGAGTTACATCTTTCCCTTGAAGAAGCCTTTCGCTAAGGCTGTTCTTGTGGAATTGGCCAAGGGATATTTGGAAGCCCATAAAGGGCTATGGTGAAACAGGAAATGTCTTCCGTTCAAAACTGGAAAGAAGCTTTCTGAGAAACTGCTCTGTGTTCTGTTAATTCATCTCACAGAGTTACATCTTTCCCTTCAAGAAGCCTTTCGCTAAGGCTGTTCTTGTGGAATTGGCCAAGGGATATTTGGAAGCCCATAGAGGGCTACGTTGAAAAAGTAAATATCTTCCGTTCAAAACTAGAAAGAAGCTTTCTGAGAAACTGCTCTGTGTTCTGTTAATTCATCTCACAGAGTTACATCTTTCCCTTCAAGATGCCTTTCGCTAAGATTGTTCTTGTGGAATTGGCAAAGGGATATTTGGAAGCCCTTAGAGGGCCATGGTGAAAAAGGAAATATCTTCCTTTCCAAACTGGGAAGAAGCTTTCTGAGAAACTGCTCTGTGTTCTGTTAATTCATCTCCCAGAGTTACATCTTTCCCTTCAAGAAGCCTTTCGCTAAGGCAGTTCTTGTGGAATTGGCAAAGGGATATTTGGAAGCCCATGCAGGGCTATGGTGAAAAAGGAAATATCTTCCGTTCGACACTGGAAAGAAGCTTTCTGAGAAACTGCTCTGTGTTCTGTTAATTCATCTCACAGAGTTACATCTTTCCCTTCAAGAAGCCTTTCGCTAAGGCTGTTCTTGTGGAATTGGCAATGGGATATTTGGAAGCCCTTAGAGGGCTATGGTGAAAAAGGAAATATCTTCCGTTCCAAACTGGAAAGAAGCTTTCTGAGAAACTGCTCTGTGTTCTGTTAATTCTTCTCACAGAGTTACATCTTTCCCTTCAAGAAGCCTTTCGCTAAGGCTGTTCTTGTGGAAATGGCAAAGGGATATTTGGAAGCCCTTAGAGGGCCATGGTGAAAAAGGAAATATCTTCCGTTCAAAACTGGAAAGAAGCTTTATGAGAAACTGCTCTGTGTTCTGTTAATTCATCTCACAGAGTTACATCTTTCCCTTCAAGAAGCCTTTCGCTAAGGCTGTTCTTGTGGAATTGGCAAAGGGATATTTGGAAGCCCATGGAGGGCTATGGTGAAAAAGGAAATATCTTCCGTTCGAAACTGGAAAGAAGCTTTCTGAGAAACTGCTCTGTGTTCTCTTAATTAAGCTCACAGAGTTACATCTTTCCCTTCAAGAAGCCTTTCGCTAAGGCTGTTCTTGTGGAATTGGCAATGGGATATTTGGAAGCCCTTGGAGGGCTACGGTGAAAAAGGAAATATCTTCCGTTCCAAACTGGAAAGAACCTTTCTGTGAATCTGCTCTGTGTTCTGTTAATTCATCTCACAGAATTTCATCTTTCCCTTCAAGAAGCCTTTCGCTAAGGCTGTTCTTGTGGAATTCGCCAAGGGATATTTGGAAGCCCATAGAGGGCTATGGTGAAAAAGGAAATATCTTCCGTTCAAAACTGGAAAGAAGCTTTCTGAGAAACTGCTCTGTGTTCTGTTAATTCATCTCAGAGAGTTACATCTTTCCCTTCAAGAAGCCTTTCGCTAAGGCTGTTCTTGTGGAATTGGCAAAGGGATATTTGGAAGCCCATAGAGGGCTATGGTGAAAAAGGAAATATCTTCCGTTCAAAACTGGAAAGAAGCTTTCTAAGAAACTGCTCTGTGTTCTGTTAATTCATCTCACAGAGTTACATCTTTCCCTTCAAGAAGCCTTTCGCTAAGGCTGTTCTTGTGGAATTGGCCAAGGGATATTTGGAAGCCCATAGAGGGCTACGGTGAAAAAGTAAATATCTTCCGTTCAAAACTAGAAAGAAGCTTTCTGAGAAACTGCTCTGTGTTCTGTTAATTCATCTCACAGAGTTACATCTTTCCCTTCAAGATGCCTTTCGCTAAGATTGTTCTTGTGGAATTGGCAAAGGGATATTTGGAAGCCCTTAGAGGGCCATGGTGAAAAAGGAAATATCTTCCTTTCCAAACTGGAAAGAAGCTTTCTGAGAAACTGCTCTGTGTTCTGTTAATTCATCTCACAGAGTTACATCTTTCCCTTCAAGAAGCCTTTCGCTAAGGCAGTTCTTGTGGAATTGGCAAAGGGATATTTGGAAGCCCATGCAGGGCTATGGTGAAAAAGGAAATATCTTCCGTTCGACACTGGAAAGAAGCTTTCTGAGAAACTGCTCTGTGTTCTGTTAATTCATCTCACAGAGTTACATCTTTCCCTTCAAGAAGCCTTTCGCTAAGGCTGTTCTTGTGGAATTGGCAATGGGATATTTGGAAGCCCTTAGAGGGCTATGGTGAAAAAGGAAATATCTTCCGTTCCAAACTGGAAAGAAGCTTTCTGAGAAACTGCTCTGTGTTCTGTTAATTCTTCTCACAGAGTTACATCTTTCCCTTCAAGAAGCCTTTCGCTAAGGCTGTTCTTGTGGAATTGGCAATGGGATATTTGGAAGCCCTTAGAGGGCTCTGGTGAAAAAGGAAATATCTTCCGTTCCAAACTGGAAAGAAGCTTTCTGAGAAACTGCTCTGTGTTCTGTTAATTCATCTCACAGAGTTACATCTTTCCCTTCAAGAAGCCTTTGGCTAAGGCTGTTCTTGTGGAATTGGCAAAGGGATATTTGGAAGCCCATAGAGGGCTATGGTGAAAAAGGAAATATCTTCCGTTCAAAACTGGAAAGAAGCTTTCTGAGAAACTGCTCTGTGTTCTGTTAATTCATCTGAGAGAGATACATCTTTCCCTTCAAGAAGCCTTTCGCTAAGGCTGTTCTTGTGGAATTGGCCAAGGGATATTTGGAAGCCCATAGAGGGCTATGGTGAAATAGGAAATATCTTCCGTTCAAAACTGGAAAGAAGCTTTCTGAGAAACTGCTCTGTGTTCTGTTAATTCATCTCACAGAGTTACATCTTTCCCTTCAAGAAGCCTTTCGCTAAGGCTGTTCTTGTGGAATTGGCAAAGGGATATTTGGAAGCCCTTAGAGGGCTATGGTGAAAAAGGAAATATCTTACGTTCAAAACTGGAAAGAAGCTTTCTGAGAAACTGCTCTGTGTTCTGTTAATTCATCTCACAGAGTTACATCTTTCCCTTCAAGAAGCCTTTCGCTAAGGCTGTTCTTGTAGAATTGGCCAAGGGATATTTGGAATCCCATAGAGGGTTATGGTGAAAAA
The DNA here is from genome assembly GCF_047675955.1 of Chlorocebus sabaeus. NCBI lineage: Eukaryota > Metazoa > Chordata > Mammalia > Primates > Cercopithecidae > Chlorocebus > Chlorocebus sabaeus. The sequence continues at coordinate 47,007,136 of NC_132905.1, read as the reverse complement.
GGAAATATCTTCCGTTCAAAACTGGAAAGAAGCTTTCTGAGAAACTGCTCTGTGTTCTGTTAATTCATCTCACAGAGTTACATCTTTCCCTTCAAAAAGCCTTTCGCGAAGGCTGTTCTTGTGGAATTGGCAAAGGGATATTTGGAAGCCCTTAGAGGGCCATGGTGAAAAAGGAATTATCTTCCTTTCCAAACTGGAAAGAAGCTTTCTGAGAAACTGCTCTGTGTTCTGTTAATTCATCTGAGAGAGATACATCTTTCCCTTCAAGAATCCTTTCGCTAAGGCTGTTCTTGTGGAATTGGCCAAGGGATATTTGGAAGCCCATAGAGGGCTATGGTGAAATAGGAAATATCTTCCGTTCATAACTGGAAAGAAGGTGTCTGAGAAACTGCTCTGTGTTCTGTTAATTCATCTCACAGAGTTACATCTTTCCCTTGAAGAAGCCTTTCGCTAAGGCTGTTCTTGTGGAATTGGCCAAGGGATATTTGGAAGCCCATAAAGGGCTATGGTGAAACAGGAAATGTCTTCCGTTCAAAACTGGAAAGAAGCTTTCTGAGAAACTGCTCTGTGTTCTGTTAAATCATCTCACAGAGTTACATCTTTCCCTTCAAGAAGCATTTCGCTATGGCTGTTTTTGTATAAATGGCAAAAGGATATTTGGAAGCCCATAGAAGTCTATGGTGAAAAAGGAAATCTATTCCGTTCAAAATTGTAAAGAAGCCTTCTGAGAAACTGCTCTGTGTTCTGTTAATTTATCTCACAGAGTTACATCTTTCCCTTCAAGAAGCCTTTCGAGAAGGCTGTTCTTGTGGAAATGGCAAAGGGATATTTGGAAGCCCTTAGAGGGCCATGGTGAAAAAGGAAATATCTTCCGTTCAAAACTGGAAAGAAGCTTTCTGAGAAACTGCTCTGTGTTCTCTTAATTAAGCTCACAGAGTTACATCTTTCCCTTCAAGAAGCCTTTCGCTAAGGCTGTTCTTGTGGAATTGGCAATGGGATATTTGGAAGCCCTTGGAGGGCTACGGTGAAAAAGGAAATATCTTCCGTTCCAAACTGGAAAGAACCTTTCTGTGAATCTGCTCTGTGTTCTGTTAATTCATCTCACAGAATTACATCTTTCCCTTCAAGAAGCCTTTCGCTAAGGCTGTTCTTGTGGAATTCGCCAAGGGATATTTGGAAGCCCATAGAGGGCTATGGTGAAAAAGGAAATATCTTCCGTTCAAAACTGGAAAGAAGCTTTCTGAGAAACTGCTCTGTGTTCTGTTAATTCATCTCAGAGAGTTACATCTTTCCCGTCAAGAAGCCTTTCGCTAAGGCTGTTCTTGTGGAATTGGCAAAGGGATATTTGGAAGCCCATAGAGGGCTATGGTGAAAAAGGAAATATCTTCCGTTCAAAACTGGAAAGAAGCTTTGTGAGAAACTGCTCTGTGTTCTGTTAATTCATCTCACAGAGTTACGTCTTTCCCTTCAAGAAGCCTTTCGCTAAGGCTGTTCTTGTGGAATTGGCCAAGAGATATTTGGAAGCCCATAGAGGGCTACGGTGAAAAAGTAAATATCTTCCGTTCAAAACTAGAAAGAAGCTTTCTGAGAAACTGCTCTGTGTTCTGTTAATTCATCTCACAGAGTTACATCTTTCCCTTCAAGATGCCTTTCGCTAAGATTGTTCTTGTGGAATTGGCAAAGGGATATTTGGAAGCCCTTAGAGGGCCATGGTGAAAAAGGAAATATCTTCCTTTCCAAACTGGAAACAAGCTTTCTGAGAAACTGCTCTGTGTTCTGTTAATTCATCTCACAGAGTTACATCTTTCCCTTCAAGAAGCCTTTCGCTAAGGCAGTTCTTGTGGAATTGGCAAAGGGATATTTGGAAGCCCTTAGAGGGCTATGGTGAAAAAGGAAATATCTTCCGTTCCAAACTGGAAAGAAGCTTTCTGAGAAACTGCTCTGTGTTCTGTTAATTCTTCTCACAGAGTTACATCTTTCCCTTCAAGAAGCCTTTCGCTAAGGCTGTTCTTGTGGAATTGGCAATGGGATATTTGGAAGCCCTTAGAGGGCTCTGGTGAAAAAGGAAATATCTTCCGTTCCAAACTGGAAAGAAGCTTTCTGAGAAACTGCTCTGTGTTCTGTTAATTCATCTCACAGAGTTACATCTTTCCCTTCAAGAAGCCTTTGGCTAAGGCTGTTCTTGTGGAATTGGCAAAGGGATATTTGGAAGCCCATAGAGGGCTATGGTGAAAAAGGAAATATCTTCCGTTCAAAACTGGAAAGAAGCTTTCTGAGAAACTGCTCTGTGTTCTGTTAATTCATCTGAGAGAGATACATCTTTCCCTTCAAGAAGCCTTTCGCTAAGGCTGTTCTTGTGGAATTGGCCAAGGGATATTTGGAAGCCCATAGAGGGCTATGGTGAAATAGGAAATATCTTCCGTTCAAAACTGGAAAGAAGCTTTCTGAGAAACTGCTCTGTGTTCTGTTAATTCATCTCACAGAGTTACATCTTTCCCTTCAAGAAGCCTTTCGCTAAGGCTGTTATTGTGGAATTGGCCAAGGGATATTTGGAAGCCCATAGAGGGCTACGGTGAAAAAGTAAATATCTTCCGTTCAAAACTAGAAAGAAGCTTTCTGAGAAACTGCTCTGTGTTCTGTTAATTCATCTCACAGAGTTACATCTTTCCCTTCAAGATGCCTTTCGCTAAGATTGTTCTTGTGGAATTGGCAAAGGGATATTTGGAAGCCCTTAGAGGGCCATGGTGAAAAAGGAAATATCTTCCTTTCCAAACTGGAAAGAAGCTTTCTGAGAAACTGCTCTGTGTTCTGTTAATTCATCTCACAGAGTTACATCTTTCCCTTCAAGAAGCCTTTCGCTAAGGCAGTTCTTGTGGAATTGGCAAAGGGATATTTGGAAGCCCATGCAGGGCTATGGTGAAAAAGGAAATATCTTCCGTTCGACACTGGAAAGAAGCTTTCTGAGAAACTGCTCTGTGTTCTGTTAATTCATCTCACAGAGTTACATCTTTCCCTTCAAGAAGCCTTTCGCTAAGGCTGTTCTTGTGGAATTGGCAAAGGGATATTTGGAAGCCCATGGAGGGCTATGGTGAAAAAGGAAATATCTTCCGTTCGAAACTGGAAAGAAGCTTTCTGAGAAACTGCTCTGTGTTCTCTTAATTAAGCTCACAGAGTTACATCTTTCCCTTCAAGAAGCCTTTCGCTAAGGCTGTTCTTGTGGAATTGGCAATGGGATATTTGGAAGCCCTTGGAGGGCTACGGTGAAAAAGGAAATATCTTCCGTTCCAAACTGGAAAGAACCCTTCTGTGAATCTGCTCTGTGTTCTGTTAATTCTTCTCACAGAATTTCATCTTTCCCTTCAAGAAGCCTTTCGCTAAGGCTGTTCTTGTGGAATTCGCCAAGGGATATTTGGAAGCCCATAGAGGGCTATGGTGAAAAAGGAAATATCTTCCGTTCAAAACTGGAAAGAAGCTTTCTGAGAAACTGCTCTGTGTTCTGTTAATTCATCTCAGAGAGTTACATCTTTCCCTTCAAGAAGCCTTTCGCTAAGGCTGTTCTTGTGGAATTGGCAAAGGGATATTTGGAAGCCCATAGAGGGCTATGGTGAAAAAGGAAATATCTTCCGTTCAAAACTGGAAAGAAGCTTTCTGAGAAACTGCTCTGTGTTCTGTTAATTCATCTCACAGAGTTACATCTTTCCCTTCAAGAAGCCTTTCGCTAAGGCTGTTCTTGTGGAATTGGCCAAGGGATATTTGGAAGCCCATAGAGGGCTACGGTGAAAAAGTAAATATCTTCCGTTCAAAACTAGAAAGAAGCTTTCTGAGAAACTGCTCTGTGTTCTGTTAATTCATCTCACAGAGTTACATCTTTCCCTTCAAGATGCCTTTCGCTAAGATTGTTCTTGTGGAATTGGCAAAGGGATATTTGGAAGCCCTTACAGGGCCATGGTGAAAAAGGAAATATCTTCCTTTCCAAACTGGAAAGAAGCTTTCTGAGAAACTGCTCTGTGTTCTGTTAATTCATCTCACAGAGTTACATCTTTCCCTTCAAGAAGCCTTTCGCTAAGGCAGTTCTTGTGGAATTGGCAAAGGGATATTTGGAAGCCCATGCAGGGCTATGGTGAAAAAGGAAATATCTTCCGTTCGACACTGGAAAGAAGCTTTCTGAGAAACTGCTCTGTGTTCTGTTAATTCATCTCACAGAGTTACATCTTTCCCTTCAAGAAGCCTTTCGCTAAGGCTGTTCTTGTGGAATTGGCAATGGGATATTTGGAAGCCCTTAGAGGGCTATGGTGAAAAAGGAAATATCTTCCGTTCCAAACTGGAAAGAAGCTTTCTGAGAAACTGCTCTGTGTTCTGTTAATTCTTCTCACAGAGTTACATCTTTCCCTTCAAGAAGCCTTTCGCTAAGGCTGTTCTTGTGGAATTGGCAATGGGATATTTGGAAGCCCTTAGAGGGCTCTGGTGAAAAAGGAAATATCTTCCGTTCCAAACTGGAAAGAAGCTTTCTGAGAAACTGCTCTGTGTTCTGTTAATTCATCTCACAGAGTTACATCTTTCCCTTCAAGAAGCCTTTGGCTAAGGCTGTTCTTGTGGAATTGGCAAAGGGATATTTGGAAGCCCATAGAGGGCTATGGTGAAAAAGGAAATATCTTCCGTTCAAAACTGGAAAGAAGCTTTCTGAGAAACTGCTCTGTGTTCTGTTAATTCATCTGAGAGAGATACATCTTTCCCTTCAAGAAGCCTTTCGCTAAGGCTGTTCTTGTGGAATTGGCCAAGGGATATTTGGAAGCCCATAGAAGTCTATGGTGAAATAGGAAATATCTTCCGTTCAAAACTGGAAACAAGCTTTCTGAGAAACTGCTCTGTGTTCTGTTAATTCATCTCACAGAGTTACATCTTTCCCTTCAAGAAGCCTTTCGCTAAGGCTGTTCTTGTGGAATTGGCAAAGGGATATTTGGAAGCCCATAGAGGGCTATGGTGAAAAAGGAAATATCTTACGTTCAAAACTGGAAAGAAGCTTTCTGAGAAACTGCTCTGTGTTCTGTTAATTCATCTCACAGAGTTACATCTTTCCCTTCAAGAAGCCTTTCGCGAAGGCTGTTCTTGTGGAATTGGCAAAGGGATATTTGGAAGCCCTTAGAGGGCCATGGTGAAAAAGGAATTATCTTCCTTTCCAAACTGGAAAGAAGCTTTCTGAGAAACTGCTCTGTGTTCTGTTAATTCATCTCACAGAGTTACATCTTTCCCTTCAAGAAGCCTTTCGCTAAGGCTGTTCTTGTGCAATTGGCAAAAGGATATTTGGAAGCCCATAGAGGGCCATGGTGAAAAAGGAAATATCTTCCGTTCAAAACTGGAAAGAAGCGTTCTGAGAAACTGCTCTGTGTTCTGTTAATTCATCTCACAGAGTTACATCTTTCCCTTCAAGAAGCCTTTCGCTATGGCTGATTTTGTATAAATGGCAAAAGGATATATGGAAGCCCATAGAAGTCTATGGTGAAAAAGGAAATATATTCCGTCCAAAACTGTAAAGAAGCCTTCTGAAAAACTGCTCTGTGTTCTGTTAATTCATCTCACAGAGTTACATCTTTCCCTTGAAGAAGCCTTTCGCTAAGGCTGTTCTTGGGGAATTTGCAAAGGGATATTTGGAAACCCTTAGAGGGCTATGGTGAAACAGGAAATATCTTCCGTTCAAAACTGGAAAGAAGCTTTCTGAGAAACTGCTCTGTGTTCTGTAAATACTTCTCACAGAGTTACATCTTTCCCTTCAAGAAGCCTCTCGCTAAGGCTGTTCTTGTGGAATTGGCAAAGGGATATTTGGAAGCCCTTGGAGGGCTATGGTGAAAAATGAAATATCTTCCGTTCCAAACTGGAAAGAAGCTTTCTGAGAATCTGCTCTGTGTTCTGTGAATTCATCTCACAGAGTTACATCTTTCCCTTCAAGAAGCCTTTCGCTAAGGCTGTTCTTGTGGAATTGGCAAAGGGATATTTGGAAGCCCATAGAGGACTAAGGTGAAAAAGGAAATATCTTCCGTTCAAAACTGGAAAGAAGCTTTCTGAGAAACTGCTCTGTGTTCTGTTAATTCATCTCACAGAGTTACATCTTTCCCTTCAAGAAGCCTTTCGCTAAGGCTGTTCTTGTGGAATTGGCCAAGAGATATTTGGAAGCCCATAGAGGGCTATGGTGAAAAAGGAAATATCTTCCGTTCAAAACTCTAAAGAAGATTTCTGAGAAACTGCTCTGTGTTCTGTTAGTTCATCTCACAGAGTTACATCTTTCCCTTCAAGAAGCCTTTCGCTAAGGCTGTTCTTGTGGAATTGGCAATGGGATATTTGGAAGCCCTTAGAGGGCTATGGTGAAAAAGGAAATATCTTCCGTTCCAAAACTGGAAAGAAGCTTTCTGAGAAACTGCTAAGTGTTCTGTTAATTCATCTCACAGAGTTACATCTTTCCCTTCAAGAAGCCTTTTGCTAAGGCTGTTCTTGTGGAATTGGCAATGGGATATTTGGAAGCCCTTAGAGGGCTCTGGTGAAAAAGGAAATATCTTCCGTTCCAAACTGGAAAGAAGCTTTCTGAGAAACTGCTCTGTGTTCTGTTAATTCATCTCACAGAGTTACATCTTTCCCTTCAAGAAGTCTTTCGCTAAGGCTGTTCTTGTGGAATTGGCAAAGGGATATTTGGAAGCCCTTGGAGGGCTATGGTGAAAAAGGGAATATCTTCCATTCAAAACTGGAAAGAAGCTTTCTGAGAAACTGCTCTGTGTTCTGTTAATTCATCTCACAGAGTTACATCTTTCCCTTAAAGAAGCCTTTCGCTAAGGCTGTTCTTGTGTAATTGGCCAAGAGATATTTGGAAGCCCATAGAGGGCTATGGTGAAAAAGGAAATATATTCCGTTCAAAACTGGAAAGAAGCTTTCTGAGAAACTGCTCTGTGTTCTGTTAGTTCATCTCACAGAGTTACATCTTTCCCTTGAAGAAGCCTTTCGCTAAGGCTGTTCTTGTGCAATTGGCAAAGGGATATTTGGAAGCCCTCAGAGGGCCATGGTGAAAAAGGAAATATCTTCCGTTCAAAACTGGACAGAAGCTTTCTGAGAAACTGCTCTGTGTTCTGTTAATTCATCTCACAGAGTTACATCTTTCCCTTCAAGAAGTCTTTCGCTAAGGCTGTTCTTGTGGAATTGGCAAAGGGATATTTGGAAGCCCATAGAGGGCTATGGTGAAAGAGGAAATATCTTCCGTTCAAAACTGGAAAGAAGCTTTCTGAGAAACTGCTCTGTGTTCTGTTAATTCATCTCACAGAGTTACGTCTTTCCCTTCAAGAAGCCTTTGGCTAGGGCTGTTCTTGTGGAATTGGCAAAGGGATATTTGGAAGCCCATAGAGGGCTATGGTGAAAAAGGAAATATCTTCCGTTCAAAACTGGAAAGAAGCTTTCTGAGAAACTGCTCTGTGTTCTGTTAATTCATCTGAGAGAGATACATCTTTCCCTTCAAGAAGCCTTTCGCTAAGGCTGTTCTTGTGGAATTGGCCAAGGGATATTTGGAAGCCCATAGAGGGCTATGGTGAAATAGGAAATATCTTCCGTTCAAAACTGGAAAGAAGGTGTCTGAGAAACTGCTCTGTGTTCTGTTAATTCATCTCACAGAGTTACATTTTTCCCTTGAAGACGCCTTTCGCTAAGGCTGTTCTTCTGGAATTGGCCAAGGGATATTTGGAAGCCCATAAAGGGCTATGGTGAAACAGGAAATATCTTCCGTTCAAAACTGGAAAGAAGCTTTCTGAGAAACTGCTCTGTGTTCTGTTAATTCATCTCACAGAGTTACATCTTTCCCTTCAAGAAGCCTTTCGCTATTCCTGATTTTGTATAAATGGCAAAAGGATATTTGGAAGCCCATAGAAGTCTATGGTGAAAAAGGAAATATATTCCGTTCAAAACTGTAAAGAAGCCTTCTGAAAAACTGCTCTGTGTTCTGTTAATTCATCTCACAGAGTTACATCTTTCCCTTGAAGAAGCCTTTCGCTAAGGCTGTTCTTGGGGAATTGGCAAAGGGATATTTGGAAACCTTGGGGCCATGGTGAAAAAGGATATATCTTCCGTTCCAAACTGGAAAGAAGCTTTCTGAGAATCTGCTCTGTGTTCTGTTAATTCATCTCACAGAGTTACATCTTTCCCTTCAAGAAGCCTTTCGCTAAGGCTGTTCTTGTGGAATTGGCAAAGGGATATTTGGAAGCCCATAGAGGACTATGGTGAAAAAGGAAATATCTTCCGTTCAAAACTGGAAAGAAGCTTTCTGAGAAACTGCTCTGTGTTCTGTTAATTCATCTCACAGAGTTACATCTTTCCCTTCAAGAAGCCTTTCGCTAAGGCTGTTCTTGTGGAATTGGCCAAGAGATATTTGGAAGCCCTTAGAGGGCTATGGTGAAAAAGGAAATATCTTCCGTTCAAAACTCTGAAAAAGCTTTCTGAGAAACTGCTCTGTGTTCTGTTAATTCATCTCACAGAGTTACATCTTTCCCTTAAAGAAGCCTTTCTCTAAGGCTGTTCTTGTGGAATTGGCCAAGGGATATTTGGAAGCCCTTAGAGGGCCATGGTGAAAAAGGAAATATCTTCCGTTCAAAACTGGAAAGAAGCTTTCTGAGACACTCCTCTGTGTTCTGTTAATTCACCTCACAGAGTTACATCTTTCCCTTCAAGAAGCCTTTCGCTAAGGCTGCTCTTGTGGAATTGGCAAAGGGATATTTTGAAGCCCATAGACGGCTATGGTGAACAACGAAATATCTTCCTTCAAAACTGGAAAGAAGCTTTCTGAGAAACTGCTCTGTGTTCTGTTAGTTCATCTCATAGAGTTACATCTTTCCCTTCAAGAAGCCTTTCACTAAGGCTGTTCTTGTGGAAATGGCAAAGGGATATTTGGAGGCCCATAGAGGGCTATGGTGAAAAAGGAAATATCTTCCTTTCAAACCTGGAAAGAAGCTTTCTGAGAAACTGCTCTGTGTTCTGTTACTTCATCTCACAGAGTTACATCTTTCCCTTCAAGAAGCCTTTCGCTAAGGCTGTTCTTGTGGAATTGGCAAAGGGATATCTGGAAGCCCATAGAGGGCTATGGTGAAACAGGAAATATCTTCCGTTCAAAACTGGAAAGAAGCTTTCTGAGAAACTGCTCTGGGTTCTGTTAATTCATCTCACAGAATTACATCTTTCCCTTCAAGAAGCCTTTCGCTAAGGCTGTTCTTGTGGAATTGGCAAAGAGATATTTGGAAGCCCATAGAGGGCTATTGTGAAAAAGGAAATATCTTCCGTTCAAAACTGGAAAGAAGCTTTCTGAGAAACTGCTCTGTGTTCTGTTAATTCATCTCACAGAGTTACATCTTTCCCTTCAAGAAGCCTTTCGCTAAGGCTGTTCTTCTGGAGTTCGGAAAGGGATATTTGGAAGCCCATAGAGGGCTATGGTGAAACAGGAAATATCTTCCTTTCAAAACTGGAAAGAAGCTTTCTGAGAAACTGCTCTGAGTTCTCTTAATTCATCTCACAGCGTTACATCTTTCCCTTCAAGAAGTCTTTCGCTAAGTCTGTTCTTGTGGAATTGGCAAAGAGATATTTGGAAGCCCATAGAGGACTATGGTGAAAAAGGAAATATCTTCCGTTCAAAACTGGAAAGAAGATTTCTGAGAAACTGCTCGGTGTTCTGTTAATACTTCTCACAGAGTTACATCTTTCCCTTTAAGAAGCCTTTCGAGAAGGCTGTTCTTGTGGAATTGGCGAAAGGATATTTGGAAGCCCATAGAGGGCTATGGTGAAAAAGGAAATATCTTCCGTTCAAAAATGGAAAGAAGCTTTCTGAGAAACTGCTCTGAGTTCTCTTAATTCATCTCACGGAGTTACATCTTTCCCTTCAAGAAGCCTTTCGCTAAGGCTGTTCTTGTGGAATTGGCCAAGGGATATTTGGAATCCTATAGACGGCTATGGTGAAACAGGAAATATCTTCCGTTCAAAACTGGAAAGAAGCTTTCTGAGAAACTGCTCTGTGTTCTGTTAATTCATCTCACAGAGTTACATCTTTCCCTTCTAGAAGCCTTTCGCTAAGAATGTTCTTGTGGAATTGGCAAGGTGATATTTGGAAGCCCTTGGAGGGCTATGGTGAAAAAGGAAATATCTTCCGTTCCAAACTGGAAAGAAGCTTTCTGAGAATCTGCTCTGTGTTCTGTTAATTCATCTCACAGAGTTACATCTTTCCCTTCAAGAAGCCTTTCGCTAAGGCTGTTCTTGTGGAATTGGCAAAGAGATATTTGGAAGCCCATAGAGGACTATGGTGAAAAAGGAAATATCTTCCGTTCAAAACTGGAAAGAAGCTTTCTGATAAACTGCTCTGTGTTCTGTTAATTCATCTCACGGAGTTACATCTTTCCCGTCAAGAAGCCTTTCGCTAAGGCTGTTCTTGTGGAATTGGCAAAGGGATATTTGGTAGCCCATAGAGGGCTATGGTGAAACAGGAAATATCTTCCATTCAAAACTGGAAAGAAGCTTTCTGAGAAACTGCTCTGTGTTCTGTTAATTCATCTCACAGAGTTACGTCTTTCGCTTCAATACCCTTTCGCTAAGGCTGTTCTTGAGGAATTGGCAAAGGGATATTTGGAAGCCCATAGAGGGCTATGGTGAAAAAGGAAATATCTTCGGTTCAAAACTGGAAAGAAGCTTTCTGAGAAACTGCTCTGTGTTCTGTTAATTCATCTCACAGAGTTACATCTTTCCCTTCAAGAAGCCTTTCTCTAAGGCTGTTCTTGTGGAATTGGCAAAGGGATATTTGGAAGCCCACAGAGGGCTATGGTGAAATAGGAAATATCTTCCGTTCAAAACTGGAAAGAAGCTTTCTGAGAATCTGCTCTGTGTTCTGTTAATTCATCTCACAGAGTTACGTCTTTCCCTTCAAGAAGCCTTTCGCTAAGGCTGTTCTTGTGGAATTGGCAAAGGGATATTTGGTTGCCCATAGAGGTCTATGGTGAAAAAGGAAATATCTGCCGTTCAAAACTGGAAAGAACCTTTCTGAGAAACTGCTCTGTGTTCTGTTAATTCATCTCACAGAGTTACATCTTTCCCTTCAAGAAGCCTTTCACTAAGGCTGTTCTTGTGGAATTGGAAAAGGGATATTTGGAAGGACTTAGAGGTCCATGGTGAAAAAGCAAATTATCTTCCTTTCCAAACTGGAAAGAAGCTTTCTGAGAAACTGCTCTGTGTTCTGTTAATTCATCTCACAGAGTTACATCTTTCCCTTCAAGAAGCCTTTCGCTAAGGCAGTTCTTGTGGAATTGGCAAAGGGATATTTCGAAGCCCATGCAGGGCAATGGTGAAAAAGGAAATATCTTCCGTTCGAAACTGGAAAGAAGCTTTCTGAGAAACTGCTCTGTGTTCTGTTAATTCATCTCACAGAGTTACATCTTTCCCTTCAAGAAGCCTTTCGCTAAGGCTGTTCTTGTGGAATAGGCAATGGGATATTTGGAAGCCCTTAGAGGGCTATGGTGAAAAAGGAAATATCTTCCGTTCCAAACTGGAAAGAAGCTTTCTGAGAAACTGCTCTGTGTTCTGTTAATTCATCTCACAGAGTTACATCTTTCCCTTCAAGAAGCCTTTCGCTAAGGCTGTTCTTGTGGAATTGGCAAAGGGATATTTGGGAGCCCATAGAGGGCTATGGTGAAAAAGGAAATATCTGCCTTTCAAAACTGGAAAGATGCTTTCTGAGAAACTGCTCTGTGTTCTGTTAATTCATCTCACAGAGTTACATCTTCCCTTCAAGAAGCCTTTCGCTAAGGCTGTTCTTGTGGAATTGGCAAAAGGATATTTGTAAGCCCTTAGAGGGCCATGGTGAAAAAGGAAATATCTTCCGTTCAAAACTGGAAAGAAGGTTTCTGAGAAACTGCTCTGTGTTCTGTTAATTCATCTCACAGAGTTACATCTTTCCCTTGAAGAAGCCTTTCGCTAAGGCTGTTCTTGTGGAATTGGCCAAGGGATCTTTGGAAGCCCATAGAGGGCTATGGTGAAAAAGGAAATATCTTCCGTTCAAAACTGGAAAGAAGCTTTCTGAGAAACTGTTCTGTGTTCTGTTAATTCATCTCACAGAGTTACATCTTTCCCTTCAATAAGCCTTTCGCTAAGTCTGTTCTTGTGGAATTGGCAAAGGGATATTTGGAAGCCCTTAGAGGGCCATGGTGAAAAAGGAAATTATCTTCCTTTCCAAACTGGAAAGAAGCTTTCTGAGAAACTGCTCTGTGTTCTGTTAATTCATCTCACAGAGTTACATCTTTCCCTTCAAGAAGCCTTTCGCTAAGGCAGTTCTTGTGGAATTGGCAAAGGGATATTTGGAAGCCCATGCAGGGCTATGGTGAAAAAGGAAATATCTGCCTTTCAAAATTGGAAAGATGCTTTCTGAGAAACTGCTCTGTGTTCTGTTAATTCATCTCACAGAGTTACATCTTACCTTCAAGAAGCCTTTCGCTAAGGCTGTTCTTGTGGAATTGGCAAAAGGATATTTGGAAGCCCATAGAGGGCCATGGTGAAAAAGGAAATATCTTCCGTTCCACACTGGATAGAAGCTTTCTGAGAAACTGCTCTGTGTTCTGTTAATTCATCTCACAGAGTTACATCTTTCCCTTGAAGAAGCCTTTCGCTAACGCTGTTCTTGTGGAATTGGCCAAGGGATATTTGGAAGCCCATAAGGGGCTATGGTGAAACAGGAAATATCTTCCGTTCAAAACTGGAAAGAAGCTTTCTGAGAAACTGCTCTGTGTTCTGTTAATTCATCTCACAGAGTTACATCTTTCCCTTCAAGAAGCCTTTCGCTAAGGCTGTTCTTGTGGAATTGGCAAAGGGATACTTGGAAGCCCATAGAGGGCTATGGTGAAAAAGGAAATATCTTCCGTTCATAACTGTAAAGAAGCTTTCTAAGAAACTGCTCTGTGTTCTGTCAATTCATCTCACAGAGTTACATCTTTCCCTTCAAGAAGGCTTTCGCTAAGGCTCTTCTTGTGGAATTGGCAAAGGGATATTTGGAAGCCCATAGAGGGCTAAGGTGAAAAAGGAAATATCTTCCGTTCAAAACTGGAAAGAAGCTTTCTGAGAAACTGCTCTGTGTTCTGTTAATTCATCTCACAGAATTACGTCTTTCCGTTCAAGAATCCTTTCGCTAAGGCTGTTCTTGTGGAATTGGCAAAGGGATATTTGGAAACCCATAGAGGGCTACGGTTAAAAAGGAAATATCTTCCGTTCCAAACTGGAAAGAAGCTTTCTGAGAATCTGCTCTGTGTTCTGTTAATTCATCACAGAGAGTTACATCTTTCCCTTCAAGAAGCCTTTCGCTAAGGCTGTTCTTGTGGAATTGGCAAAGAGATATTTGGAAGCCCATAGAGGACTATGGTGAAAAAGGAAATATCTTCCGTTCAAAACTGGAAAGAAGCTTTCTGAGAAACTGCTCTGTGTTCTGTTAATACATCTCACAGAGTTACATCTTTCCCTTTAAGAAGCCTTTCGCGAAGGCTGTTCTTGTGGAATTGGCGAAAGGATATTTGGAAGCCCATAGAGGGCTATGGTGAAAAAGGAAATATCTTCCGTTCAAAAATGGAAAGAAGCTTTCTGAGAAACTGCTCTGAGTTCTCTTAATTCATCTCACGGAGTTACATCTTTCCCTTCAAGAAGCCTTTCGCTAAGGCTGTTCTTGTGGAATTGGCAAAGGGATATTTGGAATCCTATAGACGGCTACGGTGAAACAGGAAATATCTTCCGTTCAAAACTGGAAAGAAGCTTTCTGAGACACTGCTCTGTGTTCTGTTAATTCATCTCACAGAGTTACCTCTTTCCCTTCTAGAAGCCTTTCGCTAAGACTCTTCTTGTGGAATTGGCAAAGTGATATTTGGAAGCCCTTGGAGGGCTATGGTGAAAAAGGAAATATCTTCCGTTCCAAACTGGAAAGAAGCTTTCTTAGAATCTGCTCTGTGTTCTGTTAATTCATCTCACAGAGTTACATCTTTCCCTTCAAGAAGCCTTTCGCTAAGGCTGTTCTTGTGGAATTGGCAAAGAGATATTTGGAAGCCCATAGAGGACTATGGTGAAAAAGGAAATATCTTCCGTTCAAAACTGGAAAGAAGCATTCTGAGAAACTGCTCTGTGTTCTGTTAATTCATCTCACAGAGTTACATCTTCCCCTTCAAGAAGCCTTTCTCTAAGGCTGTTCTTGTGGAATTGGCAAAGGGATATTTGGTAGCCCACAGAGGGCTATGGTGAAACAGGAAATATCTTCCGTTCAAAACTGGAAAGAAGCTTTCTGAGAAACTGCTCTGTGTTCTGTTAATTCATCTCACAGGGTTACATCTTTCCCTTCAAGAAGCCTTTCGCTAAGGCTGTTCTTGTGGAATTGGCAAAGGGATATTTGGAAGCCCATAGAGGGCTATGGTGAAAAAGGAAATATCTTCCGTTCAAAACTGGAAAGAAGCTTTCTGAGAAACTGCTCTGTGTTCTTTTAATTCATCTCACAGAGTTACATCTTTCCCTTCAAGAAACCTTTCGCTAAGGCTGTTCTTGTGGAATTGGCCAAGGGATATTCGGAAGCCCATAGAGGGCTATGGTGAAAAAGGAAATATCTTCCGTTCAAAACTGGAAAGAATCTTTCTGAGAAACTGCTCTGTGTTCTGTTAATTCATCTCACAGAGTTACATCTTTCCCTTCAAGAAGCCTTTCGCTAAGGCTGTTCTTGTGGAATTGGCCAAGGGATATTCGGAAGCCCATAGAGGGCTATGGTGAAAAAGGAAATATCTTCCGTTCAAAACTGGAAAGAATCTTTCTGAGAAACTGCTCTGTGTTCTGTTAATTCATCTCACAGAGTTACATCTTTCCCTTCAAGAAGCCTTTCGCTAAGGCTGTTCTTGTGGAATTGGCCAAGGGATATTCGGAAGCCCATAGAGGGCTATGGTGAAAAAGGAAATATCTTCCGTTCAAAACTGGAGAGAAGCTTTCTGAGAAACTGCTCTGTGTTCTGTTAATTCATCTCGCAGAGTTACATCTTTCCCTTCAAGAAGCCTTTCGCTAAGGCTGTTCTTGTGGAATTGGCAAAGGGATATTTGGAATCCTATAGACGGCTATGGTGAAACAGGAAATATCTTCCGTTCAAAACTTGAAAGAAGCTTTCTGAGAAACTGCTCTGTGTTCTGTTAATTCATCTCACAGAGTTACATCTTTCCCTTCAAGAAGCCTTTCGCTAAGGCTGTTCTTGTGGAATTGGCAAAGAGATATTTGGAACCCCTAGAGGACTATGGTGAAAAAGGAAATATCTTCCGTTCAAAACTGGAAAGAAGCTTTCTGAGAAACTGCTCTGTGTTCTGTTAATTCATCTCACGGAGTTACATCGTTCCCTTCAAGAAGCCTTTCGCTAAGGCTGTTCTTGTGGAATTGGCAAAGGGATATTTGGTAGCCCATAGAGGGCTACGGTGAAACAGGAAATACCTTCCGTTCAAAACTGGAAAGAAGCTTTCTGAGAAACTGCTCTGTGTTCTGTTAATTCATCTCACAGAGTTACGTCTTTCGCTTCAATACCCTTTCGCTAAGGCTGTTCTTGAGGAATTGGCAAAGGGATATTTGGAAGCCCATAGAGGGCTATGGTGAAAAAGGAAATATCTTCCGTTCAAAACAGGATAGAAGCTTTCTGAGAAACTGCTCTGTGTTCTGTTAATTCATCTCACAGAGTTACATCTTTCCCTTCAAGAATCCTTTCGCTAAGGCTGTTCTTGTGGAATTGGCAAAGGGATATTTGGAAGCCCATAGAGGGCTATGGTGAAAAAGGAAATATCTTAAGTTCAAAACTGAAAAGAAGCCTTCTGAGAAACTGCTCTGTGTTCTGTTAATTCATCTCACAGAGTTACATGTTTCCCTTCAAGAAGCCTTTCGCTAAGGCTGTTCTTGTGGAATTGGCCAAGGGATATTTGGAAGCCCTTAGAGGGCCATGGTGAAAAAGGAAATATCTTCCGTTCAAAACTGGAAAGAAGCTTTCTGAGAAACTGCTCTGTGTTCTGTTAATTCACCTCACAGAGTTACATCTTTCCCTTCAAGAAGCCTTTCGCTAAGGCTGCTCTTGTGGAATTGGCAAAGGGATATTTTGAAGCCCATAGACGGCTATGGTGAACAACGAAATATCTTCCGTTCAAAACTGGAAAGAAGCTTTCTGAGAAACTGCTCTGTGTTCTGTTAATTCATCTCACAGAGTTACATCTTTCCCTTCAAGAAGCCTTTCACTAAGGCTGTTCTTGTGGAAATGGCAAAGGGATATTTGGAGGCCCATAGAGGGCTATGGTGAAACAGGAAATATCTTCCGTTCAAAACTGGAAAGAAGCTTTCTGTGAAACTGCTCTGTGTTCTGTTAATTCATCTCACAGAATTACATCTTTCCCTTCAAGAAGCCTTTCGCTAAGGCTGTTCCTGTGGAATTGGCAAAGAGATATTTGGAAGCCCATAGAGGGCTATGGTGAAAAAGGAAATATCTTCCGTTCAAAACTGGAAAGAGGCTTTATGAGAAACTGCTCTGTTGTCTGTTAATTCATCTCACAGAGTTACATCTTTCCGTTCAAGAAGCCTTTCGCTAAGGCTGTTCTTGTGGAATTGTCAAAGGGATATTTGGAAACCCATAGAAGGCTATGGTGAAAAAGGAAATATCTTCCGTTCAAAACTGGAAAGAAGCTTTCTGAGAAACTGCTCTGTGTTCTGTTAATTCTTCTTCTTTACAGAGTTACATCTTTCCCTTCAAGAAGCCTTTCGCTAAGGCTGTTCTTGTGGAATTGGCTAAGGGATATTTGGAAGCCCATAGAGGGCTATGGTGAAACAGGAAATATCTGCCTTTCAAAACTGGAAAGATGCTTTCTGAGAAACTGCTCTGTGTTCTGTTAATTCATCTCACAGAGTTACATCTTCCCTTCAAGTAGCCTTTCGCTAAGGCTGTTCTTGTGGAATTGGCAAAAGGATATTTGGAAGCCCATAGAGGGCCATGGTGAAAAAGGAAATATCTTCCGTTCAAAACTGGAAAGAAGGTTTCTGAGAAACTGCTCAGTGTTCTGTTAATTCATCTCACAGAGTTACATCTTTCCCTTGAAGAAGCCTTTCCCTAAGACTGTTCTTGTGGAATTGGCAAAGTGATATTTGGAAGCCCTTGGAGGGCTATGGTGAAAAAGGAAATATCTTCCGTTCCAAACTGGAAAGAAGCTTTCTTAGAATCTGCTCTGTGTTCTGTTAATTCATCTCACAGAGTTACATCTTTCCCTTCAAGAAGCCTTTCGCTATGGCTGTTTTTGTATAAATGGCAAAAGGATATTTGGAAGCCCAAAGAAGTCTATGGTGAAAAAGGAAATATATTCCGTTCAAAACTGTAAAGAAGAGTTCTGAGAAACTGCTCTGTGTTCTGTTAATTCATCTCACAGAGTTACATCTTTCCCTTCACGAAGCCTTTCGCTAAGGCTGTTCTTGTGGAATTGGCAAAGGTATATTTGGAAGCCCTTAGAAGGCCATGGTGAAAAAGGAAATATCTTCCGTTCAAAACTGAAAAGAAGCTTTCTGAGAAACTGCTCTGTGTTCTATTAATTCATCTCACAGAGTTACATCTTTCCCTTCAAGAAGCCTTTCGCTAAGGCTGTTCTTGTGGAATTGGCCAAGGGATATTTGGAAGCCCATAGAGGGCTATGGTGAAAATGGAAATATCTTCCGTTCAAAACTGGAAAGAAGCTTTCTGAGAAACTGCTCTGTGTTCTGTTAATTCATCTCACAGAGTTACATCTTTCCCTTCAAGAAGCCTTTCGCTAAGGCTGTTCTTGTGGAATTGGCAAAGGGATATTTGGAAGCCCTTAGAAGGCCATGGTGAAACAGGAAATTATCTTCCTTTCCAAACTGGAAAGAAGCTTTCTGAGAAACTGCTCTGTGTTCTGTTAATTCATCTCACAGAGTTACATCTTTCCCTTCAAGAAGCCTTTCGCTAAGGCTGTTCTTGTGGAATTGGCAAAGGGATATTTGGAAGCCCTTAGAAGGCCATGGTGAAACAGGAAATTATCTTCCTTTCCAAACTGGAAAGAAGCTTTCTGAGAAACTGCTCTGTGTTCTGTTAATTCATCTCACAGAGTTACATCTTTCCCTTCAAGAAGCCTTTCGCTAAGGCTGTTCTTGTGGAATTGGCAAAGGGATATTTGGAAGCCCTTAGAGGGCTATGGTGAAAAAGGAAATATCTTCCGTTCAAAACTGGAAAGAAGCTTTCTGAGAAACTGCTCTGTGTTCTGTTAATTCATCTCACAGAGTTACATATTTCCCTTCAAGAAGCCTTTCGGTAAGGCTGTTCTTTTGGAATTGGCAAAGGGATATTTGGAAGCCCATAGAGGGCTATGGTGAAAAAGGAAATATCTTCCGTTCATAACTGAAAAGAAGCTTTCTAATAAACTGCTCTGTGTTCTGTCAATTCATCTCACAGAGTTACATCTTTCCCTTCAAGAAGGCTTTCGCTAAGGCTGTTCTTGTGGAATTGGCAAAGGGATATTTGGAAGCCCATAGAGGGCTATGGTGAAAAAGGAAATATCTTCCGTTCAAAACTGGAAAGAAGCTTTCTGAGAAACTGCTCTGTGTTCTGTTAATTCATCTCACAGAGTTACATCTTTCCGTTCAAGAATCCTTTCGCTAAGGCTGTTCTTGTGGAATTGGCAAAGGGATATTTGGAAACCCATAGAGGGCTACGGTTAAAAAGGAAATATCTTCCGTTCCAAACTGGAAAGAAGCTTTCTGAGAATCTGCTCTGTGTTCTGTTAATTCATCACACAGAGTTACATCTTTCCCTTCAAGAAGCCTTTCGCTAAGGCTGTTCTTGTGGAATTGGCAAAGAGATATTTGGAAGCCCATAGAGGACTATGGTGAAACAGGAAATATCTTCCGTTCAAAACTGGAAAGAAGCTTTCTGAGAAACTGCTCTGTGTTCTGTTAATTCATCTCACAGAGTTACATCTTTCCCTTCTAGATGCCTTTCCCTAAGACTGTTCTTGTGGAATTGGCAAAGTGATATTTGGAAGCCCTTGGAGGGCTATGGTGAAAAAGGAAATATCTTCCGTTCCAAACTGGAAAGAAGCTTTCTTAGAATCTGCTCTGTGTTCTGTTAATTCATCTCACAGAGTTACATCTTTCCCTTCAAGAAGCCTTTCGCTATGGCTGTTTTTGTATAAATGGCAAAAGGATATTTGGAAGCCCAAAGAAGTCTATGGTGTAAAAGGAAATATATTCCGTTCAAAACTGTAAAGAAGAGTTCTGAGAAACTGCTCTGTGTTCTGTTAATTCATCTCACAGAGTTACATCTTTCCCTTCACGAAGCCTTTCGCTAAGGCTGTTCTTGTGGAATTGGCAAAGGTATATTTGGAAGCCCTTAGAAGGCCATGGTGAAAAAGGAAATATCTTCCGTTCAAAACTGAAAAGAAGCTTTCTGAGAAACTGCTCTGTGTTCTATTAATTCATCTCACAGAGTTACATCTTTCCCTTCAAGAAGCCTTTCGCTAAGGCTGTTCTTGTGGAATTGGCCAAGGGATATTTGGAAGCCCATAGAGGGCTATGGTGAAAATGGAAATATCTTCCGTTCAAAACTGGAAAGAAGCTTTCTGAGAAACTGCTCTGTGTTCTGTTAATTCATCTCACAGAGTTACATCTTTCCCTTCAATAAGCCTTTCGCTAAGGCTGTTCTTGTGGAATTGGCAAAGGGATATTTGGAAGCCCTTAGAGGGCCATGGTGAAAAAGGAAATTATCTTCCTTTCCAAACTGGAAAGAAGCTTTCTGAGAAACTGCTCTGTGTTCTGTTAATTCATCTCACAGAGTTACATCTTTCCCTTCAAGAAGCCTTTCGCTAAGGCAGTTCTTGTGGAATTGGCAAAGGGATATTTGGAAGACCATGCAGGGCTATGGTGAAAAAGGAAATATCTTCCGATCGAAACTGGAAAGAAGCTTTCTGAGAAACTGCTCTGTGTTCTGTTAATTCATCTCACAGAGTAACATCTTTCCCTTCAAGAAGCCTTTCGCTAAGGCTGTTCTTGTGGAATTGGCAATTGGATATTTGGAAGCCCTTAGAGGGCTATGGTGAAAAAGGAAATATCTTCCGTTCCAAACTGGAAAGAAGCTTTCTGAGAAACTGTTCTGTGTTCTGTTAATTCATCTCACAGAGTTACATCCTTCCCTTCAAGAAGCCTTTCGCTAAGGCTGTTCTTGTGGAATTGGCAAAAGGGATATTTGGAAGCCCATAGAGGGCTATGGTGAAAAAGGAAATATCTGCCTTTCAAAACTGGATAGATGCTTTCTGAGAAACTGCTCTGTGTTCTGTTAATTCATCTCACAGAGTTACATCGTCCCTTCAAGAAGCCTTTCGCTAAGGCTGTTCTTGTGGAATTGGCAAAAGGATATTTGGAAGCCCATAGAGGGCCATGGTGAAAAAGGAAATATCTTCCGTTCAAAACTGGAAAGAAGGTTTCTGAGAAACTGCTCAGTGTTCTGTTAATTCATCTCACAGAGTTACATCTTTCCCTTGAAGAAGCCTTTCGCTAAGGCTGTTCTTGTGGAATTGGCCAAGGGATATTTGGAAGCCCATAAAGGGCTATGGTGAAACAGGAAATATCTTCCGTTCCAAACTGGAAAGAAACTTTCTGAGAAACTGCTCTGTGTTCTGTTAATTCATCTCACAGAGTTACATCTTTCCCTTCACGAAGCCTTTCGCTAAGGCTGTTCTTGTGGAATTGGCAAAGGGATATTTGGAAGCCCTTAGAGGGCCATGGTGAAAAAGGAAATATCTTTCGTTCAAAACTGGAAAGAAGCTTTCTGAGAAACTGCTCTGTGTTCTGTTAATTCATCTAACAGAGGTACATCTTTCCCTACAAGAAGCCTTTCGCTAAGGCTGCTCTTGTGGAATTGGCAAAGGGATATTTGGAAGCCCATAGAAGGCTATGGTGAAAAAGGAAATATCTTCCGTTCAAAACTGGAAAGAAGCTTTCTGAGAAACTGCTCTGTGTTCTGTTAATTCATCTCAGAGAGTTACATCTTTCCCTTCAAGAAGCCTTTCGCTAAGGCTGTTCTTGTGGAATTGGTCAAGGGATATTTGGAAGCCCATAGAGGGCTATGGTGAAAAAGGAAATATCTTCCGTTCAAAACTGGAAAGAAGCTTTCTGAGAAACTGCTCTGTGTTCTGTTAATTCATCTCACAAAGTTACATCTTTCCCTTCAAGAAGCCTTTCGCTAAGGCTGTTCTTGTGGAATTGGCAAAGGGATATTTGGAAGCCCTTAGAAGGCCATGGTGAAAAAGGAAATTATCTTCCTTTCCAAACTGGAAAGAAGCTTTCTGAGAAACTGCTCTGTGTTCTGTTAATTCATCTCACAGAGTTACATCTTTCCCTTCAAGAAGCCTTTCGCTAAGGCTGTTCTTGTGGAATTGGCAAAGGGATATTTGGAAGCCCATAGAGGGCTATGGTGAAAAAGGAAATATCTTCCGTTCAAAACTGGAAAGAAGCTTTCTGAGAAACTGCTCTGTGTTCTGTTAATTCATCTCACAGAGTTACATATTTCCCTTCAAGAAGCCTTTCGGTAAGGCTGTTCTTTTGGAATTGGCAAAGGGATATTTGGAAGCCCATAGAGGGCTATGGTGAAAAAGGAAATATCTTCCGTTCATAACTGAAAAGAAGCTTTCTAAGAAACTGCTCTGTGTTCTGTCAATTCATCTCACAGAGTTACATCTTTCCCTTCAAGAAGGCTTTCGCTAAGGCTGTTCTTGTGGAATTGGCAAAGGGATATTTGGAAGCCCATAGAGGGCTATGGTGAAAAAGGAAATATCTTCCGTTCCAAACTGGAAAGAAGCTTTCTGAGAAACTGCTCTGTGTTCTGTTAATTCATCTCACAGAGTTACATCTTTCCGTTCAAGAATCCTTTCGCTAAGGCTGTTCTTGTGGAATTGGCAAAGGGATATTTGGAAACCCATAGAGGGCTACGGTTAAAAAGGAAATATCTTCCGTTCCAAACTGGAAAGAAGCTTTCTGAGAATCTGCTCTGTGTTCTGTTAATTCATCACACAGAGTTACATCTTTCCCTTCAAGAAGCCTTTCGCTAAGGCTGTTCTTGTGGAATTGGCAAAGAGATATTTGGAAGCCCATAGAGGACTATGGTGAAAAAGGAAATATCTTCCGTTCAAAACTGGAAAGAAGCTTTCTGAGAAACTGCTCTGTGTTCTGTTAATACTTCTCACAGAGTTACATCTTTCCCTTTAAGAAGCCTTTCGCGAAGGCTGTTCTTGTGGAATTGGCGAAAGGATATTTGGAAGCCCATAGAGGGCTATGGTGAAAAAGGAAATATCTTCCGTTCAAAAATGGAAAGAAGCTTTCTGAGAAACTGCTCTGAGTTCTCTTAATTCATCTCACGGAGTTACATCTTTCCCTTCAAGAAGCCTTTCGCTAAGGCTGTTCTTGTGGAATTGGCAAAGGGATATTTGGAATCCTATAGACGACTATGGTGAAACAGGAAATATCTTCCGTTCAAAACTGGAAAGAAGCTTTCTGAGAAACTGCTCTGTGTTCTGTTAATTCGTCTCACAGTGTTACATCTTTCCCTTCTAGATGCCTTTCCCTAAGACTTTTCTTGTGGAATTGGCAAAGTGATATTTGGAAGCCCTTGGAGGGCTATGGTGAAAAAGGAAATATCTTCCGTTCCAAACTGGAAAGAAGCTTTCTTAGAATCTGCTCTGTGTTCTGTTAATTCATCTCACAGAGTTACATCTTTCCCTTCACGAAGCCTTTCGCTAAGGCTGCTCTTGTGGAAATGGCAAAAGGATATTTGGAAGCCCATAGAGGGCTATGGTGAAAGAGTAAATATCTTCCGTTCAAAACTGGAAAGAAGCTTTCTGAGAAACTGCGCTGTGTTCTGTTAATTCATCTCACAGAGTTACATCTTTCCTTCAAGAAACCTTTCGATAAAGCTGTTCTTGTGGAATTGGCAAAGGGATATTTGGAAGCCCATAGAGGGCTATGGAGAAACAGGAAATATCTTCCGTTCAAAATTGGAAAGAAGCTTTCTGAGAAACTGTTCTGTGTTCTGTTAATTCATCTCACAGAGTTACATCTTTCCCTTCAAGAAGCCTTTCGCTAAGGCTGCTCTTGTGGAATTGGCCAAGGGATATTTGGACGTCCATAGAGGGCTATGGTGAAAAAGGAAATATCTTCCTTCAAAACTGGAAACAAGCTTTCTGAGAAACTGCTCTGTGTTCTGTTAATTTATCTCACAGAGCTACATCTTTCCCTTCAAGAAGCCTTTCGCTAAGGCTGTTCTTGTGGAATTGGCAAAGGGATATTTGGAAGCCCATAAAAGGCTATGGTGAAACAGGAAATATCTTCTTTTCAAAACTGGTAAGAATCTTTCTGAGAAACTGCTCTGTGTTCTGTTAATTCATCTCACAGAGTTACATCTTTCCCTTCAAGAAGCCCTTCGAAAAGTCTGTTTTTGTATAAGTGGCAAAAGGATATTTGGAAGCCCATAGAGGGCTGTGGTGAAAAAGGAAATATCTTCCGTTCAAAATTGGAAAGAAGCTTTCTGAGAAACTGCTCTGTGTTCTCTTAATTCATCTCACAGAGTTACATCTTTCTCTTCAAGAAGCCTTTCGCTAAGGCTGCTCTTGTGGAATTGGCCAAGGGATATTTGGAAGTCCATAGAGGGCTATGTTGAAAAAGGAAATATCTTCCGTTCAAAACTGGAAAGAAGCTTTGTGAGAAACTGCTCTGTGTTCTGTTAATTCATCTCACAGAGTTACATCTTTCCCTTCAAGAGGCCTTTCGCTAAGGCTGTTCTTGTGGAATTGGCAAAGGGATATCTGGAAGCCCATAGAGGGCTAAGTAGAAAAAGGAAATATCTTCCTTTCTAAACTGGAAACAAGATTTCTGAGAAACTGCTCTGGGTTCTGTTAATTCATCTCACAGAGTTACGTCTTTCCCTTCAAGAAGCCTTTCGATAACGCTGTTCTTGTGGAATTGTCAAAAGGATATTTGGAAGCCCATAGAGGGCTATGGTGAAAAAGGAAATATCTTCCGTTCAAAACTGGAAAGAAACTTTGTGAGAAACTGCTCTGTGTTCTGTTAATTCATCTCACAGAGTTACATCTTTCCCTTCAAGAAGCCTTTCGCTTAGGCTGTTCTTGTGGAATTGGCCAAGGGATATTTGGAACCCATAAAAGGCTATGGTGAAACAGGAAATATCTTCCTTTGAAAACTGGAAAGAAGCTTTCTGAGAAACTGCTCTGTGTTCTGTTAATTCATCTCACAGAGTTACATCTTTCCCTTCAAGAAGCCCTTCGAAATGGCTGCTTTTTTATAAATGGCCAAAGGATATTTTGAAGCCCATAGAAATCTATGGTGAAAAAGGAAATATCTCCCGTTCAAAACTGGAAAGAAGCTTTCTGAGAAACTGCTCTGAGTTCTCTTAATTCATCTCACAGAGTTACATCTTTCCCTTCAAGAAGCCTTTCGCTAAAGCTGTTCTTGTGGAATTGGCAAAGGGATATTTGGAAGCCCATAGAGGGCTATGGTGAAACAGGAAATACCTTCCGTTCAAAACTGGAAAGAAGCTTTCTGAGAAATTGCTCTGTGTTCTGTTAATTCATCTCACAGAGTTACATCTTTCCGTTCAAGAATCCTTCCGATAAGGCTGTTCTTGTGGAATTGGCAAAGGGATATTTGGAAACCCATGGAGGGCTACGGTGAAAAAGGAAATATCTTCCGTTCCAAACTGGAAAGAAGCTTTCTGAGAATCTGCTCTGTGTTCTGTTAATTCATCACACAGAGTTACATCTTTCCCTTCAAGAAGCCTTTTGCTAAGGCTGTTCTTGTGGAATTGGCAAAGAGATATTTGGAAGCCCATAGAGGACTATGGTGAAAAAGGAAATACCTTCCGTTCAAAACTGGAAAGAAGCTTTCTGAGAAACTGCTCTGTGATCTGTAAATTCATCTCACGGAGTTACATCTTTCCCTTCAAGAAGCCTTTCGCTAAGGCTGTTCTTGTGGAATTGGCAAAGGGATATTTGGTAGCCCATAGAGGGCTATGGTGAAACAGGAAATATCTTCCGTTCAAAACTGGAAAGAAGCTTTCTGAGAAACTGCTCTGTGTTCTGTTAATTCATCTCACAGAGTTACGTCTTTCGCTTCAATACCCTTTCGCTAAGGCTGTTCTTGAGGAATTGGCAAAGGGATATTTGGAAGCCCATAGAGGGCTATGGTGAAAAAGGAAATATCTTCGGTTCAAAACTGGAAAGAAGCTTTCTGAGAAACTGCTCTGTGTTCTGTTAATTCATCTCACAGAGTTACGTCTTTCCCTTCAAGAAGCCTTTCGCTAAGGCTGTTCTTGTGGAATTGGCAAAGGGATATTTGGAAGCCCATAGAGGGCTTTGGTGAAAAAGGAAATATCCTCCGTTCAAAACTGGAAAGAAGCTTTCTGAGAAACTGCTCTGTTTTCTGTTAATTCATCTCACAGAGTTACATCTTTCCCTTCAAGAAGCCTTTCGCTAAGGCTGTTCTTGTGGAATTGGCAATGGGATATTTGGAAGCCCTTAGAGGGCTATGGTGAAAAAGGAAATATCTTCCGTTCTAAACTGGAAAGAAGCTTTCTGAGAAACTGCTCTGTGTTCTGTTAATTCATCTCACAGAGTTACATCTTTCCCTTCAAGAATCCTTTCGCTAAGGCTGTTCTTGTGGAATTGGCAAAGGGATATTTGGAAGCCCATAGAGGGCTATGGTGAAAAAGGATATATCTGCCTTTCAAAACTGGAAAGATGCTTTCTGAGAAACTGCTCTGTGTTCTGTTAATTCATCTCACAGAGTTACATCTTCCCTTCAAGAAGCCTTTCGCTAAGGCTGTTCTTGTGGAATTGGGAAAAGGATATTTGGAAGCCCATAGAGGGCCATGGTGAAAAAGGAAATATCTTCCGTTCAAAACTGGAAAGAAGGTTTCTGAGAAACTGCTCTGTGTTCTGTTAATTCATCTCACAGAGTTACATCTTTCCCTTGAAGAAGCCTTTCGCTAAGGCTGTTCTTGTGGAATTGGCCAAGGGATATTTGGAAGCCCATAAAGGGCTATGGTGAAACAGGAAATATCTTCCGTTCTAAACTGGAAAGAAGCTTTCTGAGAAACTGCTCTGTGTTCTGTTAATTCATCTCACAGAGTTACATCTTTCCCTTCAAGAAGCCTTTCGCTATGGCTGTTTTTGTATAAATGGCAAAAGGATATTTGGAAGCCCAAAGAAGTCTATGGTGAAAAAGGAAATATATTCCGTTCAAAACTGTAAAGAAGAGTTCTGAGAAACTGCTCTGTGTTCTGTTAATTCATCTCACAGAGTTACATCTTTCCCTTCACGAAGCCTTTCGCTAAGGCTGTTCTTGTGGAATTGGCAAAGGTATATTTGGAAGCCCTTAGAAGGCCATGGTGAAAAAGGAAATATCTTCCGTTCAAAACTGAAAAGAAGCTTTCTGGGAAACTGCTCTGTGTTCTATTAATTCATCTCACTGAGTTACATGTTTCCCTTCAAGAAGCCTCTCGCTAAGGCTGTTCTTGTGGAATTGGCCAAGGGATATTTGGAAGCCCATAGAGGGCTATGGTGAAAAAGGAAATATCTTCCGTTCAAAACTGGAAAGAATCTTTCTGAGAAACTGCTCTGTGTTCTGTTAATTCATCTCACAGAGTTACATCTTTCCCTTCAATAAGCCTTTCGCTAAGGCTGTTCTTGTGGAATTGGCAAAGGGATATTTGGAAGCCCTTAGAGGGCCATGGTGAAAAAGGAAATTATCTTCCTTTCCAAACTGGAAAGAAACTTTCTGAGAAACTGCTCTGTGTTCTGTTAATTCATCTCACAGAGTTACATCGTTCCCTTCAAGAAGCCTTTCGCTAAGGCAGTTCTTGTGGAATTGGCAAAGGGATATTTGGAAGACCATGCAGGGCTATGGTGAAAAAGGAAATATCTTCCGTTCGAAACTGGAAAGAAGCTTTCTGAGAAACTACTCTGTGTTCTGTTAATTCATCTCACAGAGTAACATCTTTCCCTTCAAGAAGCCTTTCGCTAAGGCTGTTCTTGTGGAATTGGCAATGGGATATTTGGAAGCCCTTAGAGGGCTATGGTGAAAAAGGAAATATCTTCCGTTCCAAATTGGAAAGAAGCTTTCTGAGAAACTGTTCTGTGTTCTGTTAATTCATCTCACAGAGTTACATCCTTCCCTTCAAGAAGCCTTTCGCTAAGGCTGTTCTTGTGGAATTGGCAAAAGGGATATTTGGAAGCCCATAGAGGGCTATGGTGAAAAAGGAAATATCTGCCTTTCAAAACTGGAAAGATGCTTTCTGAGAAACTGCTCTGTGTTCTGTTAATTCATCTCACAGAGTTACATCTTCCCTTCAAGAAGCCTTTCGCTAAGGCTGTTCTTGTGGAATTGGCAAAAGGATATTTGGAAGCCCATAGAGGGCCATGGTGAAAAAGGAAATATCTTCCGTTCAAAACTGGAAAGAAGGTTTCTGAGAAACTGCTCAGTGTTCTGTTAATTCATCTCACAGAGTTACATCTTTCCCTTGAAGAAGCCTTTCGCTAAGGGTGTTCTTGTGGAATTGGCCAAGGGATATTTGGAAGCCCATAAAGGGCTATGGTGAAAAAGGAATTATCTTCCGTTCCAAACTGGAAAGAAACTTTCTGAGAAACTGCTCTGTGTTCTGTTAATTCATCTCACAGAGTTACATCTTTCCCTTCACGAAGCCTTTCGCTAAGGCTGTTCTTGTGGAATTGGCAAAGGGATATTTGGAAGCCCTTAGAGGGCCATGGTGAAAAAGGAAATATCTTTCGTTCAAAACTGGAAAGAAGCTTTCTGAGAAACTGCTCTGTGTTCTGTTAATTCATCTCAGAGAGTTACATCTTTACCTTCAAGAAGCCTTTCGCTAAGGCTGTTCTTGTGGAATTGGTCAAGGGATATTTGGAAGCCCATGGAGGGCTATGGTGAAAAAGGAAATATCTTCCGTTCAAAACTGGAAAGAAGCTTTCTGAGAAACTGCTCTGTGTTCTGTTAATTCATCTCACAGAGTTACATATTTCCCTTCAAGAAGCCTTTCGGTAAGGCTGTTCTTTTGGAATTGGCAAAGGGATATTTGGAAGCCCATAGAGGGCTATGGTGAAAAAGGAAATATCTTCCGTTCATAACTGAAAAGAAGCTTTCTAAGAAACTGCTCTGTGTTCTGTCAATTCATCTCACAGAGTTACATCTTTCCCTTCAAGAAGGCTTTCGCTAAGGCTGTTCTTGTGGAATTGGCAAAGGGATATTTGGAAGCCCATAGAGGGCTATGGTGAAAAAGGAAATATCTTCCGTTCAAAACTGGAAAGAAGCTTTCTGAGAAACTGCTCTGTGTTCTGTTAATTCATCTCACAGAGTTACATCTTTCCGTTCAAGAATCCTTTCGCTAAGGCTGTTCTTGTGGAATTGGCAAAGGGATATTTGGAAACCCATAGAGGGCTACGGTTAAAAAGGAAATATCTTCCGTTCCAAACTGGAAAGAAGCTTTCTGAGAATCTGCTCTGTGTTCTGTTAATTGATCACACAGAGTTACATCTTTCCCTTCAAGAAGCCTTTCGCTAAGGCTGTTCTTGTGGAATTGGCAAAGAGATATTTGGAAGCCCATAGAGGACTATGGTGAAAAAGGAAATATCTTCCGTTCAAAACTGGAAAGAAGCTTTCTGAGAAACTGCTCTGTGTTCTGTTAATACTTCTCACAGAGTTATATCTTTCCCTTTAAGAAGCCTTTCGCGAAGGCTGTTCTTGTGGAATTGGCGAAAGGATATTTGGAAGCCCATAGAGGGCTATGGTGAAAAAGGAAATATCTTCCGTTCAAAAATGGAAAGAAGCTTTCTGAGAAACTGCTCTGAGTTCTCTTAATTCATCTCACGGAGTTACATCTTTCCCTTCAAGAAGCCTTTCGCTAAGGCTGTTCTTGTGGAATTGGCAAAGGGATATTTGGAATCCTATAGACGGCTATGGTGAAACAGGAAATATCTTCCGTTCAAAACTGGAAAGAAGCTTTCTGAGAAACTGCTCTGTGTTCTGTTAATTCATCTCACAGAGTTACATCTTTCCCTTCTAGATGCCTTTCCCTAAGACTGTTCTTGTGGAATTGGCAAAGTGATATTTGGAAGCCCTTGGAGGGCTATGGTGAAAAAGGAAATATCTTCCGTTCCAAACTGGAAAGAAGCTTTCTTAGAATCTGCTCTGTGTTCTGTTAATTCATCTCACAGAGTTACATCTTTCCCTTCAAGAAGCCTTTCGCTATGGCTGTTTTTGTATAAATGGCAAAAGGATATTTGGAAGCCCAAAGAAGTCTATGGTGAAAAAGGAAATATATTCCGTTCAAAACTGTAAAGAAGAGTTCTGAGAAACTGCTCTGTGTTCTGTTAATTCATCTCACAGAGTTACATCTTTCCCTTCACGAAGCCTTTCGCTAAGGCTGTTCTTGTGGAATTGGCAAAGGTATATTTGGAAGCCCTTATAAGGCCATGGTGAAAAAGGAAATATCTTCCGTTCAAAACTGAAAAGAAGCTTTCTGAGAAACTGCTCTGTGTTCTATTAATTCATCTCACAGAGTTACATCTTTCCCTTCAAGAAGCCTTTCGCTAAGGCTGTTCTTTTGGAATTGGCCAAGGGATATTTGGAAGCCCATAGAGGGCTATGGTGAAAATGGAAATATCTTCCGTTCAAAACTGGAAGGAAGCTTTCTGAGAAACTGCTCTGTGTTCTGTTAATTCATCTCACAGAGTTACATCTTTCCCTTCAATAAGCCTTTCGCTAAGGCTGTTCTTGTGGAATTGGCAAAGGGATATTTGGAAGCCCTTAGAGGGCCATGGTGAAAAAGGAAATTATCTTCCTTTCCAAACTGGAAAGAAGCTTTCTGAGAAACTGCTCTGTGTTCTGTTAATTCATCTCACAGAGTTACATCTTTCCCTTCAAGAAGCCTTTCGCTAAGGCAGTTCTTGTGGAATTGGCAAAGGGATATTTGGAAGACCATGCAGGGCTATGGTGAAAAAGGAAATATCTTCCGTTCGAAACTGGAAAGAAGCTTTCTGAGAAACTGCTCTGTGTTCTGTTAATTCATCTCACAGAGTAACATCTTTCCCTTCAAGAAGCCTTTCGCTAAGGCTGTTCTTGTGGAATTGGCAATTGGATATTTGGAAGCCCTTAGAGGGCTATGGTGAAAAAAGAAATATCTTCCGTTCCAAACTGGAAAGAAGCTTTCTGAGAAACTGTTCTGTGTTCTGTTAATTCATCTCACAGAGTTACATCCTTCCCTTCAAGAAGCCTTTCGCTAAGGCTGTTCTTGTGGAATTGGCAAAAGGGATATTTGGAAGCCCATAGAGGGCTATGGTGAAAAAGGAAATATCTGCCTTTCAAAACTGGAAAGATGCTTTCTGAGATACTGCTCTGTGTTCTGTTAATTCATCTCACAGAGTTACATCTTCCCTTCAAGAAGCCTTTCGCTAAGGCTGTTCTTGTGGAATTGGCAAAAGGATATTTGGAAGCCCATAGAGGGCCATGGTGAAAAAGGAAATATCTTCCGTTCAAAACTGGAAAGAAGGTTTCTGAGAAACTGCTCAGTGTTCTGTTAATTCATCTCACAGAGTTACATCTTTCCCTTGAAGAAGCCTTTCGCTAAGGCTGTTCTTGTGGAATTGGCCAAGGGATATTTGGAAGCCCATAAAGGGCTATGGTGAAACAGGAAATATCTTCCGTTCCAAACTGGAAAGAAACTTTCTGAGAAACTGCTCTGTGTTCTGTTAATTCATCTCACAGAGTTACATCTTTCCCTTCACGAAGCCTTTCGCTAAGGCTGTTCTTGTGGAATTGGCAAAGGGATATTTGGAAGCCCTTAGAGGGCCATGGTGAAAAAGGAAATATCTTTCGTTCAAAACTGGAAAGAAGCTTTCTGAGAAACTGCTCTGTGTTCTGTTAATTCATCTCACAGAGGTACATCTTTCCCTACAAGAAGCCTTTCGCTAAGGCTGCTCTTGTGGAATTGGCAAAGGGATATTTGGAAGCCCATAGAGGGCTATGGTGAAAAAGGAAATATCTTCCGTTCAAAACTGGAAAGAAGCTTTCTGAGAAACTGCTCTGTGTTCTGTTAATTCATCTCAGAGAGTTACATCTTTCCCTTCAAGAAGCCTTTCGCTAAGGCTGTTCTTGTGGAATTGGTCAAGGGATATTTGGAAGCCCATAGAGGGCTATGGTGAAAAAGGAAATATCTTCCGTTCAAAACTGGAAAGAAGCTTTCTGAGAAACTGCTCTGTGTTCTGTTAATTCATCTCACAAAGTTACATCTTTCCCTTCAAGAAGCCTTTCGCTAAGGCTGTTCTTGTGGAATTGGCAAAGGGATATTTGGAAGCCCTTAGAAGGCCATGGTGAAAAAGGAAATTATCTTCCTTTCCAAACTGGAAAGAAGCTTTCTGAGAAACTGCTCTGTGTTCTGTTAATTCATCTCACAGAGATACATCTTTCCCTTCAAGAAGCCTTTCGCTAAGGCTGTTCTTGTGGAATTGGCAAAGGGATATTTGGAAGCCCATAGAGGGCTATGGTGAAAAAGGAAATATCTTCCGTTCAAAACTGGAAAGAAGCTTTCTGAGAAACTGCTCTGTGTTCTGTTAATTCATCTCACAGAGTTACATATTACCCTTCAAGAAGCCTTTCGGTAAGGCTGTTCTTTTGGAATTGGCAAAGGGATATTTGGAAGCCCATAGAGGGCTATGGTGAAAAAGGAAATATCTTCCGTTCATAACTGAAAAGAAGCTTTCTAAGAAACTGCTCTGTGTTCTGTCAATTCATCTCACAGAGTTACATCTTTCCCTTCAAGGAGGCTTTCGCTAAGGCTGTTCTTGTGGAATTGGCAAAGGGATATTTGGAAGCCCATAGAGGGCTATGGTGAAAAAGGAAATATCTTCCGTTCAAAACTGGAAAGAAGCTTTCTGAGAAACTGCTCTGTGTTCTGTTAATTCATCTCACAGAGTTACATCTTTCCGTTCAAGAATCCTTTCGCTAAGGCTGTTCTTGTGGAATTGGCAAAGGGATATTTGGAAACCCATAGAGGGCTACGGTTAAAAAGGAAATATCTTCCGTTCCAAACTGGAAAGAAGCTTTCTGAGAATCTGCTCTGTGTTCTGTTAATTCATCACACAGAGTTACATCTTTCCCTTCAAGAAGCCTTTCGCTAAGGCTGTTCTTGTGGAATTGGCAAAGAGATATTTGGAAGCCCATAGAGGACTATGGTGAAAAAGGAAATATCTTCCGTTCAAAACTGGAAAGAAACTTTCTGAGAAACTGCTCTGTGTTCTGTTAATACTTCTCACAGAGTTACATCTTTCCCTTTAAGAAGCCTTTCGCGAAGGCTGTTCTTGTGGAATTGGCGAAAGGATATTTGGAAGCCCATAGAGGGCTATGGTGAAAAAGGAAATATCTTCCGTTCAAAAATGGAAAGTAGCTTTCTGAGAAACTGCTCTGAGTTCTCTTAATTCATCTCACGGAGTTACATCTTTCCCTTCAAGAAGCCTTTCGCTAAGGCTGTTCTTGTGGAATTGGCAAAGGGATATTTGGAATCCTATAGACGGCTATGGTGAAACAGGAAATATCTTCCGTTCAAAACTGGAAAGAAGCTTTCTGAGAAACTGCTCTGTGTTCTGTTAATTCATCTCACAGAGTTACATCTTTCCCTTCTAGATGCCTTTCCCTAAGACTTTTCTTGTGGAATTGGCAAAGTGATATTTGGAAGCCCTTGGAGGGCTATGGTGAAAAAGGAAATATCTTCCGTTCCAAACTGGAAAGAAGCTCTCTGAGAAACTGCTCTGTGTTCTGTTAATTCATCTCACAGAGTTACATCTTTCCCTTCTAGATGCCTTTCCCTAAGACTTTTCTTGTGGAATTGGCAAAGTGACATTTGGAAGCCCATAGAGGGCTATGGTGAAAGAGTAAATATCTTCCGTTCAAAACTGGAAAGAAGCTTTCTGAGAAACTGCGCTGTGTTCTGTTAATTCATCTCACAGAGTTACATCTTTCCTTCAAGAAACCTTTCGATAAAGCTGTTCTTGTGGAATTGGCAAAGGGATATTTGGAAGCCCATAGAGGGCTATGGAGAAACAGGAAATATCTTCCGTTCAAAATTGGAAAGAAGCTTTCTGAGAAACTGTTCTGTGTTCTGTTAATTCATCTCACAGAGTTACATCTTTCCCTTCAAGAAGCCTTTCGCTAAGGCTGCTCTTGTGGAATTGGCCAAGGGATATTTGGACGTCCATAGAGGGCTATGGTGAAAAAGGAAATATCTTCCTTCAAAACTGGAAACAAGCTTTCTGAGAAACTGCTCTGTGTTCTGTTAATTTATCTCACAGAGCTACATCTTTCCCTTCAAGAAGCCTTTCGCTAAGGCTGTTCTTGTGGAATTGGCAAAGGGATATTTGGAAGCCCATAAAAGGCTATGGTGAAACAGGAAATATCTTCTTTTCAAAACTGGTAAGAATCTTTCTGAGAAACTGCTCTGTGTTCTGTTAATTCATCTCACAGAGTTACATCTTTCCCTTCAAGAAGCCCTTCGAAAAGTCTGTTTTTGTATAAGTGGCAAAAGGATATTTGGAAGCCCATAGAGGGCTGTGGTGAAAAAGGAAATATCTTCCGTTCAAAATTGGAAAGAAGCTTTCTGAGAAACTGCTCTGTGTTCTCTTAATTCATCTCACAGAGTTACATCTTTCTCTTCAAGAAGCCTTTCGCTAAGGCTGCTCTTGTGGAATTGGCCAAGGGATATTTGGAAGTCCATAGAGGGCTATGTTGAAAAAGGAAATATCTTCCGTTCAAAACTGGAAAGAAGCTTTGTGAGAAACTGCTCTGTGTTCTGTTAATTCATCTCACAGAGTTACATCTTTCCCTTCAAGAAGCCTTTCGCTAAGGCTGTTTTTGTGGAATTGGCAAAGAGATATTTGGAAGCCCATAGAGGGCTATGGTGAAAAAGGAAATATCTTCCGTTCAAAACTGGAAAGAAGCTTTCTGAGAAACTGCTCTGTGTTCTGTTAGTTCATCTCACAGAGTTACATCTTTCCCTTCAAGAAGCCTTTCGCTAAGGCTGTTCTTGTGGAATTGGCCAAGTGAAATTTGGAAGCCCATAGAGGGCTATGGTGAGAAAGGAAATATCTTCCGTTCAAAACTGGAAAGAAGCTTTCTGAGAAACTTCTCTGTGTTCTGTTAATTCATCTCACAGAGTTACATCTTTCCCTTCAAGAAGCCTTTCGCGAAGGCTTTTCTTGTCGAATTGGCAAAGGGATATTTGGAAGCCCTTAGAGGGCCATGGTGAAAAAGGAAATATCTTCCGTTCAAAACTGGAAAGAAGCTTTATGAGAAACTGCTCTGTGTTCTGTTAATTCATCTCACAGAGTTACATCTTTCCCTTCAAGAAGCCTTTCGCTAAGGCTGTTCTTGTGGAATTGGCAAAGGTATATTTGGAAGCCCTTGGAGGGCTATGGTGAAAAAGGAAATATCTTCCGTTCAAAACTGGAAAGAAGCTTTCTGAGAAACTGCTCTGTGATCTGTAAATTCATCTCACAGAGTTACATCTTTCCCTTCAAGAAGCCTTTCGCTAAGGCTGTTCTTGTGGAATTGGCAAAGGGATATTTGGAAGCCCATAGAGGGCTATGGTGAAACAGGAAATATCTTCCGTTCAAAACTGGAAAGAAGCTTTATGAGAAACTGCTCTGTGTTCTGTTAATTCATCTCAGAGAGTTACATCTTTCCCTGCAAGAAGCCTTTCGCTAAGGCTGTTCTTGTGGAATTGGCCAAGGGATATTTGGAAGCCCATAAAAGGCTATGGTGAAAAAGGAAATATTTTCCGTTCAAAACTGGAAAGAAGCTTTCTGAGAAACTGCTCTGTGTTCTGTTAATTCATCTCACAGAGTTACATCTTTCCCTTCAAGAAGCCTTTCGCTAAGGCTGTTCTTGTGGAATTGGCAAAGGGATATTTGGAAGTCCATAGAGGGCTATGGTGAAAAAGGAAATATCTTCCGTTCAAAACTGGAAAGAAGCTTTCTGAGAAACTGCTCTGTGTTCTGTAAATTCATCTCACAGAGTTACATCTTTCCCTTCAAGGAGCCTTTTGCTAAGGTTGTTCTTGTGGAATTGGCAAAGAGATATTTGGAAGCCCATAGAGGACTATGGTGAAAAAGGAAAAATCTTTCGTTCAAAACTGGAAAGAAGCTTTCTGAGGAACTGCTCTGTGTTCTGTTAATTCATCTCACGGAGTTACATCTTTCCCTTCAAGAAGCCTTTCGCTAACGCTGTTCTTGTGGAATTGGCAAAGGGATATTTGGAAGCCCATAGAGGGCTATGGTGAAACAGGAAATATCTTCCGTTCAAAACTGGAAAGAAGCTTTCTGAGAAACTGCTCTGTGTTCTGTTAATTCATCTCACAGAGTTACATCTTTCGCTTCAATACCCTTTCGCTAAGGCTGTTCTTGTGGAATTGGCAAAGTGATATTTGGAAGCCCTTAGAGGGCTATGGTGAAAAAGGAAATATCTTCCGTTCAAAACTGGAAAGAAGCTTTCTGAGAAACTGCTCTGTGTTCTGTTAATTCATCTCACAGAGTTACATCTTTCCCTTCAAGAAGCCTTTCGCTAAGGCTGTTCTTGTGGAATTGGCAAAGGGATATTTGGAAGCCAACAGAGGTCTATGGTGAAAAAGGAAATATCTTCCGTTCAAAACTGGAAAGAAGCTTTCTGAGAAGCTGCTCTATGTTCTGTTAATTCTTCTCACGGAGTTACATCTTTCCCTTCAAGAAGCCTTTCGCGAAGGCTGTTCTTGTGGAATTGGCGAAGGGATATTTGGAAGCCAATAGAGGATTATGGTGAAAAAGGAAATATCTTCCGTTCAAAACTGGAAAGAAACTTTCTGAGAAACTGCTCTGTGTTCTGTTAATTCATCTCACAGAGTTACATCTTTCCCTTCAAGAAGCCTTTCGCTAAGGCTGTTTTTGTGGAATTGGCAAAGAGATATTTGGAAGCCCATAGAGGGCTATGGTGAAAAAGGAAATATCTTCCGTTCAAAACTGGAAAGAAGCTTTCTGAGAAACTGCTCTGTGTTCTGTTAGTTCATCTCACAGAGTTACATCTTTCCCTTCAAGAAGCCTTTCGCTAAGGCTGTTCTTGTGGAATTGGCCAAGTGAAATTTGGAAGCCCATAGAGGGCTATGGTGAGAAAGGAAATATCTTCCGTTCAAAACTGGAAAGAAGCTTTCTGAGAAACTTCTCTGTGTTCTGTTAATTCATCTCACAGAGTTACATCTTTCCCTTCAAGAAGCCTTTCGCGAAGGCTGTTCTTGTCGAATTGGCAAAGGGATATTTGGAAGCCCTTAGAGGGCCATGGTGAAAAAGGAAATATCTTCCGTTCAAAACTGGAAAGAAGCTTTATGAGAAACTCCTCTGTGTTCTGTTAATTCATCTCACAGAGTTACATCTTTCCCTTCAAGAAGCCTTTCGCTAAGGCTGTTCTTGTGGAATTGGCAAAGGGATATTTGGAAGCCCTTGGAGGGCTATGGTGAAAAAGGAAATATCTTCCGTTCAAAACTGGAAAGAAGCTTTCTGAGAAACTGCTCTGTGATCTGTAAATTCATATCACAGAGTTACATCTTTCCCTTCAAGAAGCCTTTCGCTAAGGCTGTTCTTGTGGAATTGGCAAAGGGATATTTGGAAGCCCATAGAGGGCTATGGTGAAACAGGAAATATCTTCCGTTCAAAACTGGAAAGAAGCTTTATGAGAAACTGCTCTGTGTTCTGTTAATTCATCTCAGAGAGTTACATCTTTCCCTGCAAGAAGCCTTTCGCTAAGGCTGTTCTTGTGGAATTGGCCAAGGGATATTTGGAAGCCCATAAAAGGCTATGGTGAAAAAGGAAATATTTTCCGTTCAAAACTGGAAAGAAGCTTTCTGAGAAACTGCTCTGTGTTCTGTTAATTCATCTCACAGAGTTACATCTTTCCCTTCAAGAAGCCTTTCGCTAAGGCTGTTCTTGTGGAATTGGCAAAGGGATATTTGGAAGTCCATAGAGGGCTATGGTGAAAAAGGAAATATCTTCCGTTCAAAACTGGAAAGAAGCTTTCTGAGAAACTGCTCTGTGTTCTGTAAATTCATCTCACAGAGTTACATCTTTCCCTTCAAGGAGCCTTTTGCTAAGGTTGTTCTTGTGGAATTGGCAAAGAGATATTTGGAAGCCCATAGAGGACTATGGTGAAAAAGGAAAAATCTTTCGTTCAAAACTGGAAAGAAGCTTTCTGAGGAACTGCTCTGTGTTCTGTTAATTCATCTCACGGAGTTACATCTTTCCCTTCAAGAAGCCTTTCGCTAACGCTGTTCTTGTGGAATTGGCAAAGGGATATTTGGAAGCCCATAGAGGGCTATGGTGAAACAGGAAATATCTTCCGTTCAAAACTGGAAAGAAGCTTTCTGAGAAACTGCTCTGTGTTCTGTTAATTCATCTCACAGAGTTACATCTTTCGCTTCAATACCCTTTCGCTAAGGCTGTTCTTGTGGAATTGGCAAAGGGATATTTGGAAGCCCTTAGAGGGCTATGGTGAAAAAGGAAATATCTTCCGTTCAAAACTGGAAAGAAGCTTTCTGAGAAACTGCTCTGTGTTCTGTTAATTCATCTCACAGAGTTACATCTTTCCCTTCAAGAAGCCTTTCGCTAAGGCTGTTCTTGTGGAATTGGCAAAGGGATATTTGGAAGCCAACAGAGGTCTATGGTGAAAAAGGAAATATCTTACGTTCAAAACTGGAAAGAAGCTTTCTGAGAAGCTGCTCTATGTTCTGTTAATTCTTCTCACGGAGTTACATCTTTCCCTTCAAGAAGCCTTTCGCGAAGGCTGTTCTTGTGGAATTGGCGAAGGGATATTTGGAAGCCCATAGAGGGCTATGGTGAAAAAGGAAATATCTTCCGTTCAAAACTGGAAAGAAGCTTTCTGAGAAACTGCTCTGAGTTCTCTTAATTCATCTCACAGAGTTACATCTTTCCCTTCAAGAAGCCTTTCGCTAAGGCTGTTCTTGTGGAATTGGCAAAGGGATATTTGGAAGCCTATAGAGGAGTATGGTGAAACAGGAAATATCTTCCGTTCAAAACTGGAAAGAAGCTTTCTGAGAAACTGCTCTGTTTTTTGTTAATTCATCTCACAGAGTTACATCTTTCCCTTCAAGAAGCCTTTCGCTAAGGCTGTTCTTTTGGAATTGGCAAAGGGATATTTGGAAGCCCAGAGAGGGCTGTGTTGAAAAAGGAAATATCTTCCGTTCAAAACTGGAAAGAAGCCTTCTGAGAAACTGCTCTGTGTTCTGTTAATTCATCTCACAGAGTTACATTTTCCCTTCAAGAAGCCTTTCGCTAAGGCTGTTCTTGTGGAATTGGCAAAGGGATATTAGGAAGCACTTAGAGGGCCATGTTGAAAAAGGAAATATCTTCCGTTCAAAACTGGAAAGAAGCTTTCTGAGAAACTCCTCTGTGTTCTGTTAATTCATCTCACAGAGCTGCATCTTTCCCTTCAAGAAGCATATCGCTAAGGCTGCTCTTGTGGAATTGGCAAAGGGATATTTGGAATCCCATAGAGGGCTATGGTGAAAAAGGAAATATCTTCCGTTCAAAACTGGAAAGAAGCTTTCTGAGAAACTGCTCTGTGTTCTGTTAATTCATCTCAGAGAGTTACATCTTTCCCTTCAAGAAGTCTTTCGCTAAGGCTGTTCTTGTGGAATTGGCAAAGGGATATTTGGAAGCCCATAGAGGGCTATGGTGAAAAAGGAAATATCTTCCGTTCAAAACTGGAAAGAAGCTTTCTGAGAAGCTGCTCTATGTTCTGTTAATTCATGTCACAGAGTTACATCTTTCCCTTCAAGAAGCCTTTCGCGAAGGCTGTTCTTTTGGAATTGGCAAAGGGATATTTGGAAGACCATAGAGGGCTATGGTGAAAAAGGAAATATCTTCCGTTCAAAACTGGAAAGAAGCTTTCTGAGAAACTGCTCTGAGTTCTCTTAATTCATCTCACAGAGTTACATCTTTCCCTTCAAGAAGCCTTTCGCTAAGGCTGTTCTTGTGGAAACGGCAAAGGGATATTTGGAAGCCTATAGAGGAGTATGGTGAAACAGGAAATATCTTCCGTTCAAAACTGGAAAGAAGCTTTCTGAGAAACTGCTCTGTGTTCTGTTAATTCATCTCACAGAGTTACATCTTTCCCTTCAAGAAGCCTTTCGCTAAGGCTGTTCTTGTGGAATTGGCCAAAGGATATTTGGAAGCCCAGAGAGGGCTGTGTTGAAAAAGGAAATATCTTCTGTTCAAAACTGGAAAGAAGCCTTCTGAGAAACTGCTCTGTGTTCTGTTAATTCATCTCACAGAGTTACATTTTCCCTTCAAGAAGCCTTTCGCTAAGGCTGTTCTTGTGGAATTGGCAAAGGGATATTAGGAAGCACTTAGATGGCCATGTTGAAAAAGGAAATATCTTCCGTTCAAAACTGGAAAGAAGCTTTCTGAGAAACTGCTCTGTGTTCTGTTAATTCATCTCACAGAGCTGCATCTTTCCCTTCAAGAAGCATTTCGCTAAGCCTGCTCTTGTGGAATTGGCAAAGGGATATTTGGAATCCCATAGAGGGCTATGGTGAAAAAGGAAATATCTTAAGTTCAAAACTGAAAAGAAGCCTTTGAGAAACTGCTCTGTGTTCTGTTAATTCATCTAACCGAGTTACATCTTTCCGTTCAAGAATCCTTTCGCTAAGGCTGTTCTTGTGGAATTGGCAAAGGGATATTTGGAAACCCATAGAGGGCTACGGTTAAAAAGGAAATATCTTCCGTTCCAAACTGGAAAGAAGCTGTCTGAGAATCTGCTCTGTGTTCTGTTAATTCATCACACAGAGTTACATCTTTCCCTTCAAGAAGAATTTCGCTAAGGCGATTCTTGTGGAATTGGCAAAGAGATATTTGGAAGCCCATAGATTACTATGGTGAAAAAGGAAATATCTTCGGTTCAAAACTGGAAAGAAGCTTTCTGAGAAACTGCTCTGTGTTCTGTTAATACTTCTCACAGAGTTACATCCTTCCCTTTAAGAAGCCTTTCGCGAAGGCTGTTCTTGTGGAATTGGCGAAAGGATATTTGGAAGCCCATAGAGGGCTATGGTGAAAAAGGAAATATCTTCTGTTCAAAAATGGAAAGAAGCTTTCTGAGAAACTGCTCTGAGTTCTCTTAATTCATCTCACAGAGTTACATCTTTCCCTTCAAGAAGCCTTTCGCTAAGGCTGTTCTTGTGGAATTGCCAAAAGGATATTTGGAATCCTATAGACGGCTATGGTGAAACAGGAAATATCTTCCGTTCAAAACTGGAAAGAAGCTTTCTGAGAAACTGCTCTGTGTTCTGTTAATTCATCTCACAGAGTTACATCTTTCCCTTCTAGAAGCCTTTCGCTAAGACTGTTTTTGTATAAATGGCAAAGGGATATTTGGAAGCCCCTAGAAGTGTATGGTGAAAAAGGAAATATATTCCGTTCAAAACTGTAAAGAAGCCTTCTGAGAATCTGCTCTGTGTTCTGTTAATTCATCTCACAGAGTTACATCTTTCCCTTCACGAAGCCTTTCGCTAAGGCTGTTCTTGTGGAATTGGCAAAGGGATATTTGGAAGCCCTTAGAGGGCCATGGTGAAAAAGGAAATATCTGGCGTTCAAATCTGGAAAGAAGCTTTCTGAGAAACTGCTCTGTGTTCTGTTAATTCATCTCACAGAGTTACATCTTTCCCTTCAAGAAGCCTTTCGCTAAGGCTGTTCTTGTGGAATTGGCAAAGGGATATTTGGAAGCCCATAGAGGGCTATGGTGAAAAAGGAAATATCTTCCGTTCAAAACTGGAAAGAAGCTTTCTGAGAAACTGCGCTGTGTTCTGTTAATTCATCTCACAGAGTTACATCTTTCCTTCAAGAAACCTTTCGATAAAGCTGTTCTTGTGGAATTGGCAAAGGGATATTTGGAAGCCCATAGAGGGCTATGGAGAAACAGGAAATACCTTCCGTTCAAAATTGGAAAGAAGCTTTCTGAGAAACTGTTCTGTGTTCTGTTAATTCATCTCACAGAGTTACATCTTTCCCTTCAAGAAGCCTTTCGCTAAGGCTGCTCTTGTGGAATTGGCCAAGGGATATTTGGAAGTCCATAGAGGGCTATGGTGAAAAAGGAAATATCTTCCTTCAAAACTGGAAACAAGCTTTGTGAGAAACTGCTCTGTGTTCTGTTAATTTATCTCACAGAGCTACATCTTTCCCTTCAAGAAGCCTTTCGCTAAGGCTGTTCTTGTGGAATTGTCAACAGGATATTTGGAAGCCCATAGAGACCTATGGTGAAAAAGGAAATATCTTCCGTTCAAAACTGGAAAGAAACTTTCTGAGAAACTGCTCTGTGTTCTGTTAATTCAACTCACAGAGTTACATCTTTCCCTTCAAGAAGCCTTTCGCTAAGGCTGTTCTTGTGGAATTGGCCAAGGGATATTTGGAAGCCCATAAAAGGCTATGGTGAAACAGGAAATATCTTCTTTTCAAAACTGGAAAGAAGCTTTCTGAGAAACTGCTCTGTGTTCTGTTAATTCTTCTCACAGAGTTACATCTTTCCCTTCAAGAAGCCCTTCGAAAAGTCTGTTTTTGTATAAGTGGCAAAAGGATATTTGGAAGCCCATAGAGGGCTGTGGTGAAAAAGGAAATATCTTCCGTTCAAAATTGGAAAGAAGCTTTCTGAGAAACTGCTCTGTGTTCTCTTAATTCATCTCACAGAGTTACATCTTTCTCTTCAAGAAGCCTTTCGCTAAGGCAGCTCTTGTGGAATTGGTCAAGGGATATTTGGAAGTCCATAGAGGGCTATGTTGAAAAATGTAATATCTTCCGTTCAAAACTGGAAAGAAGCTTTGTGAGAAACTGCTCTGTGTTCTGTTAATTCATCTCACAGAGTTACATCTTTCCCTTCAAGAGGCCTTTCGCTAAGGCTGTTCTTGTGGAATTGGCAAAGGGATATCTGGAAGCCCATAGAGGGCTAAATAGAAAAAGGAAATATCTTCCTTTCAAAACTGGAAACAAGATTTCTGAGAAACTGCTCTGGGTTCTGTTAATTCATCTCACAGAGTTACATCTTTCCCTTCAAGAAGCCTTTCGATAACGCTGTTCTTGTGGAATTGTCAAAAGGATATTTGGAAGCCCATAGAGGGCCATGGTGAAAAAGGAAATATCTTCCGTTCAAAACTGGAAAGAAACTTTCTGAGAAACTGCTCTGTGTTCTGTTAATTCATCTCACAGAGTTACATCTTTCCCTTCAAGAAGCCTTTCGCTTAGGCTGTTCTTGTGGAATTGGCCAAGGGATATTTGGAACCCATAAAAGGCTATGGTGAAACAGGAAATATCTTCCTTTCAAAACTGGAAAGAAGCTTTCTGAGAAACTGCTCTGTGTTCTGTTAATTCATCTCACAGAGTTACATCTTTCCCTTCAAGAAGCCCTTCGAAATGCCTGTTTTTTTATAAATGGCCAAAGGATATTTTGAAGCCCATAGAAATCTATGGTGAAAAAGGAAATATCTCCCGTTCAAAACTGGAAAGAAGCTTTCTGAGAAACTGCTCTGTGTTCTGTTAATTCATCTCACAGAGTTACATCTTTCCCCTCAAGAAGCCTTTCGCTAAGGCTGTTCTTGTGGAATTGGCAAAGGGATATTTGGAAACCCATAGAGGGCTATGGTGAAAAAGGAAATATCTTCCGTTCAAAACTGGAAAGAAGCTTTCTGAGAATCTGCTCTGTGTTCTGTTAATTCTTCTCACAGAGTTACATCTTTCCCGTTAAGAAGCCTTTCGCTAAGGCTGTTCTTGTGGAATTGGCAAAGGGATATTTGGAAGCCCTTGGAGGGCTATGGTGAAAAAGGAAATATCTTCCGTTCCAAACTGGAAAGAAGCTTTCGGAGAATCTGCTCTGTGTTCTGTGAATTCATCTCACAGAGTTACATCTTTCCCTTCAAGAAGCCTTTCGCTAAGGCTGTTCTTGTGGATTTGGCAAAGGGATATTTGGAAGAGAATAGAGGACTATGGTGAAAAAGGAAATATCTTCCGTTCAAAACTGGAAAGAAGCTTTCTGAGAAACTGCTCTGTGTTCTGTTAATTCATCTCACAGAGTTACATCTTTCCCTTCAAGAAGCCTTTCGCTAAGGCTGTTCTTGTGGAATTGGCAAAGAGATATTTGGAAGCCCATAGAGGGCTATGGTGAAAAAGGAAATATCTTCCGTTCAAAACTGGAAAGAAGCTTTCTGAGAAACTGCTCGGTGTTCTGTTAGTTCATCTCACAGAGTTACATCTTTCCCTTCAAGAAGCCTTTCGCTAAGGCTGT
This sequence comes from Chlorocebus sabaeus, assembly GCF_047675955.1. Taxonomy (NCBI): domain Eukaryota; kingdom Metazoa; phylum Chordata; class Mammalia; order Primates; family Cercopithecidae; genus Chlorocebus; species Chlorocebus sabaeus. The sequence continues at coordinate 46,963,687 of NC_132905.1, read as the reverse complement.
TCTTGTGGAATTGGCCAAGGGAAATTTGGAAGCCCATAGAGGGCTATGGTGAGAAAGGAAATATCTTCCGTTCAAAACTGGAAAGAAGCTTTCTGAGAAACTTCTCTGTGTTCTGTTAATTCATCTCACAGAGTTACATCTTTCCCTTTAAGAAGCCTTTCGCTAAGGCTGTTCTTGTGGAATTGGCAAAGGGATATTTGGAAGCCCTTAGAGGGCCATGGTGAAAAAGGAAATATCTTCCGTTCAAAACTGGAAAGAAGCTTTATGAGAAACTGCTCTGTGTTCTGTTAATTCATCTCACAGAGTTACATCTTTCCCTTCAAGAAGCCTTTCGCTAAGGCTGTTCTTGTGGAATTGGCAAAGGGATATTTGGAAGCCCTTGGAGGGCTATGGTGAAAAAGGAAATATCTTCCGTTCAAAACTGGAAAGAAGCTTTCTGAGAAACTGCTCTGTGATCTGTAAATTCAACTCACAGAGTTACATCTTTCCCTTCAAGAAGCCTTTCGCTAAGGCTGTTCTTGTGGAATTGGCAAAGGGATACTTGGAAGCCCATAGAGGGCTATGGTGAAACAGGAAATATCTTCCGTTCAAAACTGGAAAGAAGCTTTCTGAGAAACTGCTCTGTGTTCTGTTAATTCATCTCACAGAGTTACGTCTTTCCCTTCAAGAAGCCTTTCGCTAAGGCTGTTCTTGTGGAATTGGCCAAGGGATATTTGGAAGCCCATAAAGGGCTATGGTGAAAAAGGAAATATTTTCCGTTGAAAACTGGAAAGAAGCTTTCTGAGAAACTGCTCTGTGTTCTGTTAATTCATCTCACAGATTACATCTTTCCCTTCAAGAAGCCTTTCGCTAAGGCTGTTCTTGTGGAATTGGCCAAGGGATATTTGGAAGCCCATAGAGGGCTATGGTGAAAAAGGAAATATCTTCCGTTCAAAACTGGAAAGAAGCTTTCTGAGAAACTGCTCTGTGTTGTGTTAATTCATCTCACAGAGTTACATCTTTCCCTTCAAGAAGCCTTTCGCTAAGGTTGTTCTTGTGGAATTGGCAAAGAGATATTTGGAAGCCCATAGAGGACTATGGTGAAAAAGGAAAAATCTTCCGTTCAAAACTGGAAAGAAGCTTTCTGAGGAACTGCTCTGTGTTCTCTTAATTCATCTCACGGAGTTACATCTTTCCCTTCAAGAAGCCTTTCGCTAACGCTGTTCTTGTGGAATTGGCAAAGGGATATTTGGAAGCCCATAGAGGGCTATGGTGAAACAGGAAATATCTTCCGTTCAAAACTGGAAAGAAGCTTTCTGAGAAACTGCTCTGTGTTCTGTTAATTCATCTCACAGAGTTACATCTTTCGCTTCAATACCCTTTCGCTAAGGCTGTTCTTGTGGAATTGGCAAAGTGATATTTGGAAGCCCTTAGAGGGCTATGGTGAAAAAGGAAATATCTTACGTTCAAAACTGGAAAGAAGCTTTCTGAGAAACTGCTCTGTGATCTGTTAATTCATCTCACAGAGCTGCATCTTTCCCTTCAAGAAGCATTTCGATAAGGCTGCTCTTGTGGAATTGGCAAAGGGATATTTGGAAGCCCATAGAGGGCTATGGTGAAAAAGGAAATATCTTAAGTTCAAAACTGAAAAGAAGCCTTCTGAGAAACTGCTCTGTGTTCTGTTAATTCATCTCACAGAGTTACATCTTTCCCTTCAAGAAGCCTTTCGCTAAGCTGTTCTTGTGGAATTGGCCAAGGGATATTTGGAAGCCCTTAGAGGGCCATGGTGAAAAAGGAAATATCTTCCGTTCAAAACTGGAAAGAAGCTTTCTGAGAAACTGCTCTGTGTTCTGTTAATTCATCTCACAGAGTTACATCTTTCGCTTCAGTATCCTTTCACTAAGGCTGTTCTTGTGGAATTGGCAAAGTGATATTTGGAAGCCCTTAGAGGGTTATGGTGAAAAAGGAAATATCTTCCGTTCAAAACTGGAAAGAAGCTTTCTGAGAACCTGCTCTGTGTTCTGTTAATTCATCTCACAGAGTTACATCTTTCCCTTCAAGAAGCCTTTCGCTAAAGCTGTTCTTGTGGAATTGGCAAAGGGATATTTGGAAGCCAATAGAGGTCTATGGTGAAAAAGGAAATATCTTCCGTTCCAAACTGGAAAGAAGCTTTCTGAGAAGCTGCTCTATGTTCTGTTAATTCTTCTCACAGAGTTACATCTTTCCCTTCAAGAAGCCTTTCGCGAAGGCTGTTCTTGTGGAATTGGCAAAGGGATATTTGGAAGACCATAGAGGGCTATGGTGAAAAAGGAAATATCTTCCGTTCAAAACTGGAAAGAAGCTTTCTGAGAAACTGCACTGAGTTCTCTTAATTCATCTCACAGAGTTACATCTTTCCCTTCAAGAAGCCTTTCGCTAAGGCTGTTCTTGTGGAATTGGCAAAGGGATATTTGGAAGCCTATAGAGGAGTATGGTGAAACAGGAAATATCTTCCGTTCAAAACTGGAAAGAAGCTTTCTGAGAAACTGCTCTGTGTTCTCTTAATTCATCTCACAGAGTTACATCTTTCCCTTCAAGAAGCCTTTCGCTAAGGCTGTTCTTGTGGAATTGGCAAAGGGATATTTGGAAGCCCAGAGAGGGCTGTGTTGAAAAAGGAAATATCTTCCGTTCAAAACTGGAAAGAAGCCTTCTGAGAAACTGCTCTGTGTTCTGTTAATTCATCTCACAGAGTTACATTTTCCCTTCAAGAAGCCTTTCGCTAAGGCTGTTCTTGTGGAATTGGCAAAGGGATATTAGGAAGCACTTAGAGGGCCATGTCGAAAAAGGAAATATCTTCCGTTCAAAACTGGAAAGAAGCTTTCTGGGAAACTGCTCTGTGTTCTTTTAATTCATCTCACAGAGCTGCATCTTTCCCTTCAAGAAGCATTTCGCTAAGGCTGCTCTTGTGGAATTGGCAAAGGGATATTTGGAATCCCATAGAGGGCTATGGTGAAAAAGGAAATATCTTCTGTTCAAAACTGGAAAGAAGCTTTCTGAGAAACTGCTCTGTGTTCTGTTAATTCATCTCAGAGAGTTACATCTTTCCCTTCAAGAAGCCTTTCGCTAAGGCTGTTCTTGTGGAATTGGCAAAAGGATATTTGGAAGCCCATAGAGGGCTATGCTGAAAAAGGAAATTTCTTCCGTTCAAAACAGGAAAGAAGCTTTCTGAGAAACTGCTCTGTGTTCTGTTAATTCATCACACAGAGTTACATCTTTTCCTTCAAGAAGTCTTTCGCTAAGGCTGTTCTTGTGGAATTGGCAAAGGGATATTTGGAAGCCCATAGAGGGCTATGGTGAAAAAGGAAATATCTTCCGTTCAAAACTGGAAAGAAGCTTTCTGACAAACTGCTCTGTGTTCTGTTACTTCATCTCACGGAGTTACATCTTTCCCTTCAAGAAGCCTTTCGCTAACGCTGTTCTTGTGGAATTGGCAAAGGGATATTTGGAAACCAATAGAGGGCTATGGTGAAACAGGAAATATCTTCCGTTCAAAACTGGAAAGAAGCTTTCTGAGAAACTGCTCTGTGTTCTGTTAATTCATCTCACAGAGTTACATCTTTTGCTTCAGTACCCTTTCGCTAAGGCTGTTCTTGTGGAATTGGCAAAGTGATATTTGGAAGCCCTTAGAGGGCTATGGTGAAAAAGGAAATATCTTCCGTTCAAAACTGGAAAGAAGCTTTCTGAGAAACTGCTCTGTGTTCTGTTAATTCATCTCACAGAGTTACATCTTTCCCTTCAAGAAGCCTTTCGCTAAGGCTGTTCTTGTGGAATTGGCAAAGGGATATTTGGAAGCCAATAGATGTCTATGGTGAAAAAGGAAATATCTTCCGTTCCAAACTGGAAAGAAGCTTTCTGAGAAGCTGCTCTATGTTCTGTTAATTCTTCTCACAGAGTTACATCTTTCCCTTCAAGAAGCCTTTCGCGAAGGCTGTTCTTGTGGAATTGGCAAAGGGATATTTGGAAGACCATAGAGGGCTATGGTGAAAAAGGAAATATCTTCCGTTCAAAACTGGAAAGAAGCTTTCTGAGAAACTGCTCTGAGTTCTCTTAATTCATCTCACAGAGTTACATCTTTCCCTTCAAGAAGCCTTTCGCTAAGGCTGTTCTTGTGGAATTGGCAAAGGGATATTTGGAAGCCTATAGAGGAGTATGGTGAAACAGGAAATATCTTCCGTTCAATACTGGAAAGAAGCTTTCTGAGAAACTGCTCTGTGTTCTCTTAATTCATCTCACAGAGTTACATCTTTCCCTTCAAGAAGCCTTTCGCTAAGGCTGTTCTTGTGGAATTGGCAAAGGGATATTTGGAAGCCCAGAGAGGGCTGTGTTGAAAAAGGAAATATCTTCCGTTCAAAACTGGAAAGAAGCCTTCTGAGAAACTGCTCTGTGTTCTGTTAATTCATCTCACAGAGTTACATTTTCCCTTCAAGAAGCCTTTCACTAAGGCTGTTCTTGTGGAATTGGCAAAGGGATATTAGGAAGCACTTAGATGGCCATGTTGAAAAAGGAAATATCTTCCGTTCAAAACTGGAAAGAAGCTTTCTGAGATACTGCTCTCTGTTCTGTTAATTCATCTCACAGAGCTGCATCTTTCCCTTCAAGAAGCATTTCGCTAAGGCTGCTCTTGTGGAATTGGCAAAGGGATATTTGGAATCCCATAGAGGGCTATGGTGAAAAAGGAAATATCTTAAGTTCAAAACTGAAAAGAAGCCTTCTGAGAAACTGCTCTGTGTTCTGTTAATTCATCTAACCGAGTTACATCTTTCCGTTCAAGAATCCTTTCGCTAAGGCTGTTCTTGTGGAATTGGCAAAGGGATATTTGGAAACCCATAGAGGGCTACGGTTAAAAAGGAAATATCTTCCGTTCCAAACTGGAAAGAAGCTGTCTGAGAATCTGCTCTGTGTTCTGTTAATTCATCTCACAGAGTTACATCTTTCCCTTCAAGAAGCCTTTCGCTAAGGCTGTTCTTGTGGAATTGGCCAAGGGATATTTGGAAGCCCATAAAAGGCTATGGTGAAACAGGAAATATCTTCTTTTCAAAACTGGAAAGAAGCTTTCTGAGAAACTGCTCTGTGTTCTGTTAATTCTTCTCACAGAGTTACATCTTTCCCTTCAAGAAGCCCTTCGAAAAGTCTGTTTTTGTATAAGTGGCAAAAGGATATTTGGAAGCCCATAGAGGGCTGTGGTGAAAAAGGAAATATCTTCCGTTCAAAATTGGAAAGAAGCTTTCTGAGAAACTGCTCTGTGTTCTCTTAATTCATCTCACAGAGTTACATCTTTCTCTTCAAGAAGCCTTTCGCTAAGGCAGCTCTTGTGGAATTGGTCAAGGGATATTTGGAAGTCCATAGAGGGCTATGTTGAAAAATGTAATATCTTCCGTTCAAAACTGGAAAGAAGCTTTGTGAGAAACTGCTCTGTGTTCTGTTAATTCATCTCACAGAGTTACATCTTTCCCTTCAAGAGGCCTTTCGCTAAGGCTGTTCTTGTGGAAATGGCAAAGGGATATCTGGAAGCCCATAGAGGGCTAAATAGAAAAAGGAAATATCTTCCTTTCAAAACTGGAAACAAGATTTCTGAGAAACTGCTCTGGGTTCTGTTAATTCATCTCACAGAGTTACATCTTTCCCTTCAAGAAGCCTTTCGATAACGCTGTTCTTGTGGAATTGTCAAAAGGATATTTGGAAGCCCATAGAGGGCCATGGTGAAAAAGGAAATATCTTCCGTTCAAAACTGGAAAGAAACTTTCTGAGAAACTGCTCTGTGTTCTGTTAATTCATCTCACAGAGTTACATCTTTCCCTTCAAGAAGCCTTTCGCTTAGGCTGTTCTTGTGGAATTGGCCAAGGGATATTTGGAACCCATAAAAGGCTATGGTGAAACAGGAAATATCTTCCTTTCAAAACTGGAAAGAAGCTTTCTGAGAAACTGCTCTGTGTTCTGTTAATTCATCTCACAGAGTTACATCTTTCCCTTCAAGAAGCCCTTCGAAATGCCTGTTTTTTTATAAATGGCCAAAGGATATTTTGAAGCCCATAGAAATCTATGGTGAAAAAGGAAATATCTCCCGTTCAAAACTGGAAAGAAGCTTTCTGAGAAACTGCTCTGTGTTCTGTTAATTCATCTCACAGAGTTACATCTTTCCCCTCAAGAAGCCTTTCGCTAAGGCTGTTCTTGTGGAATTGGCAAAGGGATATTTGGAAACCCATAGAGGGCTATGGTGAAAAAGGAAATATCTTCCGTTCAAAACTGGAAAGAAGCTTTCTGAGAATCTGCTCTGTGTTCTGTTAATTCTTCTCACAGAGTTACATCTTTCCCGTTAAGAAGCCTTTCGCTAAGGCTGTTCTTGTGGAATTGGCAAAGGGATATTTGGAAGCCCTTGGAGGGCTATGGTGAAAAAGGAAATATCTTCCGTTCCAAACTGGAAAGAAGCTTTCGGAGAATCTGCTCTGTGTTCTGTGAATTCATCTCACAGAGTTACATCTTTCCCTTCAAGAAGCCTTTCGCTAAGGCTGTTCTTGTGGATTTGGCAAAGGGATATTTGGAAGAGAATAGAGGACTATGGTGAAAAAGGAAATATCTTCCGTTCAAAACTGGAAAGAAGCTTTCTGAGAAACTGCTCTGTGTTCTGTTAATTCATCTCACAGAGTTACATCTTTCCCTTCAAGAAGCCTTTCGCTAAGGCTGTTCTTGTGGAATTGGCAAAGAGATATTTGGAAGCCCATAGAGGGCTATGTTGAAAAAGGAAATATCTTCCGTTCAAAACTGGAAAGAAGCTTTCTGAGAAACTGCTCGGTGTTCTGTTAGTTCATCTCACAGAGTTACATCTTTCCCTTCAAGAAGCCTTTCGCTAAGGCTGTTCTTGTGGAATTGGCCAAGGGAAATTTGGAAGCCCATAGAGGGCTATGGTGAGAAAGGAAATATCTTCCGTTCAAAACTGGAAAGAAGCTTTCTGAGAAACTTCTCTGTGTTCTGTTAATTCATCTCACAGAGTTACATCTTTCCCTTTAAGAAGCCTTTCGCTAAGGCTGTTCTTGTGGAATTGGCAAAGGGATATTTGGAAGCCCTTAGAGGGCCATGGTGAAAAAGGAAATATCTTCCGTTCAAAACTGGAAAGAAGCTTTCTGAGAATCTGCTCTGTGTTCTGTTAATTCATCTCACAGAGTTACATCTTTCCCTTCAAGAAGCCTTTCGCTAAGGCTGTTCTTGTGGAATTGGCAAAGGGATATTTGGAAGCCCTTGGAGGGCTATGGTGAAAAAGGAAATATCTTCCGTTCAAAACTGGAAAGAAGCTTTCTGAGAAACTGCTCTGTGATCTGTAAATTCAACTCACAGAGTTACATCTTTCCCTTCAAGAAGCCTTTCGCTAAGGCTGTTCTTGTGGAATTGGCAAAGGGATACTTGGAAGCCCATAGAGGGCTATGGTGAAACAGGAAATATCTTCCGTTCAAAACTGGAAAGAAGCTTTCTGAGAAACTGCTCTGTGTTCTGTTAATTCATCTCACAGAGTTACGTCTTTCCCTTCAAGAAGCCTTTCGCTAAGGCTGTTCTTGTGGAATTGGCCAAGGGATATTTGGAAGCCCATAAAGGGCTATGGTGAAAAAGGAAATATTTTCCGTTGAAAACTGGAAAGAAGCTTTCTGAGAAACTGCTCTGTGTTCTGTTAATTCATCTCACAGATTACATCTTTCCCTTCAAGAAGCCTTTCGCTAAGGCTGTTCTTGTGGAATTGGCCAAGGGATATTTGGAAGCCCATAGAGGGCTATGGTGAAAAAGGAAATATCTTCCGTTCAAAACTGGAAAGAAGCTTTCTGAGAAACTGCTCTGTGTTGTGTTAATTCATCTCACAGAGTTACATCTTTCCCTTCAAGAAGCCTTTCGCTAAGGTTGTTCTTGTGGAATTGGCAAAGAGATATTTGGAAGCCCATAGAGGACTATGGTGAAAAAGGAAAAATCTTCCGTTCAAAACTGGAAAGAAGCTTTCTGAGGAACTGCTCTGTGTTCTCTTAATTCATCTCACGGAGTTACATCTTTCCCTTCAAGAAGCCTTTCGCTAACGCTGTTCTTGTGGAATTGGCAAAGGGATATTTGGAAGCCCATAGAGGGCTATGGTGAAACAGGAAATATCTTCCGTTCAAAACTGGAAAGAAGCTTTCTGAGAAACTGCTCTGTGTTCTGTTAATTCATCTCACAGAGTTACATCTTTCGCTTCAATACCCTTTCGCTAAGGCTGTTCTTGTGGAATTGGCAAAGTGATATTTGGAAGCCCTTAGAGGGCTATGGTGAAAAAGGAAATATCTTACGTTCAAAACTGGAAAGAAGCTTTCTGAGAAACTGCTCTGTGATCTGTTAATTCATCTCACAGAGCTGCATCTTTCCCTTCAAGAAGCATTTCGATAAGGCTGCTCTTGTGGAATTGGCAAAGGGATATTTGGAAGCCCATAGAGGGCTATGGTGAAAAAGGAAATATCTTAAGTTCAAAACTGAAAAGAAGCCTTCTGAGAAACTGCTCTGTGTTCTGTTAATTCATCTCACAGAGTTACATCTTTCCCTTCAAGAAGCCTTTCGCTAAGCTGTTCTTGTGGAATTGGCCAAGGGATATTTGGAAGCCCTTAGAGGGCCATGGTGAAAAAGGAAATATCTTCCGTTCAAAACTGGAAAGAAGCTTTCTGAGAAACTGCTCTGTGTTCTGTTAATTCATCTCACAGAGTTACATCTTTCGCTTCAGTATCCTTTCGCTAAGGCTGTTCTTGTGGAATTGGCAAAGTGATATTTGGAAGCCCTTAGAGGGTTATGGTGAAAAAGGAAATATCTTCCGTTCAAAACTGGAAAGAAGCTTTCTGAGAACCTGCTCTGTGTTCTGTTAATTCATCTCACAGAGTTACATCTTTCCCTTCAAGAAGCCTTTCGCTAAAGCTGTTCTTGTGGAATTGGCAAAGGGATATTTGGAAGCCAATAGAGGTCTATGGTGAAAAAGGAAATATCTTCCGTTCCAAACTGGAAAGAAGCTTTCTGAGAAGCTGCTCTATGTTCTGTTAATTCTTCTCACAGAGTTACATCTTTCCCTTCAAGAAGCCTTTCGCGAAGGCTGTTCTTGTGGAATTGGCAAAGGGATATTTGGAAGACCATAGAGGGCTATGGTGAAAAAGGAAATATCTTCCGTTCAAAACTGGAAAGAAGCTTTCTGAGAAACTGCACTGAGTTCTCTTAATTCATCTCACAGAGTTACATCTTTCCCTTCAAGAAGCCTTTCGCTAAGGCTGTTCTTGTGGAATTGGCAAAGGGATATTTGGAAGCCTATAGAGGAGTATGGTGAAACAGGAAATATCTTCCGTTCAAAACTGGAAAGAAGCTTTCTGAGAAACTGCTCTGTGTTCTCTTAATTCATCTCACAGAGTTACATCTTTCCCTTCAAGAAGCCTTTCGCTAAGGCTGTTCTTGTGGAATTGGCAAAGGGATATTTGGAAGCCCAGAGAGGGCTGTGTTGAAAAAGGAAATATCTTCCGTTCAAAACTGGAAAGAAGCCTTCTGAGAAACTGCTCTGTGTTCTGTTAATTCATCTCACAGAGTTACATTTTCCCTTCAAGAAGCCTTTCGCTAAGGCTGTTCTTGTGGAATTGGCAAAGGGATATTAGGAAGCACTTAGAGGGCCATGTCGAAAAAGGAAATATCTTCCGTTCAAAACTGGAAAGAAGCTTTCTGGGAAACTGCTCTGTGTTCTTTTAATTCATCTCACAGAGCTGCATCTTTCCCTTCAAGAAGCATTTCGCTAAGGCTGCTCTTGTGGAATTGGCAAAGGGATATTTGGAATCCCATAGAGGGCTATGGTGAAAAAGGAAATATCTTCTGTTCAAAACTGGAAAGAAGCTTTCTGAGAAACTGCTCTGTGTTCTGTTAATTCATCTCAGAGAGTTACATCTTTCCCTTCAAGAAGCCTTTCGCTAAGGCTGTTCTTGTGGAATTGGCAAAAGGATATTTGGAAGCCCATAGAGGGCTATGCTGAAAAAGGAAATTTCTTCCGTTCAAAACAGGAAAGAAGCTTTCTGAGAAACTGCTCTGTGTTCTGTTAATTCATCACACAGAGTTACATCTTTTCCTTCAAGAAGTCTTTCGCTAAGGCTGTTCTTGTGGAATTGGCAAAGGGATATTTGGAAGCCCATAGAGGGCTATGGTGAAAAAGGAAATATCTTCCGTTCAAAACTGGAAAGAAGCTTTCTGACAAACTGCTCTGTGTTCTGTTACTTCATCTCACGGAGTTACATCTTTCCCTTCAAGAAGCCTTTCGCTAACGCTGTTCTTGTGGAATTGGCAAAGGGATATTTGGAAACCAATAGAGGGCTATGGTGAAACAGGAAATATCTTCCGTTCAAAACTGGAAAGAAGCTTTCTGAGAAACTGCTCTGTGTTCTGTTAATTCATCTCACAGAGTTACATCTTTTGCTTCAGTACCCTTTCGCTAAGGCTGTTCTTGTGGAATTGGCAAAGTGATATTTGGAAGCCCTTAGAGGGCTATGGTGAAAAAGGAAATATCTTCCGTTCAAAACTGGAAAGAAGCTTTCTGAGAAACTGCTCTGTGTTCTGTTAATTCATCTCACAGAGTTACATCTTTCCCTTCAAGAAGCCTTTCGCTAAGGCTGTTCTTGTGGAATTGGCAAAGGGATATTTGGAAGCCAATAGATGTCTATGGTGAAAAAGGAAATATCTTCCGTTCCAAACTGGAAAGAAGCTTTCTGAGAAGCTGCTCTATGTTCTGTTAATTCTTCTCACAGAGTTACATCTTTCCCTTCAAGAAGCCTTTCGCGAAGGCTGTTCTTGTGGAATTGGCAAAGGGATATTTGGAAGACCATAGAGGGCTATGGTGAAAAAGGAAATATCTTCCGTTCAAAACTGGAAAGAAGCTTTCTGAGAAACTGCTCTGAGTTCTCTTAATTCATCTCACAGAGTTACATCTTTCCCTTCAAGAAGCCTTTCGCTAAGGCTGTTCTTGTGGAATTGGCAAAGGGATATTTGGAAGCCTATAGAGGAGTATGGTGAAACAGGAAATATCTTCCGTTCAATACTGGAAAGAAGCTTTCTGAGAAACTGCTCTGTGTTCTCTTAATTCATCTCACAGAGTTACATCTTTCCCTTCAAGAAGCCTTTCGCTAAGGCTGTTCTTGTGGAATTGGCAAAGGGATATTTGGAAGCCCAGAGAGGGCTGTGTTGAAAAAGGAAATATCTTCCGTTCAAAACTGGAAAGAAGCCTTCTGAGAAACTGCTCTGTGTTCTGTTAATTCATCTCACAGAGTTACATTTTCCCTTCAAGAAGCCTTTCACTAAGGCTGTTCTTGTGGAATTGGCAAAGGGATATTAGGAAGCACTTAGATGGCCATGTTGAAAAAGGAAATATCTTCCGTTCAAAACTGGAAAGAAGCTTTCTGAGATACTGCTCTCTGTTCTGTTAATTCATCTCACAGAGCTGCATCTTTCCCTTCAAGAAGCATTTCGCTAAGGCTGCTCTTGTGGAATTGGCAAAGGGATATTTGGAATCCCATAGAGGGCTATGGTGAAAAAGGAAATATCTTAAGTTCAAAACTGAAAAGAAGCCTTCTGAGAAACTGCTCTGTGTTCTGTTAATTCATCTAACCGAGTTACATCTTTCCGTTCAAGAATCCTTTCGCTAAGGCTGTTCTTGTGGAATTGGCAAAGGGATATTTGGAAACCCATAGAGGGCTACGGTTAAAAAGGAAATATCTTCCGTTCCAAACTGGAAAGAAGCTGTCTGAGAATCTGCTCTGTGTTCTGTTAATTCATCACACAGAGTTACATCTTTCCCTTCAAGAAGCCTTTCGGTAAGGCTGTTCTTGTGGAATTGGCAAAGAGATATTTGGAAGCCCATAGAGGACTATGGTGAAAAAGGAAATATCTTCGGTTCAAAACTGGAAAGAAGCTTTCTGAGAAACTGCTCTGTGTTCTGTTAATACTTCTCACAGAGTTACATCTTTCCCTTTAAGAAGCCTTTCGCGAAGGCTGTTCTTGTGGAATTGGCGAAAGGATATTTGGAAGCCCATAGAGGGATATGGTGAAAAAGGAAATACCTTCTGTTCAAAAATGGAAAGAAGCTTTCTGAGAAACTGCTCTGAGTTCTCTTAATTCATCTCACGGAGTTACAGCTTTCCCTTCAAGAAGCCTTTCGCTAAGGCTGTTCTTGTGGAATTGCCAAAAGGATATTTGGAATCCTATAGACGGCTATGGTGAAACAGGAAATATCTTCCGTTCAAAACTGGAAAGAAGCTTTCTGAGAAACTGCTCTGTGTTCTGTTAATTCACCTCACAGAGTTACATCTTTCCCTTCAAGAACCCTTTCGCTAAGGCTGTTCTTGTGGAATTGGAAAAGGGATATTTGGAAGCCCAGAGAGGGCTGTGTTGAAAAAGGAAATATTTTCCGTTCAAAACTGGAAAGAAGCCTTCTGAGAAACTGCTCTGTGTTCTGTTAATTCATCTCACAGAGCTGCATCTTTCCCTTCAAGAAGCATTTCGCTAAGGCTGCTCTTGTGGAATTGGCAAAGGGATATTTGGAAGCCCATAGAGGGCTATGGTGAAAAAGGAAATATCTTCCGTTCAAAACTGGAAAGAAACTTTCTGAGAAACTGCTCTGTGTTCTGTTAATTCATCTCACAGAGTTACATCTTTCCCTTCAAGAAGCCTTTCGCTAAGGCTGTTCTTGTGGAATTGGCAAAGGGATATTTGGAAGCGCATAGAGGGCTATGGTGAAAAAGGAAATATCTTCCGTTCAAAACTGGAAAGAAGCTTTCTGAGAAACTGCTCTGTGTTCTGTTAATTCATCTCACAGAGTTACATCTTTGCCTTCAAGAAGCCTTTCGCTAAGGCTGTTCTTGTGGAATTGGCAAAGGGATATTTGGAAGCCCATAGAGGGCAATAGTGAAAAAGGAAATATCTTCGGTTCAAAACTGGAAAGAAGCTTTCTGAGAAACTGCTCTGTGTTCTGTTAATTCATCTCACAGAGTTACATCTTTCCCTTCAAGAAGCTTTTCGCTAAGCCTGGTCTTGTGGAAATGGCAAAGGGATATTTGGAAGCCCATAGAGGGCCATGGTGAAAAAGGAAATATCTTCGGTTCAAAACTGGAAAGAAGCTTTCTGAGAAACTGCTCTGTGTGTTGTTAATTCATCTCACAGAGTTACATCTTTCCCTTCAAGAAGCCTTTCACTAAGGCTGTTCTTGCGGAATTGGCCAAGGGATATTTCTAAGCCCTTAGAGGGCCACGGTGAAAAAGGAAATATCTTCCGTTCAAAACTGGAAAGAAGCTTTCTGAGAAACTGCTCTGTGTTCTGTTAATTCATCTCACAGAGTTACATCTTTCCCTTCAGGAAGCCTTTCGCTAAGGCTGTTCTTGTGGAATTGGCAAAGGGATATTTGGAAGCCCATAGAGGGCTATGGTGAAACAGGAAATATCTTCCGTTCAAAACTGGAAAGAAACTTTCTGAGAAACTGCTCTGTGTTCTGTTAATTCATCTCAGAGAGTTACATCTTTCCCTTCAAGAAACCTTTCGCTAAGGCTGTTCTTGTGGAATTGGCCAAGGGATATTTGGAAGCCCATAGAGGGCTATGGTGAAAAAGGAAATATCTTCCGTTCAAAACTGGAAAGAAGCTTTCTGAGAAACTGCTCTGTGTTCTGTTAATTCATCTCACAGAGTTACACCTTTCCCTTCAAGAAGCCTTTCGCTAAGGCTGTTCTTGTGGAATTGGCAAAGGGATATTTGGAAGCCCATAGAGTTCTATGGTGAAAAAAAAAATCTGCCTTTCAAAACTGGAAAGATGCTTTCTGAGAAACTGCTCTGTGTTCTGTTAATTCATCTCACAGAGTTACATCTTCCCTTCAAGAAGCCTTTCGCTAAGGCTGTTCTTGTGGAATTGGCAAAAGGATATTTGGAAGCCCATAGAGGGCCATGGTGAAAAAGGAAATACCTTCCGTTCAAAACTGGAAAGAAGGTTTCTGAGAAACTGCTCTGTGTTCTGTTAATTCATCTCACAGAGTTACATCTTTCCCTTGAAGAAGCCTTTCGCTAAGGCTGTTCTTGAGGAATTGGCCAAGGGATATTTCGAAGCCCATAGAGGGCTATGGTGAAAAAGGAAATATCTTCCGTTCAAAATTGGAAAGAAGCTTTCTGAGAAACTGCTCTGTGTTCTCCTAATTCATCTCACAGAGTTACATCTTTCTCTTCAAGAAGCCTTTCGCTAAGGCTGCTCTTGTGGAATTGGCCAAGGGATATTTGGAAATCCATAGAGGACTATGGTGAAAAAGGAAATATCTTCCGTTCAAAAGTGGAAAGAAGCTTTGTGAGAAACTGCTCTGTGTTCTGTTAATTCATCTCACAGAGTTACATCTTTCCCTTCAAGAAGCCTTTCGCTAAGGCTGTTCTTGTGGAATTGGCAAAAGGATATTTGGAAGCCCATAGAGGGCTAGGGTGTAAAAGGAAATATCTTCCGTTCAAAACTGGAAAGACGCTTTCTGAGAAACTGCTCTGTGTTCTGTTAATTCATCTCACAGAGTTACATCTTTCCCTTCAAGAAGCCTTTCGCTAAGGCTGTTCTTGTGGAGTTGGCAAAGGGAAATTTGGAAGCCCATAGAGGACTATGGTGAAAGAAGAAATATCTTCCGTTCAAAACTGGAAAGAAGCTTTCTGAGAAACTGCTCTGTGTTCTGTTAATTCATCTCACAGAGTTACATCTTTCCCTTCAAGAAGCCTTTCGCTAAGGCTGTTCTTGTGGAATTGGCAAAGGGATATTTTAAGCCCATAGAGGGCTATGGTGAAAACGGAAATATCTTCCGTTCAAAACTGGAAAGAAGCTTTCTGAGAAACTGCTCTGTGTTCTGTTAATTCATCTCACAGAGTTACATCTTTCCCTTCAAGAACCCTTTCGCTAAGGCTGTTCTTGTGGAATTGGAAAAGGGATATTTGGAAGCCCAGAGAGGGCTGTGTTGAAAAAGGAAATATTTTCCGTTCAAAACTGGAAAGAAGCCTTCTGAGAAACTGCTCTGTGTTCTGTTAATTCGTCTCAGAGAGCTGCATCTTTCCCTTCAAGAAGCATTTCGCTAAGGCTGCTCTTGTGGAATTGGCAAAGGGATATTTGGAAGCCCATAGAGGGCTATGGTGAAAAAGGAAATATCTTCCGTTCAAAACTGGAAAGAATCTTTCTGAGAAACTGCTCTGTGTTCTGTTAATTCATCTCACAGAGTTACATCTTTCCCTTCAAGAAGCCTTTCGCTAAGGCTGTTCTTGTGGAATTGGCAAAGGGATATTTGGAAGCGCATAGAGGGCTATGGTGAAAAAGGAAATATCTTCCGTTCAAAACTGGAAAGAAGCTTTCTGAGAAACTGCTCTGTGTTCTGTTAATTCATCTCACAGAGTTACATCTTTGCCTTCAAGAAGCCTTTCGCTAAGGCTGTTCTTGTGGAATTGGCAAAGGGATATTTGGAAGCCCATAGAGGGCAATAGTGAAAAAGGAAATATCTTCGGTTCAAAACTGGAAAGAAGCTTTCTGAGAAACTGCTCTGTGTTCTGTTAATTCATCTCACAGAGTTACATCTTTCCCTTCAAGAAGCCTTTCGCTAAGCCTGGTCTTGTGGAAATGGCAAAGGGATATTTGGAAGCCCATAGAGGGCCATGGTGAAAAAGGAAATATCTTCGGTTCAAAACTGGAAAGAAGCTTTCTGAGAAACTGCTCTGTGTGTTGTTAATTCATCTCACAGAGTTACATCTTTCCCTTCAAGAAGCCTTTCGCTAAGGCTGTTCTTGCGGAATTGGCCAAGGGATATTTCTAAGCCCTTAGAGGGCCACGGTGAAAAAGGAAATATCTTCCGTTCAAAACTGGAAAGAAGCTTTCTGAGAAACTGCTCTGTGTTCTGTTAATTCATCTCACAGAGTTACATCTTTCCCTTCAAGAAGCCTTTCGCTAAGGCTGTTCTTGTGGAATTGGCCAAGGGAAATTTGGAAGCCCATAGAGGGCTATGGTGAGAAAGGAAATATCTTCCGTTCAAAACTGGAAAGAAGCTTTCTGAGAAACTTCTCTGTGTTCTGTTAATTCATCTCACAGAGTTACATCTTTCCCTTCAAGAAGCCTTTCGCTAAGGCTGTTCTTGTGGAATTGGCAAAGGGATATTTGGAAGCCCATAGAGGGCTATGATGAAACAGGAAATATCTTCCGTTCAAAACTGGAAAGAAGCTTTCTGAGAAACTGCTCTGTGTTCTGTTAATTCATCTCAGAGAGTTACATCTTTCCCTTCAAGAAACCTTTCGCTAAGGCTGTTCTTGTGGAATTGGCCAAGGGATATTTGGAAGCCCATAGAGGGCTATGGTGAAACAGGAAATATCTTCCGTTCAAAATTGGAAAGAAGCTTTCTGAGAAACTGCTCTGTGTTCTGTTAATTCATCTCACAGAGTTACACCTTTCCCTTCAAGAAGCCTTTCGCTAAGGCTGTTCTTGTGGAATTGGCAAAGGGATATTTGGAAGTCCATAGAGGGCTATGGTGAAAAAAAAATATCTGCCTTTCAAAACTGGGAAGATGCTTTCTGAGAAACTGCTCTGTGTTCTGTTAATTCATCTCACAGAGTTACATCTTCCCTTCAAGAAGCCTTTCGCTAAGGCTGTTCTTGTGGAATTGGCAAAAGGATATTTGGAAGCCCATAGAGGGCCATGGTGAAAAAGGAAATACCTTCCGTTCAAAACTGGAAAGAAGGTTTCTGAGAAACTGCTCTGTGTTCTGTTAATTCATCTCACAGAGTTACATCTTTCCCTTCAAGAAACCTTTCGATAAAGCTGTTCTTGTGAAATTGGCCAAGGGATATTTGGAAGCCCATAAAAGGCTATGGTGAAACAGGAAATATCTTCTTTTCAAAACTGGTAAGAAGCTTTCTGAGAAACTGCTCTGTGTTCTGTTAATTCATCTCACAGAGTTACATCTTTCCCTTCAAGAAGCCCTTCCAAAAGTCTGTTTTTGTATAAGTGGCAAAAGGATATTTGGAAGCCCATAGAGGGCTGTGGTGAAAAAGGAAATATCTTCCGTTCAAAATTGGAAAGAAGGTTTCTGAGAAACTGCTCTGTGTTCTGTTAATTCATCTCACAGAGTTACATCTTTCCTTCAAGAAGCCTTTCGCTAAGGCTGTTCTTGAGGAATTGGCCAAGGGATATTTGGAAGCCCATAGAGGGCTATGGAGAAAAAGGAAATATCTTCCGTTCAAAATTGGAAAGAGGCTTTCTGAGAAACTGCTCTGTGTTCTCCTAATTCATCTCACAGAGTTACATCTTTCTCTTCAAGAAGCCTTTCGCTAAGGCTGCTCTTGTGGAATTGGCCAAGGGATATTTGGAAATCCATAGAGGACTATGGTGAAAAAGGAAATATCTTCCGTTCAAAAGTGGAAAGAAGCTTTGTGAGAAACTGCTCTGTGTTCTGTTAATTCATCTCACAGAGTTACATCTTTCCCTTCAAGAAGCCTTTCGCTAAGGCTGTTCTTGTGGAATTGGCAAAAGGATATTTGGAAGCCCATAGAGGGCTAGGGTGTAAAAGGAAATATCTTCCGTTCAAAACTGGAAAGACGCTTTCTGAGAAACTGCTCTGTGTTCTGTTAATTCATCTCACAGAGTTACATCTTTCCCTTCAAGAAGCCTTTCGCTAAGGCTGTTCTTGTGGAGTTGGCAAAGGGAAATTTGGAAGCCCATAGAGGACTATGGTGAAAGAAGAAATATCTTCCGTTCAAAACTGGAAAGAAGCTTTCTGAGAAACTGCTCTGTGTTCTGTTAATTCATCTCACAGAGTTACATCTTTCCCTTCAAGAAGCCTTTCGCTAAGGCAGTTCTTGTGGAATTGGCAAAGGGATATTTTAAGCCCATAGAGGGCTATGGTGAAAACGGAAATATCTTCCGTTCAAAACTGGAAAGAAGCTTTCTGAGAAACTGCTCTGTGTTCTGTTAATTCATCTCACAGAGTTACATCTTTCCCTTCAAGAACCCTTTCGCTAAGGCTGTTCTTGTGGAATTGGAAAAGGGATATTTGGAAGCCCAGAGAGGGCTGTGTTGAAAAAGGAAATATTTTCCGTTCAAAACTGGAAAGAAGCCTTCTGAGAAACTGCTCTGTGTTCTGTTAATTCGTCTCACAGAGCTGCATCTTTCCCTTCAAGAAGCATTTCGCTAAGGCTGCTCTTGTGGAATTGGCAAAGGGATATTTGGAAGCCCATAGAGGGCTATGGTGAAAAAGGAAATATCTTCCGTTCAAAACTGGAAAGAAACTTTCTGAGAAACTGCTCTGTGTTCTGTTAATTCATCTCACAGAGTTACATCTTTCCCTTCAAGAAGCCTTTCGCTAAGGCTGTTCTTGTGGAATTGGCAAAGGGATATTTGGAAGCGCATAGAGGGCTATGGTGAAAAAGGAAATATCTTCCGTTCAAAACTGGAAAGAAGCTTTCTGAGAAACTGCTCTGTGTTCTGTTAATTCATCTCACAGAGTTACATCTTTGCCTTCAAGAAGCCTTTCGCTAAGGCTGTTCTTGTGGAATTGGCAAAGGGATATTTGGAAGCCCATAGAGGGCAATAGTGAAAAAGGAAATATCTTCGGTTCAAAACTGGAAAGAAGCTTTCTGAGAAACTGCTCTGTGTTCTGTTAATTCATCTCACAGAGTTACATCTTTCCCTTCAAGAAGCCTTTCGCTAAGCCTGGTCTTGTGGAAATGGCAAAGGGATATTTGGAAGCCCATAGAGGGCCATGGTGAAAAAGGAAATATCTTCGGTTCAAAACTGGAAAGAAGCTTTCTGAGAAACTGCTCTGTGTGTTGTTAATTCATCTCACAGAGTTACATCTTTCCCTTCAAGAAGCCTTTCGCTAAGGCTGTTCTTGCGGAATTGGCCAAGGGATATTTCTAAGCCCTTAGAGGGCCACGGTGAAAAAGGAAATATCTTCCGTTCAAAACTGGAAAGAAGCTTTCTGAGAAACTGCTCTGTGTTCTGTTAATTCATCTCACAGAGTTACATCTTTCCCTTCAAGAAGCCTTTCGCTAAGGCTGTTTCTGTGGAATTGGCCAAGGGAAATTTGGAAGCCCATAGAGGGCTATGGTGAGAAAGGAAATATCTTCCGTTCAAAACTGGAAAGAAGCTTTCTGAGAAACTTCTCTGTGTTCTGTTAATTCATCTCACAGAGTTACATCTTTCCCTTCAAGAAGCCTTTCGCTAAGGCTGTTCTTGTGGAATTGGCAAAGGGATATTTGGAAGCCCATAGAGGGCTATGGTGAAACAGGAAATATCTTCCGTTCAAAACTGGAAAGAAGCTTTCTGAGAAACTGCTCTGTGTTCTGTTAATTCATCTCACAGAGTTACACCTTTCCCTTCAAGAAGCCTTTCGCTAAGGCTGTTCTTGTGGAATTGGCAAAGGGATATTTGGAAGCCCATAGAGGGCTATGGTGAAAAAAAAATATCTGCCTTTCAAAACTGGAAAGATGCTTTCTGAGAAACTGCTCTGTGTTCTGTTAATTCATCTCACAGAGTTACATCTTCCCTTCAAGAAGCCTTTCGCTAAGGCTGTTCTTGTGGAATTGGCAAAAGGATATTTGGAAGCCCATAGAGGGCCATGGTGAAAAAGGAAATACCTTCCGTTCAAAACTGGAAAGAAGGTTTCTGAGAAACTGCTCTGTGTTCTGTTAATTCATCTCACAGAGTTACATCTTTCCCTTCAAGAAACCTTTCGATAAAGCTGTTCTTGTGAAATTGGCCAAGTGATATTTGGAAGCCCATAAAAGGCTATGGTGAAACAGGAAATATCTTCTTTTCAAAACTGGTAAGAAGCTTTCTGAGAAACTGCTCTGTGTTCTGTTAATTCATCTCACAGAGTTACATCTTTCCCTTCAAGAAGCCCTTCCAAAAGTCTGTTTTTGTATAAGTGGCAAAAGGATATTTGGAAGCCCATAGAGGGCTGTGGTGAAAAAGGAAATATCTTCCGTTCAAAATTGGAAAGAAGCTTTCTGAGAAACTGCTCGGTGTTCTCCTAATTCATCTCACAGAGTTACATCTTTCTCTTCAAGAAGCCTTTCGCTAAGGCTGCTCTTGTGGAATTGGCCAAGGGATATTTGGAAGTCCATAGAGGACTATGGTGAAAAAGGAAATATCTTCCGTTCAAAAGTGGAAAGAAGCTTTGTGAGAAACTGCTCTGTGTTCTGTTAATTCATCTCACAGAGTTACATCTTTCCCTTCAAGAAGCCTTTCGCTAAGGCTGTTCTTGTGGAATTGGCAAGGGGATATCTGGAAGCCCATAGAGGGCTAAGTAGAAAAAGGAAATATCTTCCTTTCAAAACTGGTAACAAGATTTCTGAGAAACTGCTCTGGGTTCTGTTAATTCATCTCACAGGGTTACATCTTTCCCTTCAAGAAGCCTTTCGATAACGCTGTTCTTGTGGAATTGTCAAAAGGATATTTGGAACCCCATAGAGTGCTATGGTGAAAAAGGAAATATCTTCCGTTCAAAACAGGAAAGAAACTTTGTGAGAAACTGCTCTGTGTTCTGTTAATTCATCTCACAGAGTTACATCTTTCCCTTCAAGAAGCCTTTCGCTTAGGCTGTTCTTGTGGAATTGGCCAAGGGATATTTGGAAGCCCATAAAAGGCTATGGTGAAACAGGAAATATCTTCCTTTCAAAACTGGAAAGAAGCTTTCTGAGAAACTGCTCTGTGTTCTGTTAATTCATCTCAGAGAGTTACATCTTTCCCTTCAAGAAGCCCTTCGAAAAGGCTGTTTTTTTATAAATGGCCAAAGGATATTTTGAAGCCCATAGAAATCTATGGTGAAAAAGGAAATATCTCCCGTTCAAAACTGGAAAGAAGCTTTCTGAGAAACTGCTCGGTGTTCTGTTAATTCATCTCACAGAGTTACATCTTTCCCTTCAAGAAGCCTTTCGATAAGGCTGCTCTTGTGGAATTGGCCAAGGGATATTTGGAAGCCCATAGAGGGCTATGGTGAAAAAGGAAATATCTTCCGTTCAAAACTGGAAAGAAGCTTTCGGAGAAACTGCTCTGTGTTCTGTTAATTCATCTCACAGAGTTACATCTTTCCCTTCATTAAGCCTTTCGCTAAGGCTGATCTTGTGGAATTGGCCAAGGGATATTTGGAAGCCCATAAAGGGCTATGGTGAAAAAGGAAATATCTTCCGTTCAAAACTGGAAAGAAGGTTTCTGAGAAACTGCTCTGTGTTCTGTTAATTCATCTCACAGAGTTACATCCTTCTCTTCAAGGAGCCTTTCGCTAAGGCGGTTCTTGTGGAATTGGCAAAGGGATATTTGGAAGCCCAGAGAGGGCTGTGTTGAAAAAGGAAATATCTTCCGTTCAAAACTGGAAAGAAGCCTTCTGAGAAACTGCTCTGTGTTCTGTTAATTCATCTCACAGAGTTACATTTTCCCTTCAAGAAGCCTTTCGCTAAGGCTGTTCTTGTGGAATTGGCAAAGGGATATTAGGAAGCACTTAGAGGGCCATGTTGAAAAAGGAAATATCTTCCGTTCAAAACTGGAAAGAAGCTTTCTGAGAAACTCCTCTGTGTTCTGTTAATTCATCTCACAGAGCTGCATCTTTCCCTTCAAGAAGCATATCGCTAAGGCTGCTCTTGTGGAATTGGCAAAGGGATATTTGGAATCCCATAGAGGGCTATGGTGAAAAAGGAAATATCTTCCGTTCAAAACTGGAAAGAAGCTTTCTGAGAAACTGCTCTGTGTTCTGTTAATTCATCTCAGAGAGTTACATCTTTCCCTTCAAGAAGTCTTTCGCTAAGGTTGTTCTTGTGGAATTGGCAAAGGGATATTTGGAAGCCCATAGAGGACTATGGTGAAAAAGGAAATATCTTCCGTTCAATACTGGAAAGAAGCTTTCTGAGAAGCTGCTCTATGTTCTGTTAATTCATCTCACAGAGTTACATCTTTCCCTTCAAGAAGCCTTTCGAGAAGGCTGTTCTTGTGGAATTGGCAAAGGGATATTTGGAAGACCATAGAGGGCTATGGTGAAAAAGGAAATATCTTCCGTTCAAAACTGGAAAGAAGCTTTCTGAGAAACTGCTCTGAGTTCTCTTAATTCATCTCACAGAGTTACATCTTTCCCTTCAAGAAGCCTTTCGCTAAGGCTGTTCTTGTGGAAACGGCAAAGGGATATTTGGAAGCCTATAGAGGAGTATGGTGAAACAGGAAATATCTTCCGTTCAAAACTGGAAAGAAGCTTTCTGAGAAACTGCTCTGTGTTCTGTTAATTCATCTCACAGAGTTACATCTTTCCCTTCAAGAAGCCTTTCGCTAAGGCTGTTCTTGTGGAATTGGCCAAGGGATATTTGGAAGCCCAGAGAGGGCTGTGTTGAAAAAGGAAATATCTTCTGTTCAAAACTGGAAAGAAGCCTTCTGAGAAACTGCTCTGTGTTCTGTTAATTCATCTCACAGAGTTACATTTTCCCTTCAAGAAGACTTTCGCTAAGGCTGTTCTTGTGGAATTGCCAAAAGGATATTTGGAATCCTATAGACGGCTATGGTGAAACAGGAAATATCTTCCGTTCAAAACTGGAAAGAAGCTTTCTGAGAAACTGCTCTGTGTTCTGTTAATTCATCTAACAGAGTTACATCTTTCCCTTCTAGAAGCCTTTCGCTAAGACTGTTTTTGTATAAATGGCAAAGGGATATTTGGAAGCCCATAGAAGTGTATGGTGAAAAAGGAAATATATTCCGTTCAAAACTGTAAAGAAGCCTTCTGAGAATCTGCTCTGTGTTCTGTTAATTCATCTCACAGAGTTACATCTTTCCCTTCACGAAGCCTTTCGCTAAGGCTGTTCTTGTGGAATTGGCAAAGGGATATTTGGAAGCCCTTAGAGGGCCATGGTGAAAAAGGAAATATCTTGCGTTCAAAACTGGAAAGAAGCTTTCTGAGAAACTGCTCTGTGTTCTGTTAATTCATCTCACAGAGTTACATCTTTCCCTTCAAGAAGCCTTTCGCTAAGGCTGTTCTTGTGGAATTGGCAAAGGGATATTTGGAAGCCCATAGAGGGCTATGGTGAAAAAGGAAATATCTTCCGTTCAAAACTGGAAAGAAGCTTTCTCAGAAACTGCGCTGTGTTCTGTTAATTCATCTCACAGAGTTACATCTTTCCTTCAAGAAACCTTTCGATAAAGCTGTTCTTGTGGAATTGGCAAAGGGATATTTGGAAGCCCATAGAGGGCTATGGAGAAACAGGAAATACCTTCCGTTCAAAATTGGAAAGAAGCTTTCTGAGAAACTGTTCTGTGTTCTGTTAATTCATCTCACAGAGTTACATCTTTCCCTTCAAGAAGCCTTTCGCTAAGGCTGCTCTTGTGGAATTGGCCAAGGGATATTTGGAAGTCCATAGAGGGCTATGGTGAAAAAGGAAATGTCTTCCTTCAAAACTGGAAACAAGCTTTCTGAGAAACTGCTCTGTGTTCTGTTAATTTATCTCACAGAGCTACATCTTTCCCTTCAAGAAGCCTTTCGCTAAGGCTGTTCTTGTGGAATTGTCAACAGGATATTTGGAAGCCCATAGAGACCTATGGTGAAAAAGGAAATATCTTCCGTTCAAAACTGGAAAGAAGCTTTCTGAGAAACTGCTCTGTGTTCTGTTAATTCAACTCACAGAGTTACATCTTTCCCTTCAAGAAGCCTTTCGCTAAGGCTGTTCTTGTGGAATTGGCCAAGGGATATTTGGAAGCCCATAAAAGGCTATGGTGAAACAGGAAATATCTTCTTTTCAAAACTGGAAAGAAGCTTTCTGAGAAACTGCTCTGTGTTCTGTTAATTCTTCTCACAGAGTTACATCTTTCCCTTCAAGAAGCCCTTCGAAAAGTCTGTTTTTGTATAAGTGGCAAAAGGATATTTGGAAGCCCATAGAGGGCTGTGGTGAAAAAGGAAATATCTTCCGTTCAAAATTGGAAAGAAGCTTTCTGAGAAACTGCTCTGTGTTCTCTTAATTCATCTCACAGTGTTACATCTTTCTCTTCAAGAAGCCTTTCGCTAAGGCCGCTCTTGTGGAATTGGCCAAGGGATATTTGGAAGTCCATAGAGGGCTATGTTGAAAAATGTAATATCTTCCGTTCAAAACTGGAAAGAAGCTTTGTGAGAAACTGCTCTGTGTTCTTTTAATTCATCTCACAGAGTTACATCTTTCCCTTCAAGAAGCCTTTCGCTAAGGCTGTTCTTGTGGAATTGGCAAAGGGATATCTGGAAGCCCATAGAGGGCTAAATAGAAAAAGGAAATATCTTCCTTTCAAAACTGGAAACAAGATTTCTGAGAAACTGCTCTGGGTTCTGTTAATTCATCTCACAGAGTTACATCTTTCCCTTCAAGAAGCCTTTCGATAACGCTGTTCTTGTGGAATTGTCAAAAGGATATTTGGAAGCCCATAGAGGGCCATGGTGAAAAAGGAAATATCTTCCGTTCAAAACTGGAAAGAAACTTTCTGAGAAACTGCTCTGTGTTCTGTTAATTCATCTCACAGAGTTACATCTTTCCCTTCAAGAAGCCTTTCGCTTAGGCTGTTCTTGTGGAATTGGCCAAGGGATATTTGGAACCCATAAAAGGCTATGGTGAAACAGGAAATATCTTCCTTTCAAAACTGGAAAGAAGCTTTCTGAGAAACTGCTCTGTGTTCTGTTAATTCATCTCACAGAGTTACATCTTTCCCTTCAAGAAGCCCTTCGAAATGCCTGTTTTTTTATAAATGGCCAAAGGATATTTTGAAGCCCATAGAAATCTATGGTGAAAAAGGAAATATCTCCCGTTCAAAACTGGAAAGAAGCTTTCTGAGAAACTGCTCTGTGTTCTGTTAATTCATCTCACAGAGTTACATCTTTCCCCTCAAGAAGCCTTTCGCTAAGGCTGTTCTTGTGGAATTGGCAAAGGGATATTTGGAAACCCATAGAGGGCTATGGTGAAAAAGGAAATATCTTCCGTTCAAAACTGGAAAGAAGCTTTCTGAGAATCTGCTCTGTGTTCTGTTAATTCTTCTCACAGAGTTACATCTTTCCCTTTAAGAAGCCTTTCGCTAAGGCTGTTCTTGTGGAATTGGCAAAGGGATATTTGGAAGCCCTTGGAGGGCTATGGTGAAAAAGGAAATATCTTCCGTTCCAAACTGGAAAGAAGCTTTCTGAGAATCTGCTCTGTGTTCTGTGAATTCATCTCACAGAGTTACATCTTTCCCTTCAAGAAGCCTTTCGCTAAGGCTGTTCTTGTGGATTTGGCAAAGGGATATTTGGAAGAGAATAGAGGACTATGGTGAAAAAGGAAATATCTTCCGTTCAAAACTGGAAAGAAGCTTTCTGAGAAACTGCTCTGTGTTCTGTTAATTCATCTCACAGAGTTACATCTTTCCCTTCAAGAAGCCTTTCGCTAAGGCTGTTCTTGTGGAATTGGCAAAGAGATATTTGGAAGCCCATAGAGGGCTATGGTGAAAAAGGAAATATCTTCCGTTCAAAACTGGAAAGAAGCTTTCTGAGAAACTGCTCTGTGTTCTGTTAGTTCATCTAACAGAGTTACATCTTTCCCTTCAAGAAGCCTTTCGCTAAGGCTGTTCTTGTGGAATTGGCCAAGGGAAATTTGGAAGAACATAGAGGGCTATGGTGAGAAAGGAAATATCTTCCGTTCAAAACTGAAAAGAAGCTTTCTGAGAAACTTCTCTGTGTTCTGTTAATTCATCTCACAGAGTTACATCTTTCCCTTCAAGAAGCCTTTCGCTAAGGCTGTTCTTTTGGAATTGGCAAAGGGATATTTGGAAGCCCTTAGAGGGCCATGGTGAAAAAGGAAATATCTTCCGTTCAAAACTGGAAAGAAGCTTTATGAGAAACTGCTCTGTGTTCTGTTAATTCATCTCACAGAGTTACATCTTTCCCTTCAAGAAGCCTTTCGCTAAGGCTGTTCTTGTGGAATTGGCAAAGGGATATTTGGAAGCCCTTGGAGGGCTATGGTGAAAAAGGAAATATCTTCCGTTCAAAACTGGAAAGAAGCTTTCTGAGAAACTGCTCTGTGATCTGTAAATTCAACTCACAGAGTTACATCTTTCCCTTCAAGAAGCCTTTCGCTAAGGCTGTTCTTGTGGAATTGGCAAAGGGATACTTGGAAGCCCATAGAGGGCTATGGTGAAACAGGAAATATCTTCCGTTCAAAACTGGAAAGAAGCTTTCTGAGAAACTGCTCTGTGTTCTGTTAATTCATCTCACAGAGTTACGTCTTTCGCTTCAATACCCTTTCACTAAGGCTGTTCTTGAGGAATTGGCAAAGGGATATTTGGAAGCCCATAGAGGGCTATGGTGAAAAAGGAAATATCTTCCGTTCAAAACTGGAAAGAAGCTTTCTGAGAAACTGCTCTGTGTTCTGTTAATTCATCTCACAGGGTTACATCTTTCCCTTCAAGAAGCCGTTCGCTAAGGCTGTTCTTGTGGAATTGGCAAAGGGATATTTGGAAGCCCATAGAGGGCTATGGTGAAAAAGGAAATATCTTCCGTTCAAAACTGGAAAGAAGCTTTCTGAGAAACTGCTCTGTGTTCTGTTAATTCATCTCACAGAGTTACATCTTTCCCTTCAAGAAGCCGTTCGCTAAGACTGTTCTTGTGGAATTGGCAAGGGGATATTTGGAAGCCCATAGAGGGCTATGGTGAAAAAGGAAATATCTTCCGTTCAAAACTGGAAAGAAGCTTTCTGAGAAACTGCTGTGTGTTCTGTTAATTCATCTCAGAGACTTACATCTTTCCCTTCAAGAAGCCGTTCGCTAAGGCTGTTCTTGTGGAATTGGCAAAGGGATATTTGGAAGCCCATAGAGGGCTATGGTGAAAAAGGAAATATCTTCCGTTCAAAACTGGAAAGAAGCTTTCTGAGAAACTGCTCTGTGTTCTGTTAATTCATCTCAGAGAGTTACATCTTTCCCTTCAAGAAGCCTTTCGCTAAGGCTGTTCTTGTGGAATTGGCCAAGGGATATTTGGAAGCCCATAAAGGGCTATGGTGAAAAAGGAAATATTTTCCGTTGAAAACTGGAAAGAAGCTTTCTGAGAAACTGCTCTGTGTTCTGTTAATTCATCTCACAGATTACATCTTTCCCTTCAAGAAGCCTTTCGCTAAGGCTGTTCTTGTGGAATTGGCCAAGGGATATTTGGAAGCCCATAGAGGGCTATGGTGAAAAAGGAAATATCTTCCGTTCAAAACTGGAAAGAAGCTTTCTGAGAAACTGCTCTGTGTTCTGTTAATTCATCTCACAGAGTTACATCTTTCCCTTCAAGAAGCCTTTCGCTAAGGTTGTTCTTGTGGAATTGGCAAAGAGATATTTGGAAGCCCATAGAGGACTATGGTGAAAAAGGAAAAATCTTCCGTTCAAAACTGGAAAGAAGCTTTCTGAGGAACTGCTCTGTGTTCTGT
This sequence comes from Chlorocebus sabaeus, assembly GCF_047675955.1. Lineage (NCBI taxonomy): Eukaryota > Metazoa > Chordata > Mammalia > Primates > Cercopithecidae > Chlorocebus > Chlorocebus sabaeus. The sequence continues at coordinate 46,936,255 of NC_132905.1, read as the reverse complement.
TAATTCATCTCACGGAGTTACATCTTTCCCTTCAAGAAGCCTTTCGCTAACGCTGTTCTTGTGGAATTGGCAAAGGGATATTTGGAAGCCCATAGAGGGCTATGGTGAAACCGGAAATATCTTCCGTTCAAAACTGGAAAGAAGCTTTCTGAGAAACTGCTCTGTGTTCTGTTAATTCATCTCACAGAGTTACATCTTTCGCTTCAATACCCTTTCGCTAAGGCTGTTCTTGTGGAATTGGCAAAGTGATATTTGGAAGCCCTTAGAGGGCTATGGTGAAAAAGGAAATATCTTACGTTCAAAACTGGAAAGAAGCTTTCTGAGAAACTGCTCTGTGATCTGTTAATTCATCTCACAGAGCTGCATCTTTCCCTTCAAGAAGCATTTCGATAAGGCTGCTCTTGTGGAATTGGCAAAGGGATATTTGGAAGCCCATAGAGGGCTATGGTGAAAAAGGAAATATCTTAAGTTCAAAACTGAAAAGAAGCCTTCTGAGAAACTGCTCTGTGTTCTGTTAATTCATCTCACAGAGTTACATCTTTCCCTTCAAGAAGCCTTTCGCTAAGCTGTTCTTGTGGAATTGGCCAAGGGATATTTGGAAGCCCTTAGAGGGCCATGGTGAAAAAGGAAATATCTTCCGTTCAAAACTGGAAAGAAGCTTTCTGAGAAACTGCTCTGTGTTCTGTTAATTCATCTCACAGAGTTACATCTTTCGCTTCAGTACCCTTTCGCTAAGGCTGTTCTTGTGGAATTGGCAAAGTGATATTTGGAAGCCCTTAGAGGGTTATGGTGAAAAAGGAAATATCTTCCGTTCAAAACTGGAAAGAAGCTTTCTGAGAACCTGTTCTGTGTTCTGTTAATTCATCTCACAGAGTTACATCTTTCCCTTCAAGAAGCCTTTCGCTAAAGCTGTTCTTGTGGAATTGGCAAAGGGATATTTGGAAGCCAATAGAGGTCTATGGTGAAAAAGGAAATATCTTCCGTTCCAAACTGGAAAGAAGCTTTCTGAGAAGCTGCTCTATGTTCTGTTAATTCTTCTCACAGAGTTACAACTTTCCCTTCAAGAAGCCTTTCGCGAAGGCTGTTCTTGTGGAATTGGCAAAGGGATATTTGGAAGACCATAGAGGGCTATGGTGAAAAAGGAAATATCTTCCGTTCAAAACTGGAAAGAAGCTTTCTGAGAAACTGCTCTGAGTTCTCTTAATTCATCTCACAGAGTTACATCTTTCCCTTCAAGAAGCCTTTCGCTAAGGCTGTTCTTGTGGAATTGGCAAAGTGATATTTGGAAGCCCTTAGAGGAGTATGGTGAAACAGGAAATATCTTCCGTTCAAAACTGGAAAGAAGCTTTCTGAGAAACTGCTCTGTGTTCTCTTAATTCATCTCACAGAGTTACATCTTTCCCTTCAAGAAGCCTTTCGCTAAGGCTGTTCTTGTGGAATTGACAAAGGGATATTTGGAAGCCCAGAGAGGGCTGTGTTGAAAAAGGAAATATCTTCCGTTCAAAACTGGAAAGAAGCCTTCTGAGAAACTGCTCTGTGTTCTGTTAATTCATCTCACAGAGTTACATTTTCCCTTCAAGAAGCCTTTCGCTAAGGCTGTTCTTGTGGAATTGGCAAAGGGATATTAGGAAGCACTTAGAGGGCCATGTTGAAAAAGGAAATATCTTCCGTTCAAAACTGGAAAGAAGCTTTCTGGGAAACTGCTCTGTGTTCTTTTAATTCATCTCACAGAGCTGCATCTTTCCCTTCAAGAAGCATTTCGCTAAGGCTGCTCTTGTGGAATTGGCAAAGGGATATTTGGAATCCCATAGAGGGCTATGGTGAAAAAGGAAATATCTTCTGTTCAAAACTGGAAAGAAGCTTTCTGAGAAACTGCTCTGTGTTCTGTTAATTCATCTCAGAGAGTTACATCTTTCCCTTCAAGAAGCCTTTCGCTAAGGCTGTTCTTGTAGAATTGACAAAAGGATATTTGGAAGCCCATAGAGGGCTATGCTGAAAAAGGAAATTTCTTCCGTTCAAAACAGGAAAGAAGCTTTCTGAGAAACTGCTCTGTGTTCTGTTAATTCATCACACAGAGTTACATCTTTTCCTTCAAGAAGTCTTTCGCTAAGGCTGTTCTTGTGGAATTGGCAAAGGGATATTTGGAAGCCCATAGAGGGCTACGGTTAAAAAGGAAATATCTTCCGTTCCAAACTGGAAAGAAGCTTTCTGACAAACTGCTCTGTGTTCTGTTACTTCATCTCACGGAGTTACATCTTTCCCTTCAAGAAGCCTTTCGCTAACGCTGTTCTTGTGGAATTGGCAAAGAGATATTTGGAAGCCCATAGAGGACTATGGTGAAAAAGGAAATATCTTCGGTTCAAAACTGGAAAGAAGCTTTCTGAGAAACTGCTCTGTGTTCTGTTAATACTTCTCACAGAGTTACATCTTTCCCTTTAAGAAGCCTTTCGCGAAGGCTGTTCTTGTGGAATTGGCGAAAGGATATTTGGAAGCCCATAGAGGGCTATGGTGAAAAAGGAAATACCTTCTGTTCAAAAATGGAAACAAGCTTTCTGAGAAACTGCTCTGAGTTCTCTTAATTCATCTCACCGAGTTACATCTTTCCCTTCAAGAAGCCTTTCGCTAAGGCTGTTCTTGTGGAATTGCCAAAAGGATATTTGGAATCCTATAGACGGCTATGGTGAAACAGGAAATATCTTCCGTTCAAAACTGGAAAGAAGCTTTCTGAGAAACTGCTCTGTGTTCTGTTAATTCATCTCACAGAGTTATATCTTTCCCTTCAAGAACCCTTTCGCTAAGGCTGTTCTTGTGGAATTGGAAAAGGGATATTTGGAAGCCCAGAGAGGGCTGTGTTGAAAAAGGAAATATTTTCCGTTCAAAACTGGAAAGAAGCCTTCTGAGAAACTGCTCTGTGTTCTGTTAATTCATCTCACAGAGCTGCATCTTTCCCTTCAAGAAGCATTTCGCTAAGGCTGCTCTTGTGGGATTGGCAAAGGGATATTTGGAAGCCCATAGAGGGCTATGGTGAAAAAGGAAATATCTTCCGTTCAAAACTGGAAAGAAACTTTCTGAGAAACTGCTCTGTTTTCTGTTAATTCATCTCACAGAGTTACATCTTTCCCTTCAAGAAGCCTTTCGCTAAGGCTGTTCTTGTGGAATTGGCAAAGGGATATTTGGAAGCGCATAGAGGGCTATGGTGAAAAAGGAAATATCTTCCGTTCAAAACTGGAAAGAAGCTTTCTGAGAAACTGCTCTGTGTTCTGTTAATTCATCTCACAGAGTTACATCTTTGCCTTCAAGAAGCCTTTCGCTAAGGCTGTTCTTGTGGAATTGGCAAAGGGATATTTGGAAGCCCATAGAGGGCAATAGTGAAAAAGGAAATATCTTCGGTTCAAAACTGGAAAGAAGCTTTCTGAGAAACTGCTCTGTGTTCTGTTAATTCATCTCACAGAGTTACATCTTTCCCTTCAAGAAGCCTTTCGCTAAGCCTGGTCTTGTGGAAATGGCAAAGGGATATTTGGAAGCCCATAGAGGGCCATGGTGAAAAAGGAAATATCTTCGGTTCAAAACTGGAAAGAAGCTTTCTGAGAAACTGCTCTGTGTGTTGTTAATTCATCTCACAGAGTTACATCTTTCCCTTCAAGAAGCCTTTCGCTAAGGCTGTTCTTGCGGAATTGGCCAAGGGATATTTCTAAGCCCTTAGAGGGCCACGGTGAAAAAGGAAATATCTTCCGTTCAAAACTGGAAAGAAGCTTTCTGAGAAACTGCTCTGTGTTCTGTTAATTCATCTCACAGAGTTACATCTTTCCTTTGAAGAAGCCTTTCGCTAAGGCTGTTCTTGAGGAATTGGCCAAGGGATATTTGGAAGCCCATAGAGGGCTATGGTGAAAAAGGAAATATCTTCCGTTCAAAATTGGAAAGAAGCTTTCTGAGAAACTGCTCTGTGTTCTCCTAATTCATCTCACAGAGTTACATCTTTCTCTTCAAGAAGCCTTTCGCTAAGGCTGCTCTTGTGGAATTGGCCAAGGGATATTTGGAAATCCATAGAGGACTATGGTGAAAAAGGAAATATCTTCCGTTCAAAAGTGGAAAGAAGCTTTGTGAGAAACTGCTCTGTGTTCTGTTAATTCATCTCACAGAGTTACATCTTTCGCTTCAATACCCTTTCGCTAAGGCTGTTCTTGTGGAATTGGCAAAGTGATATTTGGAAGCCCTTAGAGGGCTATGGTGAAAAAGGAAATATCTTACGTTCAAAACTGGAAAGAAGCTTTCTGAGAAACTGCTCTGTGATCTGTTAATTCATCTCACAGAGCTGCATCTTTCCCTTCAAGAAGCATTTCGATAAGGCTGCTCTTGTGGAATTGGCAAAGGGATATTTGGAAGCCCATAGAGGGCTATGGTGAAAAAGGAAATATCTTAAGTTCAAAACTGAAAAGAAGCCTTCTGAGAAACTGCTCTGTGTTCTGTTAATTCATCTCACAGAGTTACATCTTTCCCTTCAAGAAGCCTTTCGCTAAGCTGTTCTTGTGGAATTGGCCAAGGGATATTTGGAAGCCCTTAGAGGGCCATGGTGAAAAAGGAAATATCTTCCGTTCAAAACTGGAAAGAAGCTTTCTGAGAAACTGCTCTGTGTTCTGTTAATTCATCTCACAGAGTTACATCTTTCGCTTCAGTACCCTTTCGCTAAGGCTGTTCTTGTGGAATTGGCAAAGTGATATTTGGAAGCCCTTAGAGGGTTATGGTGAAAAAGGATATATCTTCCGTTCAAAACTGGAAAGAAGCTTTCTGAGAACCTGTTCTGTGTTCTGTTAATTCATCTCACAGAGTTACATCTTTCCCTTCAAGAAGCCTTTCGCTAAAGCTGTTCTTGTGGAATTGGCAAAGGGATATTTGGAAGCCAATAGAGGTCTATGGTGAAAAAGGAAATATCTTCCGTTCCAAACTGGAAAGAAGCTTTCTGAGAAGCTGCTCTATGTTCTGTTAATTCTTCTCACAGAGTTACAACTTTCCCTTCAAGAAGCCTTTCGCGAAGGCTGTTCTTGTGGAATTGGCAAAGGGATATTTGGAAGACCATAGAGGGCTATGGTGAAAAAGGAAATATCTTCCGTTCAAAACTGGAAAGAAGCTTTCTGAGAAACTGCTCTGAGTTCTCTTAATTCATCTCACAGAGTTACATCTTTCCCTTCAAGAAGCCTTTCGCTAAGGCTGTTCTTGTGGAATTGGCAAAGTGATATTTGGAAGCCCTTAGAGGAGTATGGTGAAACAGGAAATATCTTCCGTTCAAAACTGGAAAGAAGCTTTCTGAGAAACTGCTCTGTGTTCTCTTAATTCATCTCACAGAGTTACATCTTTCCCTTCAAGAAGCCTTTCGCTAAGGCTGTTCTTGTGGAATTGACAAAGGGATATTTGGAAGCCCAGAGAGGGCTGTGTTGAAAAAGGAAATATCTTCCGTTCAAAACTGGAAAGAAGCCTTCTGAGAAACTGCTCTGTGTTCTGTTAATTCATCTCACAGAGTTACATTTTCCCTTCAAGAAGCCTTTCGCTAAGGCTGTTCTTGTGGAATTGGCAAAGGGATATTAGGAAGCACTTAGAGGGCCATGTTGAAAAAGGAAATATCTTCCGTTCAAAACTGGAAAGAAGCTTTCTGGGAAACTGCTCTGTGTTCTTTTAATTCATCTCACAGAGCTGCATCTTTCCCTTCAAGAAGCATTTCGCTAAGGCTGCTCTTGTGGAATTGGCAAAGGGATATTTGGAATCCCATAGAGGGCTATGGTGAAAAAGGAAATATCTTCCGTTCAAAACTGGAAAGAAGCTTTCTGAGAAACTGCTCTGTGTTCTGTTAATTCATCTCAGAGAGTTACATCTTTCCCTTCAAGAAGCCTTTCGCTAAGGCTGTTCTTGTAGAATTGACAAAAGGATATTTGGAAGCCCATAGAGGGCTATGCTGAAAAAGGAAATTTCTTCCGTTCAAAACAGGAAAGAAGCTTTCTGAGAAACTGCTCTGTGTTCTGTTAATTCATCACACAGAGTTACATCTTTTCCTTCAAGAAGTCTTTCGCTAAGGCTGTTCTTGTGGAATTGGCAAAGGGATATTTGGAAGCCCATAGAGGGCTACGGTTAAAAAGGAAATATCTTCCGTTCCAAACTGGAAAGAAGCTTTCTGACAAACTGCTCTGTGTTCTGTTACTTCATCTCACGGAGTTACATCTTTCCCTTCAAGAAGCCTTTCGCTAACGCTGTTCTTGTGGAATTGGCAAAGAGATATTTGGAAGCCCATAGAGGACTATGGTGAAAAAGGAAATATCTTCGGTTCAAAACTGGAAAGAAGCTTTCTGAGAAACTGCTCTGTGTTCTGTTAATACTTCTCACAGAGTTACATCTTTCCCTTTAAGAAGCCTTTCGCGAAGGCTGTTCTTGTGGAATTGGCGAAAGGATATTTGGAAGCCCATAGAGGGCTATGGTGAAAAAGGAAATACCTTCTGTTCAAAAATGGAAACAAGCTTTCTGAGAAACTGCTCTGAGTTCTCTTAATTCATCTCACCGAGTTACATCTTTCCCTTCAAGAAGCCTTTCGCTAAGGCTGTTCTTGTGGAATTGCCAAAAGGATATTTGGAATCCTATAGACGGCTATGGTGAAACAGGAAATATCTTCCGTTCAAAACTGGAAAGAAGCTTTCTGAGAAACTGCTCTGTGTTCTGTTAATTCATCTCACAGAGTTACATCTTTCCCTTCAAGAACACTTTCGCTAAGGCTGTTCTTGTGGAATTGGAAAAGGGATATTTGGAAGCCCAGAGAGGGCTGTGTTGAAAAAGGAAATATTTTCCGTTCAAAACTGGAAAGAAGCCTTCTGAGAAACTGCTCTGTGTTCTGTTAATTCATCTCACAGAGCTGCATCTTTCCCTTCAAGAAGCATTTCGCTAAGGCTGCTCTTGTGGGATTGGCAAAGGGATATTTGGAAGCCCATAGAGGGCTATGGTGAAAAAGGAAATATCTTCCGTTCAAAACTGGAAAGAAACTTTCTGAGAAACTGCTCTGTTTTCTGTTAATTCATCTCACAGAGTTACATCTTTCCCTTCAAGAAGCCTTTCGCTAAGGCTGTTCTTGTGGAATTGGCAAAGGGATATTTGGAAGCGCATAGAGGGCTATGGTGAAAAAGGAAATATCTTCCGTTCAAAACTGGAAAGAAGCTTTCTGAGAAACTGCTCTGTGTTCTGTTAATTCATCTCACAGAGTTACATCTTTGCCTTCAAGAAGCCTTTCGCTAAGGCTGTTCTTGTGGAATTGGCAAAGGGATATTTGGAAGCCCATAGAGGGCAATAGTGAAAAAGGAAATATCTTCGGTTCAAAACTGGAAAGAAGCTTTCTGAGAAACTGCTCTGTGTTCTGTTAATTCATCTCACAGAGTTACATCTTTCCCTTCAAGAAGCCTTTCGCTAAGCCTGGTCTTGTGGAAATGGCAAAGGGATATTTGGAAGCCCATAGAGGGCCATGGTGAAAAAGGAAATATCTTCGGTTCAAAACTGGAAAGAAGCTTTCTGAGAAACTGCTCTCTGTGTTGTTAATTCATCTCACAGAGTTACATCTTTCCCTTCAAGAAGCCTTTCGCTAAGGCTGTTCTTGCGGAATTGGCCAAGGGATATTTCTAAGCCCTTAGAGGGCCACGGTGAAAAAGGAAATATCTTCCGTTCAAAACTGGAAAGAAGCTTTCTGAGAAACTGCTCTGTGTTCTGTTAATTCATCTCACAGAGTTACATCTTTCCTTTGAAGAAGCCTTTCGCTAAGGCTGTTCTTGAGGAATTGGCCAAGGGATATTTGGAAGCCCATAGAGGGCTATGGTGAAAAAGGAAATATCTTCCGTTCAAAATTGGAAAGAAGCTTTCTGAGAAACTGCTCTGTGTTCTCCTAATTCATCTCACAGAGTTACATCTTTCTCTTCAAGAAGCCTTTCGCTAAGGCTGCTCTTGTGGAATTGGCCAAGGGATATTTGGAAATCCATAGAGGACTATGGTGAAAAAGGAAATATCTTCCGTTCAAAAGTGGAAAGAAGCTTTGTGAGAAACTGCTCTGTGTTCTGTTAATTCATCTCACAGAGTTACATCTTTCCCTTCAAGAAGCCTTTCGCTAAGGCTGCTCTTGTGGAATTGGCAAAAGGATATTTGGAAGCCCATAGAGGGCTAGGGTGTAAAAGGAAATATCTTCCGTTCAAAACTGGAAAGACGCTTTCTGAGAAACTGCTCTGTGTTCTGTTAATTCATCTCACAGAGTTACATCTTTCCCTTCAAGAAGCCTTTCGCTAAGGCTGTTCTTGTGGAGTTGGCAAAGGGAAATTTGGAAGCCCATAGAGGACTATGGTGAAAGAAGAAATATCTTCCGTTCAAAACTGGAAAGAAGCTTTCTGAGAAACTGCTCTGTGTTCTGTTAATTCATCTCACAGAGTTACATCTTTCCCTTCAAGAAGCCTTTCGCTAAGGCTGTTCTTGTGGAATTGGCAAAGGGATATTTGGAAGCCCATAGAGGGCTATGGTGAAAACGGAAATATCTTCCGTTCAAAACTGGAAAGAAGCTTTCTGAGAAACTGCTCTGTGTTCTGTTAATTCATCTCACAGAGTTACATCTTTCCCTTCAAGAACCCTTTCGCTAAGGCTGTTCTTGTGGAATTGGAAAAGGGATATTTGGAAGCCCAGAGAGGGCTGTGTTGAAAAAGGAAATATTTTCCGTTCAAAACTGGAAAGAAGCCTTCTGAGAAACTGCTCTGTGTTCTGTTAATTCGTCTCACAGAGCTGCATCTTTCCCTTCAAGAAGCATTTCGCTAAGGCTGCTCTTGTGGAATTGGCAAAGGGATATTTGGAAGCCCATAGAGGGCTATGGTGAAAAAGGAAATATCTTCCGTTCAAAACTGGAAAGAAACTTTCTGAGAAACTGCTCTGTGTTCTGTTAATTCATCTCACAGAGTTACATCTTTCCCTTCAAGAAGCCTTTCGCTAAGGCTGTTCTTGTGGAATTGGCAAAGGGATATTTGGAAGCGTATAGAGGGCTATGGTGAAAAAGGAAATATCTTCCGTTCAAAACTGGAAAGAAGCTTTCTGAGAAACTGCTCTGTGTTCTGTTAATTCATCTCACAGAGTTACATCTTTCCCTTCAAGAAGCCTTTCGCTAAGGCTGTTCTTGCGGAATTGGCCAAGGGATATTTCTAAGCCCTTAGAGGGCCACGGTGAAAAAGGAAATATCTTCCGTTCAAAACTGGAAAGAAGCTTTCTGAGAAACTGCTCTGAGTTCTGTTAATTCATCTCACAGAGTTACATCTTTCCCTTCAAGAAGCCTTTCGCTAAGGCTGTTCTTGTGGAATTGGCCAAGGGAAATTTGGAAGCCCATAGAGGGATATGGTGAGAAAGGAAATATCTTCCGTTCAAAACTGGAAAGAAGCTTTCTGAGAAACTTCTCTGTGTTCTGTTAATTCATCTCACAGAGTTACATCTTTCCCTTCAAGAAGCCTTTCGCTAAGGCTGTTCTTGTGGAATTGGCAAAGGGATATTTGGAAGCCCATAGAGGGCTATGGTGAAACAGGAAATATCTTCCGTTCAAAACTGGAAAGAAGCTTTCTGAGAAACTGCTCTGTGTTCTGTTAATTCATCTCAGAGAGTTACATCTTTCCCTTCAAGAAACCTTTCGCTAAGGCTGTTCTTGTGGAATTGGCCAAGGGATATTTGGAAGCCCATAGAGGGCTATGGTGAAACAGGAAATATCTTCCGTTCAAAATTGGAAAGAAGCTTTCTGAGAAACTGCTCTGTGTTCTGTTAATTCATCTCACAGAGTTACACCTTTCCCTTCAAGAAGCCTTTCGCTAAGGCTGTTCTTGTGGAATTGGCAAAGGGATATTTGGAAGCCCATAGAGGGCTATGGTGAAAAAAAAATATCTGCCTTTCAAAACTGGAAAGATGCTTTCTGAGAAACTGCTCTGTGTTCTGTTAATTCATCTCACAGAGTTACATCTTCCCTTCAAGAAGCCTTTCGCTAAGGCTGTTCTTGTGGAATTGGCAAAAGGATATTTGGAAGCCCCTAGAGGGCCATGGTGAAAAAGGAAATACCTTCCGTTCAAAACTGGAAAGAAGGTTTCTGAGAAACTGCTCTGTGTTCTGTTAATTCATCTCACAGAGTTACATCTTTCCCTTCAAGAAACCTTTCGATAAAGCTGTTCTTGTGAAATTGGCCAAGGGATATTTGGAAGCCCATAAAAGGCTATGGTGAAACAGGAAATATCTTCTTTTCAAAACTGGTAAGAAGCTTTCTGAGAAACTGCTCTGTGTTCTGTTAATTCATCTCACAGAGTTACATCTTTCCCTTCAAGAAGCCCTTCCAAAAGTCTGTTTTTGTATAAGTGGCGAAAGGATATTTGGAAGCCCATAGAGGGCTGTGGTGAAAAAGGAAATATCTTCCGTTCAAAATTGGAAAGAAGCTTTCTGAGAAACTGCTCGGTGTTCTCCTAATTCATCTCACAGAGTTACATCTTTCTCTTCAAGAAGCCTTTCGCTAAGGCTGCTCTTGTGGAATTGGCCAAGGGATATTTGGAAGTCCATAGAGGACTATGGTGAAAAAGGAAATATCTTCCGTTCAAAAGTGGAAAGAAGCTTTGTGAGAAACTGCTCTGTGTTCTGTTAATTCATCTCACAGAGTTACATCTTTCCCTTCAAGAAGCCTTTCGCTAAGGCTGTTCTTGTGGAATTGGCAAAGGGATATCTGGAAGCCCATAGAGGGCTAAGTAGAAAAAGGAAATATCTTCCTTTCAAAACTGGTAACAAGATTTCTGAGAAACTGCTCTGGGTTCTGTTAATTCATCTCACAGGGTTACATCTTTCCCTTCAAGAAGCCTTTCGATAACGCTGTTCTTGTGGAATTGTCAAAAGGATATTTGGAACCCCATAGAGTGCTATGGTGAAAAAGGAAATATCTTCCGTTCAAAACTGGAAAGAAACTTTGTGAGAAACTGCTCTGTGTTCTGTTAATTCATCTCACAGAGTTACATCTTTCCCTTCAAGAAGCCTTTCGCTTAGGCTGTTCTTGTGGAATTGGCCAAGGGATATTTGGAAGCCCATAAAAGGCTATGGTGAAACAGGAAATATCTTCCTTTCAAAACTGGAAAGAAGCTTTCTGAGAAACTGCTCTGTGTTCTGTTAATTCATCTCAGAGAGTTACATCTTTCCCTTCAAGAAGCCCTTCGAAAAGGCTGTTTTTTTATAAATGGCCAAAGGATATTTTGAAGCCCATAGAAATCTATGGTGAAAAAGGAAATATCTCCCGTTCAAAACTGGAAAGAAGCTTTCTGAGAAACTGCTCGGTGTTCTGTTAATTCATCTCACAGAGTTACATCTTTCCCTTCAAGAAGCCTTTCGATAAGGCTGCTCTTGTGGAATTGGCCAAGGGATATTTGGAAGCCCATAGAGGGCTATGGTGAAAAAGGAAATATCTTCCGTTCAAAACTGGAAAGAAGCTTTCGGAGAAACTGCTCTGTGTTCTGTTAATTCATCTCACAGAGTTACATCTTTCCCTTCATTAAGCCTTTCGCTAAGGCTGATCTTGTGGAATTGGCCAAGGGATATTTGGAAGCCCATAAAGGGCTATGGTGAAAAAGGAAATATCTTCCGTTCAAAACTGGAAAGAAGGTTTCTGAGAAACTGCTCTGTGTTCTGTTAATTCATCTCACAGAGTTACATCTTTCTCTTCAAGAAGCCTTTCGCTAAGGCGGTTCTTGTGGAATTGGCAAAGGGATATTTGGAAGCCCATGGAGTGCTATGGTGAAAAAGGAAATATCTTCCGTTCGAAACTGGAAAGAAGCTTTCTGAGAAACTGTTCTGCGTTCTGTTAATTCATCTCACAGAGTTACATGTTTACCTTCAAGAAGCCTTTCGCTAAGGCTGTTCTTGTGGAATTGGCAAAGGGATATTTGGAAGCCCTTGGAGGGCTATGGTGAAAAAGGAAATATCTTCCGTTCAAAACTGGAAAGAAGCTTTCTGAGAATCTGCTCTGTGTTCTGTTAATTCTTCTCACAGAGTTACATCTTTCCCTTCAAGAATCCTTTCGCTAAGGCTGTTCCTGTGGAACTGGCAAAGGGATATTTGGAAGCCCTTGGAGGGCTATGGTGAAAAAGGAAATATCTTCCGTTCAAAACTGGAAAGAAACTTTCTGAGAAACTGCTCTGTGTTCTGTTAATTCATCTCACAGAGTTACATCTTTCCCTTCAAGAAGCCTTTCGCTAAGGCTGTTCTTGTGGAATTGGCAAAGGGATATTTGGAAGCCTTTGGAGGGCTATGGTGAAAAAGGAAATATCTTCCGTTCAAAACTGGAAAGAAGCTTTCTGAGAAACTGCTCTGTGTTCTGTTAATTCATCTCACAGAGTTACATCTTTCCCTTCAAGAAGCCTTTCGCGAAGGCTGTTCTTGTGGAATTGGCAAAGGGATATTTGGAAGCCCTTAGAGGGCCATGGTGAAAAAGGAAATATCTTCCGTTCAAAACTGGAAAGAAGCTTTATGAGAAACTGCTCTGTGTTCTGTTAATTCATCTCACAGAGTTACATCTTTCCCTTCAAGAAGCCTTTCGCTAAGGCTGTTCTTGTGGAATTGGCAAAGGGATATTTGGAAGCCTTTGGAGGGCTATGGTGAAAAAGGAAATATCTTCCGTTCAAAACTGGAAAGAAGCTTTCTGAGAAACTGCTCTGTGTTCTGTTAATTCATCTCACAGAGTTACATCGTTCCCTTCAATAAGCCTTTCGCTAAGGCTGTTCTTGTGGAATTGGCAAAGGGATATTTGGAAGCCCATAGAGGGCTATGGTGAAACAGGAAATATCTTCCGTTCAAAACTGGAAAGAAGCTTTCTGAGAAACTTCTCTGTGTTCTGTTAATTCATCTCACAGAGTTACGTCTTTCGCTTCAATACCCTTTCGCTAAGGCTGTTCTTGAGGAATTGGCAAAGGGATATTTGGAAGCCCATAGAGGGCTATGGTGAAAAAGGAAATATCTTCCGTTCAAAACTGGAAAGAAGCTTTCTGAGAAACTGCTCTGTGTTCTGTTAATTCATCTCACAGAATTACATCTTTCCCTTCAGGAAGCCTTTCGCTAAGGCTGTTCTTGTTGAATTGGCCAAGGGATATTTGTAAGCCCATAGAGGGCTATGGTGAAAAAGGAAATATCTTCCGTTCAAAACTGGAAAGAAGCTTTCTGAGAAACTGCTCTGTGTTCTGTTAATTCATCTCACAGAGTTACATCTTTCCCTTCAAGAAGCCTTTCGCTAAGGCTGTTCTTGTGGAATTGGCAAAGGGATATTAGGAAGCACTTAGAGGGCCATGTTGAAAAAGGAAATATCTTCCGTTCAAAACTGGAAAGAAGCTTTCTGAGAAACTGCTCTGTGTTCTGTTAATTCATCTCACAGAGCTGCATCTTTCCCTTCAAGAAGCATTTCGCTAAGGCTGCTCTTGTGGAATTGGAAATGGGATATTTGGAAGCCCATAGAGGGCTATGGTGAAAAAGGAAATATCTTCCGTTCAAAACTGGAAAGAAGCTTTCTGAGAAACTGCTCTGTGTTCTGTTAATTCATCTCACAGAGTTACATCTTTCCCTTCAAGAAGCCTTTCGCTAAGGCTGCTCTTGTGGAATTGGCAAAGGGATATTTTGAAGCCCATAGACGGCTATGGTGAAAAAGGAAATGTCTTCCGTTCAAAACTGGAAAGAAGCTTTCTGAGAAACTGCTCTGTGTTCTGTTAATTCATCTCACAGAGTTACATCTTTCCCTTCAAGAAGCCTTTCGCTAAGGCTGTTCTTGTGGAAATGGCAAAGGGATATTTGGAGGCCCATAGCGGGCTATGGTGAAAAAGGAAATATCTTCCTTTCAAACCTGGAAGGAAGCTTTCTAAGAAATTGCTCTGTGTTCTCTTAATTCATCTCACAGAGTTACATCTTTCCCTTCAAGAAGCCTTTCGCTAAGGCTGTTCTTGTGGAATTGGCAAAAGGATATTTGGAAGCAAATAGAGGGCTAGGGTGTAAAAGGAAATATCTTCCGTTCAAAACTGGAAAGACGCTTTCTGAGAAACTGCTCTGTGTTCTGTTAATTCATCTCACAGAGTTACATCTTTCCCTTGAAGAAGCCTTTCGCTAAGGCTGTTCTTGTGGAGTTGGCAAAGGGAAATTTGGAAGCCCATAGAGGACTATGGTGAAAGAAGAAATATCTTCCGTTCAAAACTGGAAAGAAGCTTTCTGAGAAACTGCTCTGTGTTCTGTTAATTCATCTCACAGAGTTACATCTTTCCCTTCAAGAAGCCTTTCGCTAAGGCTGTTCTTGTGGAATTGGCAAAGGGATATTTGGAAGCCCATAGAGGGCTATGGTGAAAACGGAAATAAGTTCCGTTCAAAACTGGAAAGAAGCTTTCTGAGAAACTGCTCTGTGTGTTGTTAATTCATCTCACAGAGTTACATCTTTCCCTTCAAGAAGCCTTTCGCTAAGGCTGTTCTGGTGGAATTGTCAAAGGGATATTTAGAAGCCCTTACAGGACTATGGTGAAAAAGGAATTATCTTTCGTTCAAAACTGCAAAGAAGCTTTCTGAGGAACTTCTCTGTGTTCTGTTAATTCATTTCACAGAGTTACATCTATCCCTTCAAGAAGCCTTTCGTTAATCTGTTCTTGTGGAATTGGCCAAGGGATATTTGGATGCCCATAGAGGGCTATGGTGAAATAGGAAATATGTTCCGTTCAAAACTGGAAAGAAACTTTCTGAGAAACTGCTCTGGGCTATGTTCATTCATCTCACAGAGTTACATCTTTCCCTTCGAGAAGCCTTTCGCTAAGGCTGTTCTTGTGGAAATGGCAAAGGGATATTTGGAAGCCCATAGAGGGCTATGGTGAAAAAGGAAATATCTTCCGTTCGAAACTGGAAAGGAGCTTTCTGAGAAACTGCTCTGTGTTCTGTTAATTCATCTCACAGAGTTACATCTTTCCCTTCGAGAAGCCTTTCGTTAAGGCTGTTCTTGTGGAATTGGCAAAGTGATATTTGGAAGCCCATAGAGGGCCATGGTGAAAAAGGAAATATCTTCCGTTCAAAACTGGAAAGAAGCTTTCTGAGAAACTGCTCTGTGTTCTGTTAATTCATCTCACCGAGTTACATTTTCCCTTCAAGAAGCCTTTCGCTAAGGCTGTTCTTGTGGAATTGGCAAAGTGATATTTGGAAGCCCATAGAGGGCTAAGGTGACAAAGGAAATATCTTCCGTTCAAAACTGGAAAGAAGCTTTCTGAGAAACTGCTCTGTGTTCTGTTAATTCATCTCACAGAGTTACATCTTTCCCTTCAGGAAGCCTTTCGCTAAGGCTGTTCTTGTGGAATTGGCAAAGGGATATTTGGAAGCCCATAGAGGGCTATGGTGAAAAAGGAAATAACTTCCGTTCAAAACTGGAAAGAAGCTTTCTGAGAAACTGCTCTGTGTTCTGTTAATTCATGTCACAGAGTTACATCTTTCCCTTCAAGAAGCCTTTCGCTATGGCTGTTCTTGTGGAATTGGCAAAGGGATATTTGGAAGCCCATAGAGGGCTATGGTGAAAAAAGAAATATCTTCCGTTCAAAACTGGAAAGAAGCTTTCTGAGAAACTGCTCTGTGTTCTGTTAATTCATCTCACAGAGTTACATCTTTCCCTTCAAGAAGCCTTTCGCTAAGCCTGTTCTTGTGGAATTGGCAAAGGGATGTTTGGAAGCCCATAGAGGGCTATGGTGAAAAAGGAAATATCTTCCGTTCGAAACTGGAAAGAAGCTTTCTGAGAAACTGCTCTGTGTTCTGTTAATTCATCTCACAGAGTTTCATCTTTCCCTTCGAGAAGCCTTTCGATAAGGCTGTTCTTGTGGAATTGGCAAAGTGATATTTGGAAGCCCATAGAGGGCTATGGTGAAAAAGGAAATATCTTCCGTTCAAAACTGGAAAGAAGCTTTCTGAGAAACTGCTCTGTGTTCTGTTAATTCATCTCACAGAGTTACATCGTTCCCTTCAAGAAGCCTTTCGCTAAGGCTGTTCTTGTGGAATTGGCAAAGGGATATTTGGAAGCCCATAGAGGGTTATGGTGAAAAAGAAAATATCTTCCGTTCAAAACTGGAAAGAAGCTTTCTGAGAAACTGCTCTGTGTTCTGTTAATTCATCTCACAGAGTTACATCTTTCCCTTCAAGAAGCCTTTCGATAAGGCAGTTCTTGTGGAATTTGCAAAGGGATATTTGGAAGCCCATAGAGGGCTCTGGTGAAAAAGGAAATATCTTCCGTTCCAAACTGGAAAGAAGCTTTCTGAGAAACTGCTCTGTGTTCTGTTAATTCATCTCACAGAGTTACATCTTTCCCTTCAAAAGCCTTTCGCTAAGGCTGTTCTGGTGGAATTGGCAAAGGGATATTTATAAGCCCATAGAGGGCTATGGTGAAAAAGGAAATATCTTCCTTTCGAAACTGGAAAGAAGCTTTCTGAGAAACTGCTCTGTGTTCTGTTAATTCATCTCACAGAGTTACATCTTTCCATTCGAGAAGCCTTTCGTTAAGGCTGTTCTTGTGGAATTGGCAAAGGGATATTTGGAAGCCCATAGAGGGCTATGGTGAAAAAGGAAATATCTTCCGTTCAAAACTGGAAAGAAGCTTTCTGAGAAACTGCTCTGTGTTCTGTTATTTTATCTCACAGAGTTACATCTTTCCCTTCAAGAAGCCTTTCGCTAAGGCTGTTCTTGTGGAATTGACAAAGGGATATTTGGAAGCCCTTAGAGGGCTATGGTGAAACAGGAATTATCTTCCGTTCAAAACTGGAAAGAAGCTTTCTGAGAAACTGCTCTGTGTTCTTTAAATTCATCTCACAGCGTTACATCTTTCCCTTCAAGAAGCCTTTCGCTAAGGCTGTTCTTGTGGAATTGGCAAAGGGATATTTGGAAGCCCATAGAGGGCTACGGTGAAAAAGGAAATATCTTCCGTTCAAAACTGGAAAGAAGCTTTCTGAGAAACTGCTCTGTGTTCTGTTAATTCATCTCACAGAGTTACATCTTTCCCTTCAAGAAGCCTTTCGCTAAGGCTCTTCTTGTGGAATTGGCAAAGGGATATTTGGAAGCCCATAGAGGGCTCTGGTGAAAAAGGAAATATCTTCCGTTCCAAGCTGGAAAGAAGCTTTCTGAGAAACTGCTCTGTGTTCTGTTAATTCATCTCACAGAGTTACATCTTTCCCTTCAAGAAGCCTTTCGCTAAGCCTGGTCTTGTGGAATTGGCAAAGGGATATTTGGAAGCCCATAGAGGGCAATGGTGAAAAAGGAAATATCTTCCGTTCAAAACTGGCAAGAAGCTTTCTGAGAAACTGCTCTGTGTTCTGTTAATTCATCTAACTGAGTTACATCTTTCCCTTCAAGAAGCCTTTCTCTAAGTCTGTACTTGTGTAATTGGCAAAGGGATATTTGGAAGCCCATAGAGGGCAATGGTGAAAAAGGAAATATCTTCCGTTCAAAACTGGCAAGAAGCTTTCTGAGAAACTGCTCTGTGTTCTGTTAATTCATCTAACTGAGTTACATCTTTCCCTTCAAGAAGCCTTTCGCTAAGTCTGTACTTGTGTAATTGGCAAAGGGATATTTGGAAGCGCATAGAGGGCTATGGTGAAAAAGGAAATATCTTCCGTTCAAAACTGGAAAGAAGCTTTCTGAGAAACTGCTCTGTGCTCTGTTCATTCATCCAACAGAGTTACATTTTTCCCTTCAAGAAGCCTTTCGCTAAGGCTGTTCTTGTGGAATTGGCAAAGGGATATTTTGAAGCCCTTAGAGGGCTATGGTGAAAAAGGAACTATCTTCCGTTCGAAACTGGAAAGAAGCTTTCTGAGAAACTGCTCTGAGTTCTGTTAATTCATCTCACAGAGTTACATCTTTCCCTTCAAGAAGCCTTTCGCTAAGACTGTTCTTGTGGAATTGGCAAAGGGATATTCGGAAGCCCATAGAGGGCTATGGTGAAAAAGCAAATATCTTCCGTTCAAAACTGGAAAGAAGCTTTCTGAAAAACTGCTCTGTGTTCTGTTAATTCATCTCACAGGGTTACATCTTTCCGTTCAAGAAGCCTTTCGCTAAGGCTGTTCTTGTGGAATTGGCAAAGGGATATTTAGAATCCCCTAGAGGGCTATGGTGAAAAAGGAAATATCTTCCGTTCAAAACTGGAACGAAGCTTTCTGAGAAACTGCTCTGTGTTCTGTTAATTCATCTTACAGAGTTACATCTTTCCCTTCAAGAAGCCTTTCGCTAAGGCTGTTCTTGTGGAATTGGCAAAGGGATATTTGGAAGCCCTTAGAGGGCTATGGTGAAAAAGGACATAACTTCCGTTCGAAACTGGAAAGAGGCTTTCTGAGAAACTTCTCTGTGTTCTCTTAGTTCATCTCACAGAGTTACATCTTTCCCTTCGAGAAGCCTTTCGTTAAGGCTGTTCTTGTGGAATTGGCAAAGTGATATTTGGAAGCCCATAGAGGGCTATGGTGAAAAAGGAAATATCTTCCGTTCAAAACTGGAAAGAAGCTTTTTGAGAAACTGCTCTGTGTTCTGTTAATTCATCTCACAGAGTTACATCGTTCCCTTCAAGAAGCCTTTCGCTAAGGCTGTTCTTGTGGAATTGGCAAAGGGATATTTGGAAGCCCATAGAGGGTTATGGTGAAAAAGGAAATATCTTCCTTTCGAAACTGGAAAGAAGCTTTCTGAGAAACTGCTCTGTGTTCTGTTAATTCATCTCACAGAGTTACATCTTTCCCTTCGAGAAGCCTTTTGTTAAGGCTGTTCTTGTGGAATTGGCAAAGTGATATTTGGAAGCCCATAGAGGGCTATGGTGAAAAAGGAAATATCTTCCGTTCAAAACTGGAAAGAAGCTTTCTGAGAAACTGCTCTGAGTTCTCTTAATTCATCTCACAGAGTTACATCTTTCCCTTCAAGAAGCCTTTCGCTAAGGCTGTTCTTGTGGAATTGGCAAAGGGATATTTGGAAGCCTATAGAGGACTATGGTGAAACAGGAAATATCTTCCGTTCAAAACTGGAAAGAAGCTTTCGGAGAAACTGCTCTGTGTTCTCATAATTAATCACACAGAGTTACATCTTTCCCTTCAAGAAGCCTTTCGCTAAGGCTGTTCTTGTGGAATTGGCAAAGGAATATTTGGAAGCCCAGAGAGGGCTGTGTTGAAAAAGGAAATATCTTCCGTTCAAAACTGGAAAGAAGCCTTCTGAGAAACTGCTCTGTGTTCTGTTAATTCATCTCACAGAGTTACATTTTCCCTTCAAGAAGCCTTTCGCTATGGCTGTTCTTGTGGAATTGGCAAAGGGATATTTGGAAGCGCATAGAGGGCTATGGTGAAAAAGGAAATATCTTCCGTTCAAAACTGGAAAGAAGCTTTCTGAGAAACTGCTCTGCGTTCTGTTAATTCATCACACAGAGTTACATCTTTGCCTTCAAGAAGCCTTTCGCTAAGGCTGTTCTTGTGGAATTGGCAAAGGGATATTTGGAAGCCCATAGAGGGCAATAGTGAAAAAGGAAATATCTTCGGTTCAAAACTGGAAAGAATCTTTCTGAGAAACTGCTCTGTGTTCTGTTAATTCATCCCACAGAGTTACATCTTTCCCTTCAAGAAGCCTTTCGCTAAGCCTGGTCTTGTGGAATTGGCAAAGGGATATTTGGAAGCCCATAGAGGGCCATGGTGAAAAAGGAAATATCTTCGGTTCAAAACTGGAAAGAAGCTTTCTGAGAAACTGCTCTGTGTGTTGTTAATTCATCTCACAGAGTTACATCTTTCCCTTCAAGAAGCCTTTCGCTAAGGCTGTTCTGGTGGAATTGTCGAAGGGATATTTAGAAGCCCTTACAGGACTATGGTGAAAAAGGAAATATCTTTCGTTCAAAACTGGAAAGAAGCTTCCTGAGGAACTTCTCTGTGTTCTGTTAATTCATCTCACAGAGTTACATTTTCCCTTCAAGAAGCCTTTCGCTAAGGCTGTTCTTGTGGAATTGGCAAAGGGATATTAGGAAGCACTTAGAGGGCCATGTTGAAAAAGGAAATATCTTCCGTTCAAAACTGGAAAGAAGCTTTCTGAGAAACTGCTCTGTGTTCTGTTAATTCATCTCACAGAGCTGCATCATTCCCTTCAAGAAGCATTTCGCTAAGGCTGCTCTTGTGGAATTGGAAAAGGGATATTTGGAAGCCCATAGAGGGCTATGGTGAAAAAGGAAATATCTTCCGTTCAAAACTGGAAAGAAGCTTTCTGAGAAACTGCTCTGTGTTATGTTAATTCATCTCACAGAGTTACATCTTTCCCTTCAAGAAGCCTTTCGCTAAGGCTGCTCTTGTGGAATTGGCAAAGGGATATTTTGAAGCCCATAGACGGCTATGGTGAAAAACGAAATGTCTTCCGTTCAAAACTGGAAAGAAGCTTTCTGAGAAACTGCTCTGTGTTCTTTTAATTCATCTCACAGAGTTACATCTTTCCCTTCAAGAAGCCTTTCGCTAAGGCTGTTCTTGTGGAAATGGCAAAGGGATATTTGGAGGCCCATAGAGTTCTATGGTGAAAAAGGAAATATCTTCCTTTCAAACCTGGAAGGAAGCTTTCTAAGAAACTGCTCTGTGTTCTCTTAATTCATCTCACAGAGTTACATCTTTCCCTTCAAGAAGCCTTTCGCTAAGGCTCTTCTTGTGGAATTGGCAAAAGGATATTTCGAAGCCCATAGAGGGCTAGGGTGTAAAAGGAAATATCTTCCGTTCAAAACTGGAAAGACGCTTTCTGAGAAACTGCTCTGTGTTCTGTTAATTCATCTCACAGAGTTACATCTTTCCGTTCAAGAAGCCTTTCGCTAAGGTTGTTCTTGCGGAGTTGGCAAAGGGAAATTTGGAAGCCCATAGAGGACTATGGGGAAAGAAGAAATATCTTCCATTCAAAACTGGAAAGAAGCTTTCTGAGAAACTGCTCTGTGTTCTGTTAATTCATCTCACAGAGTTACATCTTTCCCTTCAGGAAGCCTTTCGCTAAGGCTGTTCTTGTGGAATTGGCAAAGGGATATTTGGAAGCCCATAGAGGACTATGGTGAAAACGGAAATATCTTCCGTTCAAAACTGGAAAGAAGCTTTCTGAGAAACTGCTCTGTGTTCTGTTAATTCATCTCACAGAGTTACATCTTTCCCTTCAAGAAGCCTTTCGCTAAGGCTGTTCTTGTGGAATTGGAAAAGGGATATTTGGAAGCCCAGAGAGGGCTGTGTTGAAAAAGGAAATATTTTCCGTTCAAAACTGGAAAGAAGTCTTCTGAGAAACTGCTCTGTGTTCTGTTAATTCATCTCACAGAGCTGCATCTTTCCCTTCAAGAAGCATTTCGCTAAGGCTGGTCTTCTGGAATTGGCAAAGGGATATTTGGAAGCCCATAGAGGGCTATGGTGAAAAAGGAAATATCTTCCGTTCAAAACTGGAAAGAAACTTTCTGAGAAACTGCTCTGTGTTCTGTTAATTCTTCTCACAGAGTTACATCTTTCCCTTCAAGAAGCCTTTCGCTAAGGCTGTTCTTGTGGAATTGGCAAAGGGATATTTGGAAGCGCATAGAGGGCTATGGTGAAAAAGGAAATATCTTCCGTTCAAAACTGGAAAGAAGCTTTCTGAGAAACTGCTCTGTGTTCTGTTAATTCATCTCACAGAGTTACATCTTTCCCTTCAAGAAGCCTTTCGCTAAGGCTGTTCTTGTGGAATTGGCAAAGGGATATTTGGAAGCCCATAGAGGGCAATAGTGAAAAAGGAAATAACTTCGGTTCAAAACTGGAAAGAAGCTTTCTGAGAAACTGCTCTGAGTTCTGTTAATTCATCTCACAGAGTTACATCTTTCCCTTCAAGAAGCCTTTCGCTAAGCCTGGTCTTGTGGAATTGGCAAAGGGATATTTGGAAGCCCATAGAGGGCCATGGTGAAAAAGGAAATATCTTCGGTTCAAAACTGGAAAGAAGCTTTCTGAGAGACTGCTCTGTGTGTTGTTAATTCATCTCACAGAGTTACATCTTTCCCTTCAAGAAGCCTTTCGCTAAGGCTGTTCTGGTGGAATTGTCAAAGGGATATTTAGAAGCCCTTACAGGACTATGGTGAAAAAGGAAATATCTTTCGTTCAAAACTGGAAAGAAGCTTTCTGAGGAACTTCTCTGTGTTCTGTTAATTCATTTCACAGAGTTACATCTATCCCTTCAAGAAGCCTTTCGTTCAGTCTGTTCTTGTGGAATTGGCCAAGGGATATTTGGAAGCCCATAGAGGGCTATGGTGAAATAGGAAATATGTTCCGTTCAAAACTGGAAAGAAACTTTCTGAGAAACTGCTCTGTGCTCTGTTCATTCATCTCACAGAGTTACATCTTTCCCTTCAAGAAGAATTTCGCTAAGGCTGTTCTTGTGGAATTTGCAAAGGGATATTTGGAAGCCCATAGAGGGCTATGGTGAAAAAGGAAATATCTTCCGTTCGAAACTGGAAAGAAGCTTTCTGAGAAACTGCTCTGTGTTCTGTTAATTCATCTCACAGAGTTACATCTTTCGCTTCGAGAAGCCTTTCGTTAAGGCTGTTCTTGTGGAATTGGCAAAGTGATATTTGGAAGCCCATAGAGGGCCATGGTGAAAAAGGAAATATCTTCCGTTCAAAACTGGAAATAAGCTTTCTGAGAAACTGCTCTGTGTTCTGTTAATTCATCTCACAGAGTTACATCTTTCCCTTCAAGAAGCCTTTGTCTAAGCCTGTTCTTGTGGAATTGGCAAAGGGATATTTGGAAGCCCATAGAGGGCTATGGTGAAAAAGGAAATATCTTCCGTTCAAAACTGGAAAGAAGCTTTCTGAGAAACTGCTCTGTGTTCTGTTAATTCATCTCACCGAGTTACATCTTTCCCTTCAAGAAGCCTTTCGCTAAGGCTGTTCTTGTGGAATTGGCAAAGTGATATTTGGAAGCCCATAGAGGGCTAAGGTGAAAAAGGAAATATCTTCCGTTCAAAACTGGAAAGAAGCTTTCTGAGAAACTGCTCTGTGTTCTGTTAATTCATCTCACAGAGTTACATCTTTCCCTTCAAGAAGCCTTTCGCTAAGGCTGTTCTTGTGGAATTGGCAAAGGGATATTTGGAAGCCCATAGAGGGCTATGGTCAAAAAGGAAATAACTTCCGATCAAAACTGGAAAGAAGCTTTCTGAGAAACTGCTCTGTGTTCTGTTAATTCATGTCACAGAGTTACATCTTCCCCTTCAAGATGCCTTTCGCTATGGCTGTTCTTGTGGAATTGGCAAAGGGATATTTGGAAGCCCATAGAGGGCTATGGTGAAAAAAGAAATATCTTCCGTTCAAAACTGGAAAGAAGCTTTCTGAGAAACTGCTCTGTGTTCTGTTAATTCATCTCACAGAGTTACATCTTTCCCTTCAAGAAGCCTTTCGCTAAGCCTGTTCTTGTGTAATTGGCAAAGGGATGTTTGGAAGCCCATAGAGGGCTATGGTGAAAAAGGAAATATCCTCCGTTCGAAACTGGAAAGAAGCTTTCTGAGAAACTGCTCTGTGTTCTGTTATATTCATCTCACAGAGTTACATCTTTCCCTTCGAGAAGCCTTTCGATAAGGCTGTTCTTGTGGAATTGGCAAAGGGATATTTGGAAGCCCATAGAGGTCTATGGTGAAAAAGGAAATATCTTCCGTTCAAAACTGGAAAGAAGCTTTCTGATAAACTGCTCTGTGTTCTGTTAATTCATCTCACAGAGTTACATCTTTCCCTTCAAGAAGCCTTTCGCTAAGGCTGTTCTTGTGGCATTGGCAAAGGGATATTTGGAAGCCCATAGAGGGCTCTGGTGAAAAAGGAAATATCTTCCGTTCCAAACTGGAAAGAAGCTTTCTGAGAAACTGCTCTGTGTTCTGTTAATTCATCTCACAGAGTTACATCTTTCCCTTCAAGAAGCCTTTTGCTAAGGCTGTTCTTGTGGAATTGGCAAAGGGATATTTGGAAGCCCATAGAGGGCAATGGTGAAAAAGGAAATATCTTCCGTTCAAAACTGGCAAGAAGCTTTCTGAGAAACTGCTCTGTGTTCTGTTAATTCATCTCACAGAGTTACATCTTTCCCTTCAAAAGCCTTTCGCTAAGGCTGTTCTGGTGGAATTGGCAAAGGGATATTTGGAAGCCCTTAGAGGGCCATGGTGAAAAAGGAAATATCTTCCGTTCAAAACTGGAAAGAAGCTTTCTGAGAAACTGCTCTGTGTTCTGTTAATTCATCTCACAGAGTTTCATCTTTCCCTTCAAGAAGCCTTTCCCTAAGGCTGTTCTTGTGGAATTGGCAAAGGGATATTTGGAAGCCAACGGAGGTCTATGGTGAAAAAGGAAATATCTTCCGTTCAAAACTGGAAAGAAGCTTTCTGAGAGGCTGCTCTATGTTCTGTTAATTCTTCTCACAGAGTTACATCTTTCCCTTCAAGAAGCCTTTCGCGAAGGCTGTTCTTGTGGAATTGGCGAAGGGATATTTGGAAGCCCATAGAGGGCTATGGTGAAAAAGGAAATATCTTCCGTTCAAAACTGGAAAGAAGCTTTCTGAGAAACTGCTCTGAGTTCTCTTAATTCATCTCACAGAGTTACATCTTTCCCTTCAAGAAGCCTTTCGCTAAGGCTGTTCTTGTGGAATTGGCAAAGGGATATTTGGAAGCCCAGAGAGGGCTGTGTTGAAAAAGGAAATATGTTCCGTTCAAAACTGGAAAGAAGCCTTCTGAGAAACTGCTCTGTGTTCTGTTAATTCATCTCACAGAGTTACATTTTCCCTTCAAGAAGCCTTTCGCTAAGGCTGTTCTTGTGGAATTGGCAAAGGGATATTTGGAAGCGCATAGAGGGCTATGGTGAAAAAGGAAATATCTTCCGTTCAAAACTGGAAAGAAGCTTTCTGAGAAACTGCTCTGTGTTCTGTTAATTCATCTCACAGAGTTACATCTTTGCCTTCAAGAAGCCTTTCGCTAAGGCTGTTCTTGTGGAATTGGCAAAGGGATATTTGGAAGCCCATAGAGGGCAATAGTGAAAAAGGAAATATCTTCGGTTCAAAACTGGAAAGAAGCTTTCTGAGAAACTGCTCTGTGTTCTGTTAATTCATCTCACAGAGTTACATCTTTCCCTTCAAGAAGCCTTTCGCTAAGCCTGGTCTTGTGGAATTGGCAAAGGGATATTTGGAAGCCCATAGAGGGCCATGGTGAAAAAGGAAATATCTTCGGTTCAAAACTGGAAAGAAGCTTTCTGAGAAACTGCTCTGTGTGTTGTTAATTCATCTCACAGAGTTACATCTTTCCCTTCAAGAAGCCTTTCGCTAAGGCTGTTCTGGTGGAATTGTCGAAGGGATATTTAGAAGCCCTTACAGGACTATGGTGAAAAAGGAAATATCTTTCGTTCAAAACTGGAAAGAAGCTTCCTGAGGAACTTCTCTGTGTTCTGTTAATTCATCTCACAGAGTTACATTTTCCCTTCAAGAAGCCTTTCGCTAAGGCTGTTCTTGTGGAATTGGCAAAGGGATATTAGGAAGCACTTAGAGGGCCATGTTGAAAAAGGAAATATCTTCCGTTCAAAACTGGAAAGAAGCTTTCTGAGAAACTGCTCTGTGTTCTGTTAATTCATCTCACAGAGCTGCATCATTCCCTTCAAGAAGCATTTCGCTAAGGCTGCTCTTGTGGAATTGGAAAAGGGATATTTGGAAGCCCATAGAGGGCTATGGTGAAAAAGGAAATATCTTCCGTTCAAAACTGGAAAGAAGCTTTCTGAGAAACTGCTCTGTGTTATGTTAATTCATCTCACAGAGTTACATCTTTCCCTTCAAGAAGCCTTTCGCTAAGGCTGCTCTTGTGGAATTGGCAAAGGGATATTTTGAAGCCCATAGACGGCTATGGTGAAAAACGAAATGTCTTCCGTTCAAAACTGGAAAGAAGCTTTCTGAGAAACTGCTCTGTGTTCTTTTAATTCATCTCACAGAGTTACATCTTTCCCTTCAAGAAGCCTTTCGCTAAGGCTGTTCTTGTGGAAATGGCAAAGGGATATTTGGAGGCCCATAGAGTTCTATGGTGAAAAAGGAAATATCTTCCTTTCAAACCTGGAAGGAAGCTTTCTAAGAAACTGCTCTGTGTTCTCTTAATTCATCTCACAGAGTTACATCTTTCCCTTCAAGAAGCCTTTCGCTAAGGCTCTTCTTGTGGAATTGGCAAAAGGATATTTCGAAGCACATAGAGGGCTAGGGTGTAAAAGGAAATATCTTCCGTTCAAAACTGGAAAGACGCTTTCTGAGAAACTGCTCTGTGTTCTGTTAATTCATCTCACAGAGTTACATCTTTCCGTTCAAGAAGCCTTTCGCTAAGGTTGTTCTTGCGGAGTTGGCAAAGGGAAATTTGGAAGCCCATAGAGGACTATGGTGAAAGAAGAAATATCTTCCATTCAAAACTGGAAAGAAGCTTTCTGAGAAACTGCTCTGTGTTCTGTTAATTCATCTCACAGAGTTACATCTTTCCCTTCAGGAAGCCTTTCGCTAAGGCTGTTCTTGTGGAATTGGCAAAGGGATATTTGGAAGCCCATAGAGGACTATGGTGAAAACGGAAATATCTTCCGTTCAAAACTGGAAAGAAGCTTTCTGAGAAACTGCTCTGTGTTCTGTTAATTCATCTCACAGAGTTACATCTTTCCCTTCAAGAAGCCTTTCGCTAAGGCTGTTCTTGTGGAATTGGAAAAGGGATATTTGGAAGCCCAGAGAGGGCTGTGTTGAAAAAGGAAATATTTTCCGTTCAAAACTGGAAAGAAGTCTTCTGAGAAACTGCTCTGTGTTCTGTTAATTCATCTCACAGAGCTGCATCTTTCCCTTCAAGAAGCATTTCGCTAAGGCTGGTCTTCTGGAATTGGCAAAGGGATATTTGGAAGCCCATAGAGGGCTATGGTGAAAAAGGAAATATCTTCCGTTCAAAACTGGAAAGAAACTTTCTGAGAAACTGCTCTGTGTTCTGTTAATTCTTCTCACAGAGTTACATCTTTCCCTTCAAGAAGCCTTTCGCTAAGGCTGTTCTTGTGGAATTGGCAAAGGGATATTTGGAAGCGCATAGAGGGCTATGGTGAAAAAGGAAATATCTTCCGTTCAAAACTGGAAAGAAGCTTTCTGAGAAACTGCTCTGTGTTCTGTTAATTCATCTCACAGAGTTACATCTTTCCCTTCAAGAAGCCTTTCGCTAAGGCTGTTCTTGTGGAATTGGCAAAGGGATATTTGGAAGCCCATAGAGGGCAATAGTGAAAAAGGAAATAACTTCGGTTCAAAACTGGAAAGAAGCTTTCTGAGAAACTGCTCTGAGTTCTGTTAATTCATCTCACAGAGTTACATCTTTCCCTTCAAGAAGCCTTTCGCTAAGCCTGGTCTTGTGGAATTGGCAAAGGGATATTTGGAAGCCCATAGAGGGCCATGGTGAAAAAGGAAATATCTTCGGTTCAAAACTGGA
The DNA here is from genome assembly GCF_047675955.1 of Chlorocebus sabaeus. Taxonomy (NCBI): domain Eukaryota; kingdom Metazoa; phylum Chordata; class Mammalia; order Primates; family Cercopithecidae; genus Chlorocebus; species Chlorocebus sabaeus. The sequence goes on along the minus strand of NC_132905.1, from coordinate 46,908,787 downwards.
AAGAAGCTTTCTGAGAGACTGCTCTGTGTGTTGTTAATTCATCTCACAGAGTTACATCTTTCCCTTCAAGAAGCCTTTCGCTAAGGCTGTTCTGGTGGAATTGTCAAAGGGATATTTAGAAGCCCTTACAGGACTATGGTGAAAAAGGAAATATCTTTCGTTCAAAACTGGAAAGAAGCTTTCTGAGGAACTTCTCTGTGTTCTGTTAATTCATCTCACAGAGTTACATCTATCCCTTCAAGAAGCCTTTCGTTCAGTCTGTTCTTGTGGAATTGGCCAAGGGATATTTGGAAGCCCATAGAGGGCTATGGTGAAATAGGAAATATGTTCCGTTCAAAACTGGAAAGAAACTTTCTGAGAAACTGCTCTGTGCTCTGTTCATTCATCTCACAGAGTTACATCTTTCCCTTCAAGAAGAATTTCGCTAAGGCTGTTCTTGTGGAATTTGCAAAGGGATATTTGGAAGCCCATAGAGGGCTATGGTGAAAAAGGAAATATCTTCCGTTCGAAACTGGAAAGAAGCTTTCTGAGAAACTGCTCTGTGTTCTGTTAATTCATCTCACAGAGTTACATCTTTCGCTTCGAGAAGCCTTTCGTTAAGGCTGTTCTTGTGGAATTGGCAAAGTGATATTTGGAAGCCCATAGAGGGCCATGGTGAAAAAGGAAATATCTTCCGTTCAAAACTGGAAATAAGCTTTCTGAGAAACTGCTCTGTGTTCTGTTAATTCATCTCACAGAGTTACATCTTTCCCTTCAAGAAGCCTTTGTCTAAGCCTGTTCTTGTGGAATTGGCAAAGGGATATTTGGAAGCCCATAGAGGGCTATGGTGAAAAAGGAAATATCTTCCGTTCAAAACTGGAAAGAAGCTTTCTGAGAAACTGCTCTGTGTTCTGTTAATTCATCTCACCGAGTTACATCTTTCCCTTCAAGAAGCCTTTCGCTAAGGCTGTTCTTGTGGAATTGGCAAAGTGATATTTGGAAGCCCATAGAGGGCTAAGGTGAAAAAGGAAATATCTTCCGTTCAAAACTGGAAAGAAGCTTTCTGAGAAACTGCTCTGTGTTCTGTTAATTCATCTCACAGAGTTACATCTTTCCCTTCAAGAAGCCTTTCGCTAAGGCTGTTCTTGTGGAATTGGCAAAGGGATATTTGGAAGCCCATAGAGGGCTATGGTCAAAAAGGAAATAACTTCCGATCAAAACTGGAAAGAAGCTTTCTGAGAAACTGCTCTGTGTTCTGTTAATTCATGTCACAGAGTTACATCTTCCCCTTCAAGATGCCTTTCGCTATGGCTGTTCTTGTGGAATTGGCAAAGGGATATTTGGAAGCCCATAGAGGGCTATGGTGAAAAAAGAAATATCTTCCGTTCAAAACTGGAAAGAAGCTTTCTGAGAAACTGCTCTGTGTTCTGTTAATTCATCTCACAGAGTTACATCTTTCCCTTCAAGAAGCCTTTCGCTAAGCCTGTTCTTGTGTAATTGGCAAAGGGATGTTTGGAAGCCCATAGAGGGCTATGGTGAAAAAGGAAATATCCTCCGTTCGAAACTGGAAAGAAGCTTTCTGAGAAACTGCTCTGTGTTCTGTTATATTCATCTCACAGAGTTACATCTTTCCCTTCGAGAAGCCTTTCGATAAGGCTGTTCTTGTGGAATTGGCAAAGGGATATTTGGAAGCCCATAGAGGTCTATGGTGAAAAAGGAAATATCTTCCGTTCAAAACTGGAAAGAAGCTTTCTGATAAACTGCTCTGTGTTCTGTTAATTCATCTCACAGAGTTACATCTTTCCCTTCAAGAAGCCTTTCGCTAAGGCTGTTCTTGTGGCATTGGCAAAGGGATATTTGGAAGCCCATAGAGGGCTCTGGTGAAAAAGGAAATATCTTCCGTTCCAAACTGGAAAGAAGCTTTCTGAGAAACTGCTCTGTGTTCTGTTAATTCATCTCACAGAGTTACATCTTTCCCTTCAAGAAGCCTTTTGCTAAGGCTGTTCTTGTGGAATTGGCAAAGGGATATTTGGAAGCCCATAGAGGGCAATGGTGAAAAAGGAAATATCTTCCGTTCAAAACTGGCAAGAAGCTTTCTGAGAAACTGCTCTGTGTTCTGTTAATTCATCTCACAGAGTTACATCTTTCCCTTCAAAAGCCTTTCGCTAAGGCTGTTCTGGTGGAATTGGCAAAGGGATATTTGGAAGCCCTTAGAGGGCCATGGTGAAAAAGGAAATATCTTCCGTTCAAAACTGGAAAGAAGCTTTCTGAGAAACTGCTCTGTGTTCTGTTAATTCATCTCACAGAGTTTCATCTTTCCCTTCAAGAAGCCTTTCCCTAAGGCTGTTCTTGTGGAATTGGCAAAGGGATATTTGGAAGCCAACGGAGGTCTATGGTGAAAAAGGAAATATCTTCCGTTCAAAACTGGAAAGAAGCTTTCTGAGAGGCTGCTCTATGTTCTGTTAATTCTTCTCACAGAGTTACATCTTTCCCTTCAAGAAGCCTTTCGCGAAGGCTGTTCTTGTGGAATTGGCGAAGGGATATTTGGAAGCCCATAGAGGGCTATGGTGAAAAAGGAAATATCTTCCGTTCAAAACTGGAAAGAAGCTTTCTGAGAAACTGCTCTGAGTTCTCTTAATTCATCTCACAGAGTTACATCTTTCCCTTCAAGAAGCCTTTCGCTAAGGCTGTTCTTGTGGAATTGGCAAAGGGATATTTGGAAGCCCAGAGAGGGCTGTGTTGAAAAAGGAAATATGTTCCGTTCAAAACTGGAAAGAAGCCTTCTGAGAAACTGCTCTGTGTTCTGTTAATTCATCTCACAGAGTTACATTTTCCCTTCAAGAAGCCTTTCGCTAAGGCTGTTCTTGTGGAATTGGCAAAGGGATATTTGGAAGCGCATAGAGGGCTATGGTGAAAAAGGAAATATCTTCCGTTCAAAACTGGAAAGAAGCTTTCTGAGAAACTGCTCTGTGTTCTGTTAATTCATCTCACAGAGTTACATCTTTGCCTTCAAGAAGCCTTTCGCTAAGGCTGTTCTTGTGGAATTGGCAAAGGGATATTTGGAAGCCCATAGAGGGCAATAGTGAAAAAGGAAATATCTTCGGTTCAAAACTGGAAAGAAGCTTTCTGAGAAACTGCTCTGTGTTCTGTTAATTCATCTCACAGAGTTACATCTTTCCCTTCAAGAAGCCTTTCGCTAAGCCTGGTCTTGTGGAATTGGCAAAGGGATATTTGGAAGCCCATAGAGGGCCATGGTGAAAAAGGAAATATCTTCGGTTCAAAACTGGAAAGAAGCTTTCTGAGAAACTGCTCTGTGTGTTGTTAATTCATCTCACAGAGTTACATCTTTCCCTTCAAGAAGCCTTTCGCTAAGGCTGTTCTGGTGGAATTCTCAAAGGGATATTTAGAAGCCCTTACAGGACTATGGTGAAAAAGGAAATATCTTTCGTTCAAAACTGGAAAGAAGCTTTCTGAGGAACTTCTCTGTGTTCTGTTAATTCATCTCACAGAGTTACATTTTCCCTTCAATAAGCCTTGCGCTAAGGCTGTTCTTGTGGAATTGGCAAAGGGATATTAGGAAGCACTTAGAGGGCCATGTTGAAAAAGGAAATATCTTCCGTTCAAAAATGGAAAGAAGCTTTCTGAGAAACTGCTCTGTGTTCCGTTAATTCATCTCAGAGAGCTGCATCTTTCCCTTCAAGAAGCATTTCGCTAAGGCTGCTCTTGTGGAATTGGAAAAGGGATATTTGGAAGCCCATAGAGGGCTATGGTGAAAAAGGAAATATCTTCCGTTCAAAACTGGAAAGAAGCTTTCTGAGAAACTGCTCTGTGTTATGTTAATTCATCTCACAGAGTTACATCTTTCCCTTCAAGAAGCCTTTCGCTAAGGCTGCTCTTGTGGAATTGGCAAAGGGATATTTTGAAGCCCATAGACGGCTATGGTGAAAAACGAAATGTCTTCCGTTCAAAACTGGAAAGAAGCTTTCTGAGAAACTGCTCTGTGTTCTGTTAATTCATCTCACAGAGTTACATCTTTCCCTTCAAGAAGCCTTTCGCTAAGGCTGTTCTTGTGGAAATGGCAAAAGGATATTTGGAGGCCCATAGAGTTCTATGGTGAAAAAGGAAATATCTTCCTTTCAAACCTGGAAGGAAGCTTTCTAAGAAACTGCTCTGTGTTCTCTTAATTTATCTCACAGAGTTACATCTTTCCCTTCAAGAAGCCTTTCGCTAAGGCTGTTTTTGTGGAATTGGCAAAAGGATATTTGGAAGCCCATAGAGGGCTAGGGTGTAAAAGGAAATATCTTCCGTTCAAAACTGGAAAGACGCTTTCTGAGAAACTGCTCTGTGTTCTGTTAATTCATCTCACAGAGTTACATCTTTCCCTTCCAGAAGCCTTTCGCTAAGGCTGTTCTTGTGGAGTTGCCAAAGGGAAATTTGGAAGCCCATAGAGGACTATGGTGAAAGAAGAAATATCTTCCGTTCAAAACTGGAAAGAAGCTTTCTGAGAAACTGCTCTGTGTTCTGTTAATTCATCTCACAGAGTTACATCTTTCCCTTCAGGAAGCCTTTCGCTAAGGCTGTTCTTGTGGAATTGGCAAAGGGATATTTGGAAGCCCATAGAGGGCTATGGTGAAAACGGAAATATCTTCCGTTCAAAACTGGAAAGAAGCTTTCTGAGAAACTGCTCTGTGTTCTGTTAATTCATCTCACAGAGTTACATCTTTCCCTTCAAGAAGCCTTTCGCTAAGGCTGTTCTTGTGGAATTGGAAAAGGGATATTTGGAAGCCCAGAGAGGGCTGTGTTGAAAAAGGAAATATTTTCCGTTCAAAACTGGAAAGAAACCTTCTGAGAAACTGCTCTGTGTTCTGTTAATTCATCTCACAGAGCTGCATCTTTCCCTTCAAGAAGCATTTCGCTAAGGCTGGTCTTGTGGAATTGGCAAAGGGATATTTGGAAGCCCATAGAGGGCTATGGTGAAAAAGGAAATATCTTCCGTTCAAAACTGGAAAGAAACTTTCTGAGAAACTGCTCTGTGTTCTGTTAATTCTTCTCACAGAGTTACATCTTTCCCTTCAAGAAGCCTTTCGCTAAGGCTGTTCTTGTGGAATTGGCAAAGGGATATTTGGAAGCGCATAGAGGGCTATGGTGAAAAAGGAAATATCTTCCGTTCAAAACTGGAAAGAAGCTTTCTGAGAAACTGCTCTGTGTTCTGTTAATTCATCTCACAGAGTTACATCTTTCCCTTCAAGAAGCCTTTCGCTAAGGCTGTTCTTGTGGAATTGGCAAAGGGATATTTGGAAGCCCATAGAGGGCAATAGTGAAAAAGGAAATAACTTCGGTTCAAAACTGGAAAGAAGCTTTCTGAGAAACTGCTCTGTGTTCTGTTAATTCATCTCACAGAGTTACATCTTTCCCTTCAAGAAGCCTTTCGCTAAGCCTGGTCTTGTGGAATTGGCAAAGGGATATTTGGAAGCCCATAGAGGGCCATGGTGAAAAAGGAAATATCTTCGGTTCAAAACTGGAAAGAAGCTTTCTGAGAGACTGCTCTGTGTGTTGTTAATTCATCTCACAGAGTTACATCTTTCCCTTCAAGAAGCCTTTCGCTAAGGCTGTTCTGGTGGAATTGTCAAAGGGATATTTAGAAGCCCTTACAGGACAATGGTGAAAAAGGAAATATCTTTCGTTCAAAACTGGAAAGAAGCTTTCTGAGGAACTTCTCTGTGTTCTGTTAATTCATCTCACAGAGTTACATCTATCCCTTCAAGAAGCCTTTCGTTAAGTCTGTTCTTGTGGAATTGGCCTAGGGATATTTGGAAGCCCATAGAGGGCTATGGTGAAATAGGAAATATGTTCCGTTCAAAACAGGAAAGAAACTTTCTGAGAAACTGCTCTGTGCTCTGTTCATTCATCTCACAGAGTTACATCTTTCCCTTCAAGAAGCCTTTCGCTAAGGCTGTTCTTGTGGAATTGGCAAAGGGATATTTGGAAGCCCATAGAGGGCTATGGTGAAAAAGGAAATATCTTCGGTTCGAAACTGGAAAGAAGCTTTCTGAGAAACTGCTCTGTGTTCTGTTAATTCATCTCACAGAGTTACATCTTTCCCTTGGGGAAGCCTTTCGTTAAGGCTGTTCTTGTGGAATTGGCAAAGGGATATTTAGAATCCCCTAGAGGGCTATGGTGAAAAAGGAAATATCTTCCGTTCAAACTGGAAAGAAGCTTTCTGAGAAACTGCTCTGTGTTCTGTTAATTCATCTTACAGAGTTACATCTTTCCCTTCAAGAAGCCTTTCGCTAAGGCTGTTCTTGTGGAATTGGCAAAGGGATATTTGGAAGCCCATAGAGGGCTATGGTGAAAAAGGACATATCTTCCGTTCGAAACTGGAAAGAAGCTTTCTGAGAAACTTCTCTGTGTTCTCTTAATTCATCTCACAGAGTTACATCTTTCCCTAGGAGAAGCCTTTCGTTAAGGCTGTTCTTGTGGAATTGGCAAAGTGATATTTGGAAGCCCATAGAGGGCTATGGTGAAAAAGGAAATATCTTCCGTTCAAAACTGGAAAGAAGCTTTCTGAGAAACTGCTCTGTGTTCTGTTAATTCATCTCACAGAGTTACATCTTTCCCTTCAAAAGCCTTTCGCTAAGGCTGTTCTGGTGGAATTGGCAAAGGGATATTTGGAAGCCCTTAGAGGGCCATGGTGAAAAAGGAAATGTCTTCCGTTCAAAACTGGAAAGAAGCTTTCTGAGAAACTGCTCTGTGTTCTGTAAATTCATCTCACAGAGTTTCATCTTTCCCTTCAAGAAGCCTTTCCCTAAGGCTGTTCTTGTGGAATTGGCAAAGGGATATTTGGAAGCCAACGGAGGTCTATGGTGAAAAAGGAAATATCTTCCGTTCAAAACTGGAAAGAAGCTTTCTGAGAGGCTGCTCTATGTTCTGTTAATTCTTCTCACAGAGTTACATCTTTCCCTTCAAGAAGCCTTTCGCGAAGGCTGTTCTTGTGGAATTGGCGAAGGGATATTTGGAAGCCCATAGAGGGCTATGGTGAAAAAGGAAATATCTTCCGTTCAAAACTGGAAAGAAGCTTTCTGAGAAACTGCTCTGAGTTCTCTTAATTCATCTCACAGAGTTACATCTTTCCCTTCAAGAAGCCTTTCGCTAAGGCTGTTCTTGTGGAATTGGCAAAGGGATATTTGGAAGCCTATAGAGGACTATGGTGAAACAGGAAATATCTTCCGTTCAAAACTGGAAAGAAGCTTTCGGAGAAACTGCTCTGTGTTCTCTTAATTAATCTCACAGAGTTACATCTTTCCCTTCAAGAAGCCTTTCGCTAAGGCTGTTCTTGTGGAATTGGCAAAGGGATATTTGGAAGCCCAGAGAGGGCTGTGTTGAAAAAGGAAATATCTTCCGTTTAAAACTGGAAAGAAGCCTTCTGAGAAACTGCTCTGTGTTCTGTTAATTCATCTCACAGAGTTACATTTTCCCTTCAAGAAGCCTTTCGCTAAGGCTGTTCTTGTGGAATTGGCAAAGGGATATTTGGAAGCGCATAGAGGGCTATGGTGAAAAAGGAAATATCTTCCGTTCAAAACTGGAAAGAAGCTTTCTGAGAAACTGCTCTGTGTTCTGTTAATTCATCTCACAGAGTTACATCTTTGCCTTCAAGAAGCCTTTCGCTAAGGCTGTTCTTGTGGAATTGGCAAAGGGATATTTGGAAGCCCATAGAGGGCAATAGTGAAAAAGGAAATATCTTCGGTTCAAAACTGGAAAGAAGCTTTCTGAGAAACTGCTCTGTGTTCTGTTAATTCAGCTCACAGAGTTACATCTTTCCCTTCAAGAAGCCTTTCGCTAAGCCTGGTCTTGTGGAATTGGCAAAGGGATATTTGGAAGCCCATAGAGGGCCATGGTGAAAAAGGAAATATCTTCGGTTCAAAACTGGAAAGAAGCTTTCTGAGAAACTGCTCTGTGTGTTGTTAATTCATCTCACAGAGTTACATCTTTCCCTTCAAGAAGCCTTTCGCTAAGGCTGTTCTGGTGGAATTGTCAAAGGGATATTTAGAAGCCCTTACAGGACTATGGTGAAAAAGGAAATATCTTTCGTTCAAAACTGGAAAGAAGCTTTCTGAGGAACTTCTCTGTGTTCTGTTAATTCATCTCACAGAGTTACATTTTCCCTTCAAGAAGCCTTTCGCTAAGGCTGTTCTTGTGGAATTGGCAAAGGGATATTAGGAAGCACTTAGAGGGCCATGTTGAAAAAGGAAATATCTTCCGTTCAAAACTGGAAAGAAGCTTTCTGAGAAACTGCTCTGTGTTCCGTTAATTCATCTCACAGAGCTGCATCTTTCCCTTCAAGAAGCATTTCGCTAAGGCTGCTCTTGTGGAATTGGAAAAGGGATATTTGGAAGCCCATAGAGGGCTATGGTGAAAAAGGAAATATCTTCCGTTCAAAACTGGAAAGAAGCTTTCTGAGAAACTGCTCTGTGTTATGTTAATTCATCTCACAGAGTTACATCTTTCCCTTCAATAAGCCTTTCGCTAAGGCTGCTCTTGTGGAATTGGCAAAGGGATATTTTGAAGCCCATAGACGGCTATGGTGAAAAACAAAATGTCTTCCGTTCAAAACTGGAAAGAAGCTTTCTGAGAAACTGCTCTGTGTTCTGTTAATTCATCTCACAGAGTTACATCTTTCCCTTCAAGAAGCCTTTCGCTAAGGCTGTTCTTGTGGAAATGGCAAAGGGATATTTGGAGGCCCATAGAGTTCTATGGTGAAAAAGGAAATATCTTCCTTTCAAACCTGGAAGGAAGCTTTCTAAGAAACTGCTCTGTGTTCCGTTAATTCATCTCACAGAGTTACATCTTTCCCTTCAAGAAGCCTTTCGCTAAGGCTGTTTTTGTGGAATTGGCAAAAGGATATTTGGAAGCCCATAGAGGGCTAGGGTGTAAAAGGAAATATCTTCCGTTCAAAACTGGAAAGACGCTTTCTGAGAAACTGCTCTGTGTTCTGTTAATTCATCTCACAGAGTTACATCTTTCCCTTCCAGAAGCCTTTCGCTAAGGCTGTTCTTGTGGAGTTGCCAAAGGGAAATTTGGAAGCCCATAGAGGACTATGGTGAAAGAGGAAATATCTTCCGTTCAAAACTGGAAAGAAGCTTTCTGAGAAACTGCTCTGTGTTCTGTTAATTCATCTCACAGAGTTACATCTTTCCCTTCAGGAAGCCTTTCGCTAAGGCTGTTCTTGTGGAATTGGCAAAGGGATATTTGGAAGCCCATAGAGGGCTATGGTGAAAACGGAAATATCTTCCGTTCAAAACTGGAAAGAAGCTTTCTGAGAAACTGCTCTGTGTTCTGTTAATTCATCTCACAGAGTTACATCTTTCCCTTCAAGAAGCCTTTCGCTAAGGCTGTTCTTGTGGAATTGGAAAAGGGATATTTGGAAGCCCAGAGAGGGCTGTGTTGAAAAAGGAAATATTTTCCGTTCAAAACTTTAAAGAAACCTTCTGAGAAACTGCTCTGTGTTCTGTTAATTCATCTCACAGAGTTACATCTTTCCCTTCAAGAAGCATTTCGCTAAGGCTGGTCTTGTGGAATTGGCAAAGGGATATTTGGAAGCCCATAGAGGGCTATGGTGAAAAAGGAAATATCTTCCGTTCAAAACTGGAAAGAAACTTTCTGAGAAACTGCTCTGTGTTCTGTTAATTCTTCTCACAGAGTTACATCTTTCCCTTCAAGAAGCCTTTCGCTAAGGCTGTTCTTGTGGAATTGGCAAAGGGATATTTGGAAGCGCATAGAGGGCTATGGTGAAAAAGGAAATATCTTCCGTTCAAAACTGGAAAGAAGCTTTCTGAGAAACTGCTCTGTGTTCTGTTAATTCATCTCACAGAGTTACATCTTTCCCTTCAAGAAGCCTTTCGCTAAGGCTGTTCTTGTGGAATTGGCCAAGGGATATTTGGAAGCCCATAGAGGGCAATAGTGAAAAAGGAAATAACTTCGGTTCAAAACTGGAAAGAAGCTTTCTGAGAAACTGCTCTGTGTTCTGTTAATTCATCTCACAGAGTTACATCTTTCCCTTCAAGAAGCCTTTCGCTAAGCCTGGTCTTGTGGAATTGGCAAAGGGATATTTGGAAGCCCATAGAGGGCCATGGTGAAAAAGGAAATATCTTCGGTTCAAAACTGGAAAGAAGCTTTCTGAGAGACTGCTCTGTGTGTTGTTAATTCATCTCACAGAGTTACATCTTTCCCTTCAAGAAGCCTTTCGCTAAGGCTGTTCTGGTGGAATTGTCAAAGGGATATTTAGAAGCCCTTACAGGACTATGGTGAAAAAGGAAATATCTTCCGTTCAAAACTGGAAAGAAGCTTTCTGAGGAACTTCTCTGTGTTCTGTTAATTCATCTCACAGAGTTACATCTATCCCTTCAAGAAGCCTTTCGTTAAGTCTGTTCTTGTGGAATTGGCCAAGGGATATTTGGAAGCCCATAGAGGGCTATGGTGAAATAGGAAATATGTTCCGTTCAAAACTGGAAAGAAACTTTCTGAGAAACTGCTCTGTGCTCTGTTCATTCATCTCACAGAGTTACATCTTTCCCTTCAAGAAGCCTTTCGCTAAGGCTGTTCTTGTGGAATTGGCAAAGGGATATTTGGAAGCCCATAGAGGGCTATGGTGAAAAAGGAAATATCTTCCGTTCGAAACTGGAAAGAAGCTTTCTGAGAAACTGCTCTGTGTTCTGTTAATTCATCTCACAGAGTTACATCTTTCCCTTGGGGAAGCCTTTCGTTAAGGCTGTTCTTGTGGAATTGGCAAAGTGATATTTGGAAGCCCATAGAGGGCCATGGTGAAAAAGGAAATATCTTCCGTTCAAAACTGGAAATAAGCTTTCTGAGAAACTGCTCTGTGTTCTGTTAATTCATCTCACAGAGTTACATCTTTCCCTTCAAGAAGCCTTTGTCTAAGCCTGTTCTTGTGGAATTGGCAAAGGGATATTTGGAAGCCCATAGAGGGCTATGGTGAAAAAGGAAATATCTTCCGTTCAAAACTGGAAAGAAGCTTTCGGAGAAACTGCTCTGTGTTCTGTTAATTCATCTCACAGAGTTACATCTTTCCCTTCAAGAAAACTTTCGATAAAGCTGTTCTTGTGGAATTGGCAAAGTGATATTTGGAAGCCCATAGAGGGCTAAGGTGAAAAAGGAAATATCTTCCGTTCAAAACTGGAAAGAAGCTTTCTGAGAAACTGCTCTGTGTTCTGTTAATTCATCCCACAGAGTTACATCTTTCCCTTCAAGAAGCCTTTCGCTAAGGCTGTTCTTGTGGAATTGGCAAAGGGATATTTGGAAGCCCATAGAGGGCTATGGTCAAAAAGGAAATAACTTCCGTTCAAAACTGGAAAGAAGCTTTCTGAGAAACTGCTCTGTGTTCTGTTAATTCATGTCACAGAGTTACATCTTTCCCTTCAAGAAGCCTATCGCTATGGCTGTTCTTGTGGAATTGGCAAAGGGATATTTGGAAGCCCATAGAGGGCTATGGTGAAAAAAGAAATATCTTCCGTTCAAAACTGGAAAGAAGCTTTCTGAGAAACTGCTCTGTGTTCTGTTAATTCATCTCACAGAGATACATCTTTCCCTTCAAGAAGCCTTTCGCTAAGCCTGTTCTTGTGGAATTGGCAAAGGGATGTTTGGAAGCCCATAGAGGGCTATGGTGAAAAAGGAAATATCTTCCGTTCGAAACTGGAAAGAAGCTTTCTGAGAAACTGCTCTGTGTTCTGTTAATTCATCTGACAGAGTTACATCTTTCCCTTCGAGAAGCCTTTCGATAAGGCTGTTCTTGTGGAATTGGCAAAGTGATATTTGGAAGCCCATAGAGGGCCATGGTGAAAAAGGAAATATCTTCCGTTCAAAACTGGCAAGAAGCTTTCTGAGAAACTGCTCTGTGTTCTGTTAATTCATCTAACTGAGTTACATCTTTCCCTTCAAGAAGCCTTTCGCTAAGTCTGTACTTGTGTAATTGGCAAAGGGATATTTGGAAGCCCATAGAGGGCAATGGTGAAAAAGGAAATATCTTCCGTTCAAAACTGGCAAGAAGCTTTCTGAGAAACTGCTCTGTGTTCTGTTAATTCATCTAACTGAGTTACATCTTTCCCTTCAAGAAGCCTTTCGCTAAGTCTGTACTTGTGTAATTGGCAAAGAGATATTTGGAAGCGCATAGAGGGCTATGGTGAAAAAGGAAATATCTTCCGTTCAAAACTGGAAAGAAGCTTTCTGAGAAACTGCTCTGTGCTGTGTTCATTCATCCAACAGAGTTACATCTTTCCCTTCAAGAAGCCTTTCGCTAAGGCTGTTCTTGTGGAATTGGCAAAGGGATATTTTGAAGCCCTTAGAGGGCTATGGTGAAAAAGGAACTATCTTCCGTTCGAAACTGGAAAGAAGCTTTCTGAGAAACTGCTCTGAGTTCTGTTAATTCATCTCACAGGGTTACATCTTTCCGTTCAAGAAGCCTTTCGCTAAGGCTGTTCTTGTGGAATTGGCAAAGGGATATTTAGAGTCCCCTAGAGGGCTATGGTGAAAAAGGAAATATCTTCCGTTCAAACTGGAAAGAAGCTTTCTGAGAAACTGCTCTGTGTTCTGTTAATTCATCTTACAGAGTTACATCTTTCCCTTCAAGAAGCCTTTCGCTAAGGCTGTTCTTGTGGAATTGGCAAAGGGATATTTGGAAGCCCATAGAGGGCTATGGTGAAAAAGGAAATATCTTCCGTTGAAAACTGGAAAGAAGCTTTCTGAGAAACTGTTGTGTGCTCCGTTCATTCATCTCACAGAGTTACATCTTTCCCTTCAAGAAGCCTTTCGCTAAGCCTGTTCCTGTGGAATTGGCAAAGGGATGTTTGGAAGCCCATAGAGGGCTATGGTGAAAAAGGAACTATCTTCCGTTCGAAACTGGAAAGAAGCTTTCTGAGAAACTGCTCTGTGTTCTGTTAATTCATTTCACAGAGTTACATCTTTCCCTTCAAGAAGCCTTTCGCTAAGGCTGTTCTTGTGGAATTGGCAAAGGGATATTTGGAAGCCCATAGAGGGCAACAGTGAAAAAGGAAATATCTTCGGTTCAAAACTGGAAAGAAGCTTTCTGAGAAACTGCTCTGTCTTCTGTTAATTCATCTCACAGAGTTACATCTTTCCCTTCAAGAAGCCTTTCGCTAAGCCTGTTCTTGTGGAATTGGCAAAGGGATATTTGGAAGCCCATAGAGGGCCATGGTGAAAAAGGAAATATCTTCGGTTCAAAACTGGAAAGAAGCTTTCTGAGAGACTGCTCTGTGTGTTGTTAATTCATCTCACAGAGTTACATCTTTCCCTTCAAGAAGCCTTTCGCTAAGGCTATTCTGGTGGAATTGTCAAAGGGATATTTAGAAGCCCTTACAGGACTATGGTGAAAAAGGAAATATCTTCCGTTCAAAACTGGAAAGAAACTTTCTGAGAAACTGCTCTGTGTTCTGTTAATTCTTCTCACAGAGTTACATCTTTCCCTTCAAGAAGCCTTTCGCTAAGGCTGTTCTTGTGGAATTGGCAAAGGGATATTTGGAAGCGCATAGAGGGCTATGGTGAAAAAGGAAATATCTTCCGTTCAAAACTGGAAAGAAGCTTTCTGATAAACTGCTCTGTGTTCTGTTAATTCATCTCACAGAGTTACATCTTTCCCTTCAAGAAGCCTTTCGCTAAGGCTGTTCTTGTGGAATTGGCAAAGGGATATTTGGAAGCCCATAGAGGGCAATAGTGAAAAAGGAAATAACTTCGGTTTAAAACTGGAAAGAAGCTTTCTGAGAAACTGCTCTGTGTTCTGTTAATTCATCTCACAGAGTTACATCTTTCCCTTCAAGAAGCCTTTCGCTAAGCCTGGTCTTGTGGAATTGGCAAAGGGATATTTGGAAGTCCATAGAGGGCCATGGTGAAAAAGGAAATATCTTCGGTTCAAAACTGGAAAGAAGCTTTCTGAGAGACTGCTCTGTGTGTTGTTAATTCATCTCACAGAGTTACATCTTTCCCTTCAAGAAGCCTTTCGCTAAGGCTGTTCTGGTGGAATTCTCAAAGGGATATTTAGAAGCCCTTACAGGACTATGATGAAAAAGGAAATATCTTTCGTTCAAAACTGGAAAGAAGCTTTCTGAGGAAATTCTCTGTGTTCTGTTAATTCATCTCACAGAGTTACATCTATCCCTTCAAGAAGCCTTTCGTTAAGTCTGTTCTTGTGGAATTGGCCAAGGGATATTTGGAAGCCCATAGAGGGCTATGGTGAAATAGGAAATATGTTCCGTTCAAAACTGGATAGAAACTTTCTGAGAAACTGCTCTGTGCTCTGTTCATTCATCTCACAGAGTTACATCTTTCCCTTCAAGAAGCCTTTCGCTAAGGCTGTTCTTGTGGAATTGGCAAAGGGATATTTGGAAGCCCATAGAGGGCTATGGTGAAAAAGGAAATATCTTCCGTTCGAAACTGGAAAGAAGCTTTCTGAGAAACTGCTCTGTGTTCTGTTAATTCATCTCACAGAGTTACATCTTTCCCTTGGGGAAGCCTTTCGTTAAGGCTGTTCTTGTGGAATTGGCAAAGTGATATTTGGAAGCCCATAGAGGGCCATGGTGAAAAAGGAAATATCTTCCGTTCAAAACTGGAAAGAAGCTTTCTGAGAAACTGCTCTGTGTTCTGTTAATTCATCTCACAGAGTTACATCTTTCCCTTCAAGAAGCCTTTGTCTAAGCCTGTTCTTGTGGAATTGGGAAAGGGATATTTGGAAGCCCATAGAGGGCTATGGTGAAAAAGGAAATATCTTCCGTTCAAAACTGGAAAGAAGCTTTCGGAGAAACTTCTCTGTGTTCTCTTAATTCATCTCACAGAGTTACATCTTTCCCTAGGAGAAGCCTTTCGTTAAGGCTGTTCTTGTGGAATTGGCAAAGTGATATTTGGAAGCCCATAGAGGGCTAAGGTGAAAAAGGAAATATCTTCCGTTCAAAACTGGAAAGAAGCTTTCTGAGAAACTGCTCTGTGTTCTGTTAATTCATCTCACAGAGTTACATCTTTCCCTTCAAGAAGCCTTTCGCTATGGCTGTTCTTGTGGAATTGGCAAAGGGATATTTGGAAGCCCATAGAGGGCTATGGTGAAAAAAGAAATATCTTCCGTTCAAAACTGGAAAGAAGCTTTCTGAGAAACTGCTCTGTGTTCTGTTAATTCATCTCACAGAGTTACATCTTTCCCTTCAAGAAGCCTTTCGCTAAGCCTGTTCTTGTGGAATTGGCAAAGGGATGTTTGGAAGCCCATAGAGGGCTATGGTGAAAAAGGAAATATCTTCCGTTCGAAACTGGAAAGAAGCTTTCTGAGAAACTGCTCTGTGTTCTGTTAATTCATCTGACAGAGTTACATCTTTCACTTCGAGAAGCCTTTCGATAAGGCTGTTCTTGTGGAATTGGCAAAGTGATATTTGGAAGCCCATAGAGGGCTCTGGTGAAAAAGGAAATATCTTCCGTTCCAAACTGGAAAGAAGCTTTCTGAGAAACTGCTCTGTGTTCTGTTAATTCATCTCACAGAGTTACATCTTTCCCTTCAAGAAGCCTTTCGCTATGGCTGTTCTTGTGGAATTGGCAAAGGGATATTTGGAAGCCCATAGAGGGCTATGGTGAAAAAAGAAATATCTTCCGTTCAAAACTGGAAAGATGCTTTCTGAGAAACTGCTCTGTGTTCTGTTAATTCATCTCACAGAGTTACATCTTTCCCTTCAAGAAGCCTTTCGCTAAGCCTGTTCTTGTGGAATTGGCAAAGGGATGTTTGGAAGCCCATAGAGGGCTATGGTGAAAAAGGAAATATCTTCCGTTCGAAACTGGAAAGAAGCTTTCTGAGAAACTGCTCTGTGTTCTGTTAATTCATCTGACAGAGTTACATCTTTCACTTCGAGAAGCCTTTCGATAAGGCTGTTCTTGTGGAATTGGCAAAGTGATATTTGGAAGCCCATAGAGGGCTATGGTGAAAAAGGAAATATCTTCCGTTAAAACTGGAAAGAAGCTTTCTGAGAAACTGCTCTGTGTTCTGTTAATTCATCTCACAGAGTTACATCTTTCCCTTCAAGAAGCCTTTCGCTAAGGCTGTTCTTGTGGAATTGGCAAAGGGATATTTGGAAGCCCATAGAGGGCTCTGGTGAAAAAGGAAATATCTTCCGTTCCAAACTGGAAAGAAGCTTTCTGAGAAACTGCTCTGTGTTCTGTTAATTCATCTCACAGAGTTACATCTTTCCCTTCAAGAAGCCTTTCGCTAAGGCTGTTCTTGTGGAATTGGCAAAGGGATATTTGGAAGCCCATAGAGGGCAATGGTGAAAAAGGAAATATCTTCCGTTCAAAACTGGCAAGAAGCTTTCTGAGAAACTGCTCTGTGTTCTGTTAATTCATCTAACTGAGTTACATCTTTCCCTTCAAGAAGCCTTTCGCTAAGTCTGTACTTGTGTAATTGGCAAAGGGATATTTGGAAGCCCATAGAGGGCAATGGTGAAAAAGGAAATATCTTCCGTTCAAAACTGGCAAGAAGCTTTCTGAGAAACTGCTCTGTGTTCTGTTAATTCATCTAACTGAGTTACATCTTTCCCTTCAAGAAGCCTTTCGCTAAGTCTGTACTTGTGTAATTGGCAAAGGGATATTTGGAAGCGCATAGAGGGCTATGGTGAAAAAGGAAATATCTTCCGTTCAAAACTGGAAGGAAGCTTTCTGAGAAACTGTTCTGTGCTCTGTTCATTCATCCAACAGAGTTACATCTTTCCCTTCAAGAAGCCTTTCGCTAAGGCTGTTCTTGTGGAATTGGCAAAGGGATATTTTGAAGCCCTTAGAGGGCTATGGTGAAAAAGGAACTATCTTCCGTTCGAAACTGGAAAGAAGCTTTCTGAGAAACTGCTCTGAGTTCTGTTAATTCATCTCACAGGGTTACATCTTTCCGTTCAAGAAGCCTTTCGCTAAGGCTGTTCTTGTGGAATTGGCAAAGGGATATTTAGAATCCCCTAGAGGGCTATGGTGAAAAAGGAAATATCTTCCGTTCAAACTGGAAAGAAGCTTTCTGAGAAACTGCTCTGTGTTCTGTTAATTCATCTTACAGAGTTACATCTTTCCCTTCAAGAAGCCTTTCGCTAAGGCTGTTCTTGTGGAATTGGCAAAGGGATATTTGGAAGCCCATAGAGGGCTATGGTAAAAAAGGACATATCTTCCGTTCGAAACTGGAAAGAAGCTTTCTGAGAAACTTCTCTGTGTTCTCTTAATTCATCTCACAGAGTTACATCTTTCCCTAGGAGAAGCCTTTCGTTAAGGCTGTTCTTGTGGAATTGGCAAAGTGATATTTGGAAGCCCATAGAGGGCTATGGTGAAAAAGGAAATATCTTCCGTTCAAAACTGGAAAGAAGCTTTCTGAGAAACTGCTCTGTGTTCTGTTAATTCATCTCACAGAGTTACATCGTTCCCTTCAAGAAGCCTTTCGCGAAGGCTGTTCTTGTGGAATTGGCAAAGGGATATTTGGAAGCCCATAGAGGGTTATGGTGAAAAAGGAAATATCTTCCGTTCAAAACTGGAAAGAAGCTTTCTGAGAAACTGTTCTGTGTTCTGTTAATTCATCTCACAGAGTTACATCTTTCCCTTCAAGAAGCCTTTCGCTAAGGCAGTTCTTGTGGAATTTGCAAAGGGATATTTGGAAGCCCATAGAGGGCTCTGGTGAAAAAGGAAATATCTTCCGTTCCAAACTGGAAAGAAGCTTTCTGAGAAACTGCTCTGTGTTCTGTTAATTCATCTCACAGAGTTACATCTTTCCCTTCAAAAGCCTTTCGCTAAGGCTGTTCTGGCGGAATTGGCAAAGGGATATTTGGAAGCCCTTAGAGGCCTATGCTGACAAAGGAAATATCTTCCGTTCAAAACTGGAAAGAAGCTTTCTGAGAAACTGCTCTGTGTTCTCTTAATTCATCTCACAGAGTTACATCTTTCCCTTCGAGAAGCCTTTCGCTAAGGCTGTTCTTGTGGAATTGGCAAAGGGATATTTGGAAGCCCATAGAGGGCTATGGTGAAAAAGGAAATATCTTCCGTTCGAAACTGGAAAGAAGCTTTCTGAGAAACTGCTCTGTGTTCTGTTAATTCATCTCACAGAGTTACATCTTTCCCTTCGAGAAGCCTTTCGTTAAGGCTGTTCTTGTGGAATTGGCAAAGGGATATTTGGAAGCCCTTAGAGGGCCATGGTGAAAAAGGAAATATCTTCCGTTCAAAACTGGAAAGAAGCTTTCTGAGAGACTGCTCTGTGTGTTTTTAATTCATCTCACAGAGTTACATCTTTCCCTTCAAGAAGCCTTTCGCTAAGGCTATTCTGGTGGAATTGTCAAAGGGATATTTAGAAGCCCTTACAGGACTATGGTGAAAAAGGAAATATCTTTCGTTCAAAACTGGAAAGAAGCTTTCTGAGGAACTTCTCTGTGTTCTGTTAATTCATCTCACAGAGTTACATCTATCCCTTCAAGAAGCCTTTCGTTAAGTCTGTTCTTGTGGAATTGGCCAAGGGATATTTGGAAGCCCATAGAGGGCTATGGTGAAATAGGAAATATGTTCCGTTCAAAACTGGAAAGAAACTTTCTGAGAAACTGCTCTGTGCTCTGTTCATTCATCTCACAGAGTTACATCTTTCCCTTCAAGAAGCCTTTCGCTAAGGCTGTTCTTGTGGAATTGGCAAAGGGATATTTGGAAGCCCATAGAGGGCTATGGTGAAAAAGGAAATATCTTCCGTTCGAAACTGGAAAGAAGCTTTCTGAGAAACTGCTCTGTGTTCTGTTAATTCATCTCACAGAGTTACATCTTTCTCTTCGAGAAGCATTTCGTTAAGGCTGTTCTTGTGGAATTGGCAAAGTGATATTTGGAAGCCCATAGAGGGCCATGGTGAAAAAGGAAATATCTTCCGTTCAAAACTGGAAATAAGATTTCTGAGAAACTGCTCTGTGTTCTGTTAATTCATCTCACAGAGTTACATCTTTCCCTTCAAGAAGCCTTTCGCTAAGGCTGTTTTTGTGGAATTGGCAAAAGGATATTTGGAAGCCCATAGAGGGCTAGGGTGTAAAAGGAAATATCTTCCGTTCAAAACTGGAAAGACGCTTTCTGAGAAACTGCTCTGTGTTCTGTTAATTCATCTCACAGAGTTACATCTTTCCCTTCCAGAAGCCTTTCGCTAAGGCTGTTCTTGTGGAGTTGCCAAAGGGAAATTTGGAAGCCCATAGAGGACTATGGTGAAAGAGGAAATATCTTCCGTTCAAAACTGGAAAGAAGCTTTCTGAGAAACTGCTCTGTGTTCTGTTAATTCATCTCACAGAGTTACATCTTTCCCTTCAGGAAGCCTTTCGCTAAGGCTGTTCTTGTGGAATTGGCAAAGGGATATTTGGAAGCCCATAGAGGGCTATGGTGAAAACGGAAATATCTTCCGTTCAAAACTGGAAAGAAGCTTTCTGAGAAACTGCTCTGTGTTCTGTTAATTCATCTCACAGAGTTACATCTTTCCCTTCAAGAAGCCTTTCGCTAAGGCTGTTCTTGTGGAATTGGCAAAGGGATATTTGGAAGCGCATAGAGGGCTATGGTGAAAAAGGAAATATCTTCCGTTCAAAACTGGAAAGAAGCTTTCTGAGAAACTGCTCTGTGTTCTGTTAATTCATCTCACAGAGTTACAACTTTCCCTTCAAGAAGCCTTTCGCTAAGCCTGGTCTTGTGGAATTGGCAAAGGGATATTTGGAAGCCCATAGAGGGCCATGGTGAAAAAGGAAATATCTTCGGTTCAAAACTGGAAAGAAGCTTTCTGAGAGACTGCTCTGTGTGTTTTTAATTCATCTCACAGAGTTACATCTTTCCCTTCAAGAAGCCTTTCGCTAAGGATGTTCTGGTGGAATTGTCAAAGGGATATTTAGAAGCCCTTACAGGACTATGGTGAAAAAGGAAATATCTTTCGTTCAAAACTGGAAAGAAGCTTTCTGAGGAACTTCTCTGTGTTCTGTTAATTCATCTCACAGAGTTACATCTATCCCTTCAAGAAGCCTTTCGTTAAGTCTGTTCTTGTGGAATTGGCCAAGGGATATTTGGAAGCCCATAGAGGGCTATGGTGAAATAGGAAATATGTTCCGTTCAAAACTGGAAAGAAACTTTCTGAGAAACTGCTCTGTGCTCTGTTCATTCATCTCACAGAGTTACATCTTTCCCTTCAAGAAGCCTTTCGCTAAGGCTGTTCTTGTGGAATTGGCAAAGGGATATTTGGAAGCCCATAGAGGGCTATGGTGAAAAAGGAAATATATTCCGTTCGAAACTGGAAAGAAGCTTTCTGAGAAACTGCTCTGTGTTCTGTTAATTCATCTCACAGAGTTACATCTTTCCCTTGGGGAAGCCTTTCGTTAAGGCTGTTCTTGTGGAATTGGCAAAGTGATATTTGGAAGCCCATAGAGGGCCATGGTGAAAAAGGAAATATCTTCCGTTCAAAACTGGAAATAAGGTTTCTGAGAAACTGCTCTGTGTTCTGTTAATTCATCTCACAGAGTTACATCTTTCCCTTCAAGAAGCCCTTGTCTAAGCCTGTTCTTGTGGAATTGGCAAAGGGATATTTGGAAGCCCATAGAGGGCTATGGTGAAAAAGGAAATATCTTCCGTTCAAAACTGGAAAGAAGCTTTCGGAGAAACTGCTCTGTGTTCTGTTAATTCATCTCACAGAGTTACATCTTTCCCTTCAAGAAAACTTTCGATAAAGCTGTTCTTGTGGAATTGGCAAAGTGATATTTGGAAGCCCATAGAGGGCTAAGGTGAAAAAGGAAATATCTTCCGTTCAAAACTGGAAAGAAGCTTTCTGAGAAACTGCTCTGTGTTCTGTTAATTCATCCCACAGAGTTACATCTTTCCCTTCAAGAAGCCTTTCGCTAAGGCTGTTCTTGTGGAATTGGCAAAGGGATATTTGGAAGCCCATAGAGGGCTATGGTCAAAAAGGAAATAACTTCCGTTCAAAACTGGAAAGAAGCTTTCTGAGAAACTGCTCTGTGTTCTGTTAATTCATGTCACAGAGTTACATCTTTCCCTTCAAGAAGCCTATCGATATGGCTGTTCTTGTGGAATTGGCAAAGGGATATTTGGAAGCCCATAGAGGGCTATGGTGAAAAAAGAAATATCTTCCGTTCAAAACTGGAAAGAAGCTTTCTGAGAAACTGCTCTGTGTTCTGTTAATTCATCTCACAGAGTTACATCTTTCCCTTCAAGAAGCCTTTCGCTAAGCCTGTACTTGTGGAATTGGCAAAGGGATGTTTGGAAGCCCATAGAGGGCTATGGTGAAAAAGGAAATATCTTCCGTTCGAAACTGGAAAGAAGCTTTCTGAGAAACTGCTCTGTGTTCTGTTAATTCATCTGACAGAGTTACATCTTTCCCTTCGAGAAGCCTTTCGATAAGGCTGTTCTTGTGGAATTGGCAAAGTGATATTTGGAAGCCCATAGAGGGCAATGGTGAAAAAGGAAATATCTTCCGTTCAAAACTGGCAAGAAGCTTTCTGAGAAACTGCTCTGTGTTCTGTTAATTCATCTAACTGAGTTACATCTTTCCCTTCAAGAAGCCTTTCGCTAAGTCTGTACTTGTGTAATTGGCAAAGGGATATTTGGAAGCCCATAGAGGGCAATGGTGAAAAAGGAAATATCTTCCGTTCAAAACTGGCAAGAAGCTTTCTGAGAAACTGCTCTGTGTTCTGTTAATTCATCTAACTGAGTTACATCTTTCCCTTCAAGAAGCCTTTCGCTAAGTCTGTACTTGTGTAATTGGCAAAGAGATATTTGGAAGCGCATAGAGGGCTATGGTGAAAAAGGAAATATCTTCCGTTCAAAACTGGAAAGAAGCTTTCTGAGAAACTGCTCTGTGCTCTGTTCATTCATCCAACAGAGTTACATCTTTCCCTTCAAGAAGCCTTTCGCTAAGGCTGTTCTTGTGGAATTGGCAAAGGGATATTTTGAAGCCCTTAGAGGGCTATGGTGAAAAAGGAACTATCTTCCGTTCGAAACTGGAAAGAAGCTTTCTGAGAAACTGCTCTGAGTTCTGTTAATTCATCTCACAGGGTTACATCTTTCCGTTCAAGAAGCCTTTCGCTAAGGCTGTTCTTGTGGAATTGGCAAAGGGATATTTAGAATCCCCTAGAGGGCTATGGTGAAAAAGGAAATATCTTCCGTTCAAACTGGAAAGAAGCTTTCTGAGAAACTGCTCTGTGTTCTGTTAATTCATCTTACAGAGTTACATCTTTCCCTTCAAGAAGCCTTTCGCTAAGGCTGTTCTTGTGGAATTGGCCAAGGGATATTTGGAAGCCCATAGAGGGCTATGGTGAAAAAGGAAATATCTTCCGTTGAAAACTGGAAAGAAGCTTTCTGAGAAACTGTTGTGTGCTCCGTTCATTCATCTCACAGAGTTACATCTTTCCCTTAAAGAAGCCTTTCGCTAAGCCTGTTCTTGTGGAATTGGCCAAGGGATATTTGGAAGCCCATAGAGGGCCATGGTGAAAAAGGAAATATCTTCGGTTCAAAACTGGAAAGAAGCTTTCTGAGAGACTGCTCTGTGTGTTGTTAATTCATCTCACAGAGTGACATCTTTCCCTTCAAGAAGCCTTTCGCTAAGGCTATTCTGGTGGAATTGTCAAAGGGATATTTAGAAGCCCTTACAGGACTATGGTGAAAAAGGAAATATCTTCCGTTCAAAACTGGAAAGAAACTTTCTGAGAAACTGCTCTGTGTTCTGTTAATTCTTCTCACAGAGTTACATCTTTCCCTTCAAGAAGCCTTTCGCTAAGGCTGTTCTTGTGGAATTGGCAAAGGGATATTTGGAAGCGCATAGAGGGCTATGGTGAAAAAGGAAATATCTTCCGTTCAAAACTGGAAAGAAGCTTTCTGAGAAACTGCTCTGTGTTCTGTTAATTCATCTCACAGAGTTACATCTTTCCCTTCAAGAAGCCTTTCGCTAAGGCTGTTCTTGTGGAATTGGCAAAGGGATATTTGGAAGCCCATAGAGGGCAATAGTGAAAAAGGAAATAACTTCGGTTCAAAACTGGAAAGAAGCTTTCTGAGAAACTGCTCTGTGTTCTGTTAATTCATCTCACAGAGTTACATCTTTCCCTTCAAGAAGCCTTTCGCTAAGCCTGGTCTTGTGGAATTGGCAAAGGGATATTTGGAAGCCCATAGAGGGCCATGGTGAAAAAGGAAATATCTTCGGTTCAAAACTGGAAAGAAGCTTTCTGAGAGACTGCTCTGTGTGTTGTTAATTCATCTCACAGAGTTACATCTTTCCCTTCAAGAAGCCTTTCGCTAAGGCTGTTCTGGTGGAATTGTCAAAGGGATATTTAGAAGCCCTTACAGGACTATGGTGAAAAAGGAAATATCTTTCGTTCAAAACTGGAAAGAAGCTTTCTGAGGAACTTCTCTGTGTTCTGTTAATTCATCTCACAGAGTTACATCTATCCCTTCAAGAAGCCTTTCGTTAAGTCTGTTCTTGTGGAATTGGCCAAGGGATATTTGGAAGCCCATAGAGGGCTATGGTGAAATAGGAAATATGTTCCGTTCAAAACTGGAAAGAAACTTTCTGAGAAACTGCTCTGTGCTCTGTTCATTCATCTCACAGAGTTACATCTTTCCCTTCAAGAAGCCTTTCGCTAAGGCTGTTCTTGTGGAATTGGCCAAGGGATATTTGGAAGCCCATAGAGGGCTATGGTGAAAAAGGAAATATCTTCCGTTCAAAACTGGAAAGACGCTTTCGGAGAAACTGCTCTGTGTTCTGTTAATTCATCTCACAGAGTTACATCTTTCCCTTCAAGAAAACTTTCGATAAAGCTGTTCTTGTGGAATTGGCAAAGTGATATTTGGAAGCCCATAGAGGGCTAAGGTGAAAAAGGAAATATCTTCCGTTCAAAACTGGAAAGAAGCTTTCTGAGAAACTGCTCTGTGTTCTGTTAATTCATCCCACAGAGTTACATCTTTCCCTTCAAGAACCCTTTCGCTAAGGCTGTTCTTGTGGAATTGGCAAAGGGATATTTGGAAGCCCATAGAGGGCTATGGTCAAAAAGGAAATAACTTCCGTTCAAAACTGGAAAGAAGCTTTCTGAGAAACTGCTCTGTGTTCTGTTAATTCATGTCACAGAGTTACATCTTTCCCTTCAAGAAGCCTTTCGCTATGGCTGTTCTTGTGGAATTGGCAAAGGGATATTTGGAAGCCCATAGAGGGCTATGGTGAAAAAAGAAATATCTTCCGTTCAAAACTGGAAAGAAGCTTTCTGAGAAACTGCTCTGTGTTCTGTTAATTCATCTCACAGAGTTACATCTTTCCCTTAAAGAAGCCTTTCGCTAAGCCTGTTCTTGTGGAATTGGCAAAGGGATGTTTGGAAGCCCATAGAGGGCTATGGTGAAAAAGGAAATATCTTCCGTTCGAAACTGGAAAGAAGCTTTCTGAGAAACTGCTCTGTGTTCTGTTAATTCATCTGACAGAGTTACATCTTTCCCTTCGAGAAGCCTTTCGATAAGGCTGTTCTTGTGGAATTGGCAAAGTGATATTTGGAAGCCCATAGAGGGCTATGGTGAAAAAGGAAATATCTTCCGTTAAAACTGGAAAGAAGCTTTCTGAGAAACTGCTCTGTGTTCTGTTAATTCATCTCACAGAGTTACATCTTTCCTTTCAAGAAGCCTTTCGCTAAGGCTGTTCTTGTGGAATTGGCAAAGGGATATTTGGAAGCCCATAGAGGGCTCTGGTGAAAAAGGAAATATCTTCCGTTCCAACCTGGAAAGAAGCTTTCTGAGAAACTGCTCTGTGTTCTGTTAATTCATCTCACAGAGTTACATCTTTCCCTTCAAGAAGCCTTTCGCTAAGGCTGTTCTTGTGGAATTGGCAAAGGGATATTTGGAAGCCCATAGAGGGCAATGGTGAAAAAGGAAATATCTTCCGTTCAAAACTGGCAAGAAGCTTTCTGAGAAACTGCTCTGTGTTCTGTTAATTCATCTAACTGAGTTACATCTTTCCCTTCCAGAAGCCTTTCGCTAAGTCTGTACTTGTGTAATTGGCAAAGGGATATTTGGAAGCCCATAGAGGGCAATGGTGAAAAAGGAAATATCTTCCGTTCAAAACTGGCAAGAAGCTTTCTGAGAAACTGCTCTGTGTTCTGTTAATTCATCTAACTGAGTTACATCTTTCCCTTCAAGAAGCCTTTCGCTAAGTCTGTACTTGTGTAATTGGCAAAGGGATATTTGGAAGCGCATAGAGGGCTATGGTGAAAAAGGAAATATCTTCCGTTCAAAACTGGAAAGAAGCTTTCTGAGAAACTGCTCTGTGCTCTGTTCATTCATCCAACAGAGTTACATCTTTCCCTTCAAGAAGCCTTTCGCTAAGGCCGTTCTTGTGGAATTGGCAAAGGGATATTTTGAAGCCCTTAGAGGGCTATGGTGAAAAAGGAACTATCTTCCGTTCGAAACTGGAAAGAAGCTTTCTGAGAAACTGCTCTGAGTTCTGTTAATTCATCTCACAGGGTTACATCTTTCCGTTCAAGAAGCCTTTCGCTAAGGCTGTTCTTGTGGAATTGGCAAAGGGATATTTAGAATCCCCTAGAGGGCTATGGTGAAAAAGGAACTATCTTCCGTTCGAAACTGGAAAGAAGCTTTCTGAGAAACTTCTCTGTGTTCTCTTAATTCATCTCACAGAGTTACATCTTTCCCTAGGAGAAGCCTTTCGTTAAGGCTGTTCTTGTGGAATTGGCAAAGTGATATTTGGAAGCCCATAGAGGGCTATGGTGAAAAAGGAAATATCTTCCGTTCAAAACTGGAAAGAAGCTTTCTGAGAAACTGCTCTGTGTTCTGTTAATTCATCTCACAGAGTTACATCTTTCCCTTCAAGAAGCCTTTCGCTAAGGCAGTTCTTGTGGAATTTGCAAAGGGATATTTGGAAGCCCATAGAGGGCTCTGGTGAAAAAGGAAATATCTTCCGTTCCAAACTGGAAAGAAGCTTTCTGAGAAACTGCTCTGTGTTCTGTTAATTCATCTCACAGAGTTACATCTTTCCCTTCAAAAGCCTTTCGCTGAGGCTGTTCTGGTGGAATTGGCAAAGGGATATTTGGAAGCCCTTAGAGGCCTATGCTGACAAAGGAAATATCTTCCGTTCAAAACTGGAAAGAAGCTTTCTGAGAAACTGCTCTGTGTTCTCTTAATTCATCTCACAGAGTTACATCTTTCCCTTCGAGAAGCCTTTCGCTAAGGCTGTTCTTGTGGAATTGGCAAAGGGATATTTGGAAGCCCATAGAGGGCTATGGTGAAAAAGGAAATATCTTCCGTTCGAAACTGGAAAGAAGCTTTCTGAGAAACTGCTCTGTGTTCTGTTAATTCATCTCACAGAGTTACATCTTTCCCTTCGAGAAGCCTTTCGTTAAGGCTGTTCTTGTGGAATTGGCAAAGGGATATTTGGAAGCCCTTAGAGGGCCATGGTGAAAAAGGAAATATCTTCCGTTCAAAACTGGAAAGAAGCTTTCTGAGAGACTGCTCTGTGTGTTGTTAATTCATCTCACAGAGTTACATCTTTCCCTTCAAGAAGCCTTTCGCTAAGGCTATTCTGGTGGAATTGTCAAAGGGATATTTAGAAGCCCTTACAGGACTATGGTGAAAAAGGAAATATCTTTCGTTCAAAACTGGAAAGAAGCTTTCTGAGGAACTTCTCTGTGTTCTGTTAATTCATCTCACAGAGTTACATCTATCCCTTCAAGAAGCCTTTCGTTAAGTCTGTTCTTGTGGAATTGGCCAAGGGATATTTGGAAGCCCATAGAGGGCTATGGTGAAATAGGAAATATGTTCCGTTCAAAACTGGAAAGAAACTTTCTGAGAAACTGCTCTGTGCTCTGTTCATTCATCTCACAGAGTTACATCTTTCCCTTCAAGAAGCCTTTCGCTAAGGCTGTTCTTGTGGAATTGGCAAAGGGATATTTGGAAGCCCATAGAGGGCTATGGTGAAAAAGGAAATATCTTCCGTTCGAAACTGGAAAGAAGCTTTCTGAGAAACTGCTCTGTGTTCTGTTAATTCATCTCACAGAGTTACATCTTTCTCTTCGAGAAGCATTTCGTTAAGGCTGTTCTTGTGGAATTGGCAAAGTGATATTTGGAAGCCCATAGAGGGCCATGGTGAAAAAGGAAATATCTTCCGTTCAAAACTGGAAATAAGATTTCTGAGAAACTGCTCTGTGTTCTGTTAATTCATCTCACAGAGTTACATCTTTCCCTTCAAGAAGCCTTTGTCTAAGCCTGTTATTGTGGAATTGGCAAAGGGATATTTGGAAGCCCATAGAGGGCTATGGTGAAAACGGAAATATCTTCCGTTCATAACTGGAAAGAAGCTTTCTGAGAAACTGCTCTGTGTTCTGTTAATTCATCTCACCGAGTTACATCTTTCCCTTCAAGAAGCCTTTCGCTAAGGCTCTTCTTGTGGAATTGGCAAAGTGATATTTGGAAGCCCATAGAGGGCTAAGGTGAAAAAGGAAATATCTTCCGTTCAAAACTGGAAAGAAGCTTTCTGAGAAACTGCTCTGTGTTTTGTTAATTCATCTCTCAGAGTTACATCTTTCCCTTCAAGAAGCCTTTCGCTAAGGCTGTTCTTGTGGAATTGGCAAAGGGATATTTGGAAGCCCATAGAGGGCTATGGTCAAAAAGGAAATAACTTCCGTTCAAAACTGGAAAGAAGCTTTCTGATAAACTGCTCTGTGTTCTGTTAATTCATGTCACAGAG
The DNA here is from genome assembly GCF_047675955.1 of Chlorocebus sabaeus. Classification (NCBI taxonomy): domain Eukaryota; kingdom Metazoa; phylum Chordata; class Mammalia; order Primates; family Cercopithecidae; genus Chlorocebus; species Chlorocebus sabaeus. Next base: position 46,881,057 of record NC_132905.1, on the reverse strand, counting down.
TTACATCTTTCCCTTCAAGAAGCCTTTCGCTATGGCTGTTCTTGTGGAATTGGCAAAGGGATATTTGGAAGCCCATAAATTGCTATGGTGAAAAAAGAAATATCTTCCGTTCAAAACTGGAAAGAAGCTTTCTGAGAAACTGCTCTGTGTTCTGTTAATTCATCTCACAGAGTTACATCTTTCCCTTCAAGAAGCCTTTCGCTAAGCCTGTTCTTGTGGAATTGGCAAAGGGATGTTTGGAAGCCCATAGTGGGCTATGGTGAAAAAGGAAATATCTTCCGTTCGAAACTGGAAAGAAGCTTTCTGAGAAACTGCTCTGTGTTCTGTTAATTCATCTCACAGAGTTACATCTTTCCCTTCGAGAAGCCTTTCGATAAGGCTGTTCTTGTGGAATTGGCAAAGTGATATTTGGAAGCCCATAGAGGGCTATGGTGAAAAAGGAAATATCTTCCGTTCAAAACTGGAAAGAAGCTTTCTGAGAAACTGCTCTGTGTTCTGTTAATTCATCTCACAGAGTTATATCGTTCCCTTCAAGAAGCCTTTCGCTAAGGCTGTTCTTGTGGAATTGGCAAAGGGATATTTGGAAGCCCATAGAGGGTTATGGTGAAAAAGGAAATATCTTCCGTTCAAAACTGGAAAGAAGCTTTCTGAGAAACTGCTCTGTGTTCTGTTAATTCATCTCACAGAGTTACATCTTTCCCTTCAAGAAGCCTTTCGCTAAGGCAGTTCTTGAGGAATTTGCAAAGGGATATTTGGAAGCCCATAGAGGGCTCTGGTGAAAAAGGAAATATCTTCCGTTCCAAACTGGAAAGAAGCTTTCTGAGAAACTACTCTGTGTTCTGTTAATTCATCTCACAGAGTTACATCTTTCCCTTCAAAAGCCTTTCGCTAAGGCTGTTCTGGTGGAATTGGCAAAGGGATATTTGGAAGCCCTTAGAGGGCCATGGTGAAAAAGGAAATATCTTCCATTCAAAACTGGAAAGAAGCTTTCTGAGAAACTGCTCTGTGTTCTGTTAATTCATCTCACAGAGTTTCATCTTTCCCTTCAAGAAGCCTTTCCCTAAGGCTGTTCTTGTGGAATTGGCAAAGGGATATTTGGAAGCCCTTAGAGGGCAATGGTGAAAAAGGAAATATCTTCCGTTCAAAACTGGAAAGAAGCTTTCTGAGAACTGCTCTGTGTTCTGTGAATTCATCTCACACAGTTACATCTTTCCCTTCAAGAAGTCTTTCGCTAAGGCTGTTCTTGTGGAATTGGCAAAGTGATATTTGGAAGCCCTTAGAGGCCTATGCTGACAAAGTAAATATCTTCCGTTCAAAACTGGAAAGAAGCTTTCTGAGAAACTGCTCTGTGTTCTCTTAATTCATCTCACAGAGTTACATCTTTCCCTTCAAGAAGCCTTTAGCTAAGGCTGTTCTTGTGGAATTGGCAAAGGGATATTTGGAAGCCCGTAGAGGGCTATGGTGAAAAAGGAAATATCTTCCGTTCGAAACTGGAAAGAAGCTTTCTGAGAAACTGCTCTGTGTTCTGTTAGTTCATCTCACAGAGTTACAACTTTCCCTTTGAGAAGCCTTTCATTAAGGCTGTTCTTGTGGAATTGGAAAAGGGATATTTGGAAGCCCACAGAGGGCTATGGTGAAAAAGGAAATATCTTCCGTTCAAAACTGGAAAGAAGCTTTCTGAGAAACTGCTCTGTGTTCTGTTATTTTATCTCACGGAGTTACATCTTTCCCTTCAAGAAGCCTTTCGCTAAGGCTGTTCTTGTGGAATTGGCAAAGGGATATTTGGAAGCCCTTAGAGGGCTATGGTGAAACAGGAATTATCTTCCGTACAAAACTGGAAAGAAGCTTTCTGAGAAACTGCTCTGTGTTCTTTAAATTCATCTCACAGCGTTACATCTTTCCCTTCAAGAAGCCTTTCGCTAAGGCTGTTCTTGTGGAATTGGCAAAGGGATATTTGGAAGCCCATAGAGGGCTATGGTGAAAAAGGAAATATCTTCCGTTCAAAACTGGAAAGAAGCTTTCTGAGAAACTGCTCTGTGTTCTGTTAATTCATCTCACAGAGTTACATCTTTCCCTTCAAGAAGCCCTTCGCTAAGGCTGTTCTTGTGGAATTGGCAAAGGGATATTTGGAAGCCCATAGAGGGCTCTGGTGAAAAAGGAAATATCTTCCGTTCCAAACTGGAAAGAAGCTTTCTGAGAAACTGCTCTGTGTTCTGTTAATTCATCTCACAGAGTTACATCTTTCCTTTCAAGAAGCCTTTCGCTAAGGCTGTTCTTGTGGAATTGGCAAAGGGATATTTGGAAGCCCATAGAGGGCAATGGTGAAAAAGGAAATATCTTCCGTTCAAAACTGGCAAGAAGCTTTCCGAGAAACTGCTCTGTGTTCTGTTAATTCATCTCACAGAGTTACATCTTTCCCTTCAAGAAGCCTTTCGCTAAGGCAGTTCTTGTGGAATTTGCAAAGGGATATTTGGAAGCCCATAGAGGGCTCTGGTGAAAAAGGAAATATCTTCCGTTCCAAACTGGAAAGAAGCTTTCTGAGAAACTGCTCTGTGTTCTGTTAATTCAACTCACAGAGTTTCATCTTTCCCTTCAAGAAGTCTTTCCCTAAGGCTGTTCTTGTGGAATTGGCAAAGGGATATTTGGAAGCCCATAGAGGGCAATGGTGAAATAGGAAATATCTTCCGTTCAAAACTGGAAACAAGCTTTCTGAGAACTGCTCTGTGTTCTGTTAATTCATCTCACAGAGTTACATCTTTCCCTTCAAGAAGTCTTTCGCTAAGGCTGTTCTTTTCGAATTGGCAAAGTGATATTTGGAAGCCCTTAGAGGCCTATGCTGACAAAGGAAATATCTTCCGTTCAAAACTGGAAAGAAGCTTTCTGAGAAACTGCTCTGTGTTCTCTTAATTCATCTCACAGAGTTACATCTTTCCCTTCAAGAAGCCTTTCGCTAAGGCTGTTCTTGTGGAATTGGCAAAGGGATATTTGGAAGCCCATAGAGGGCTATGGTGAAAAAGGAAATATCTTCCGTTCGAAACTGGAAAGAAGCTTTCTGAGAAACTGCTCAGTGTTCTGTTAATTCATCTCACAGAGTTACATCTTTCCCTTCGAGAAGCCTTTCGTTAAGGCTGTTCTTGTGGAATTGGCAAAGGGATATTTGGAAGCCCATAGAGGGCTATGGTGAAAAAGGAAATATCTTCCGTTCAAAACTGGAAAGAAGCTTTCTGAGAAACTGCTCTGTGTTCTGTTATTTTATATCACAGAGTTACATCTTTCCCTTCAAGAAGCCTTTCGCTAAGGCTGTTCTTGTGGAATTGGCAAAGGGATATTTGGAAGCCCTTAGAGGGCTATGGTGAAACAGGAATTATCTTCCGTTCAAAACTGGAAAGAAGCTTTCTGAGAAACTGCTCTGTGTTCTTTAAATTCATCTCACAGCGTTACATCTTTCCCTTCAAGAAGCCTTTCGCTAAGGCTGTTCTTGTGGAATTGGCAAAGGGATATTTGGAAGACCACAGAGGGCTATGGTGAAAAAGGAAATATCTTCCGTTCAAAACTGGAAAGAAGCTTTCTGAGAAACTGCTCTGTGTTCTGTTAATTCATCTCACAGAGTTACATCTTTCCCTTCAAGAAGCCTTTCGCTAAGGCTGTTCTTATGGAATTGGCAAAGGGATATTTGGAAGCCCATAGAGGGCTATGGTGAAAAAGGAAATATCTTCCGTTCCAAACTGGAAAGAAGCTTTCTGAGAAACTACTCTGTGTTCTGTTAATTCATCTCACAGAGTTACATCTTTCCCTTCAAGAAGCCTTTCGCTAAGGCTGTTCTTGTGGAATTGGCAAAGGGATATTTGGAAGCCCTTAGAGGGCAATGGTGAAAAAGGAAATATCTTCCGTTCAAAACTGGAAAGAAGCTTTCTGAGAAACTGCTCTGTGTTCAGTTAATTCATCTCACAGAGTTTCATCTTTCCCTTCAAGAAGCCTTTCGCTAAGCCTGTTCTTGTGGAATTGGCAAAAGGGATATTTGGAAGCCCATAGAGGGCTATGGTGAAAAAGGAAATATTTTCCGTTCAAAACTGGAAAGAAACCTTCTGAGAAACTGCTCTGTGTTCTGTTAATTCATCTCACAGAGCTGCATCTTTCCCTTCAAGAAGCATTTCGCTAAGGCTGGTCTTGTGGAATTGGCAAAGGGATAATTGGAAGCCCATAGATGGCTATGGTGAAAAAGGAAATATCTTCCGTTCAAAACTGGAAAGAAACTTTCTGAGAAACTGCTCTGTGTTCTGTTAATTCTTCTCACAGAGTTACATCTTTCCCTTCAAGAAGCCTTTCGCTAAGGCTGTTCTTGTGGAATTGGCAAAGGGATATTTGGAAGCGCATAGAGGGCTATGGTGAAAAAGGAAATATCTTCCGTTCAAAACTGGAAAGAAGCTTTCTGAGAAACTGCTCTGTGTTCTGTTAATTCATCTCACAGAGTTACATCTTTCCCTTCAAGAAGCCTTTCGCTAAGGCTGTTCTTGTGGAATTGGCAAAGGGATATTTGGAAGCCCATAGAGGGCAATAGTGAAAAAGGAAATAACTTCGGTTCAAAACTGGAAAGAAGCTTTCTGAGAAACTGCTCTGTGTTCTGTTAATTCATCTCACAGAGTTACAACTTTCCCTTCAAGAAGCCTTTCGCTAAGCCTGGTCTTGTGGAATTGGCAAAGGGATATTTGGAAGCCCATAGAGGGCCATGGTGAAAAAGGAAATATCTTCGGTTCAAAACTGGAAAGAAGCTTTCTGAGAGACTGCTCTGTGTGTTTTTAATTCATCTCACAGAGTTACATCTTTCCCTTCAAGAAGCCTTTCGCTAAGGATGTTCTGGTGGAATTGTCAAAGGGATATTTAGAAGCCCTTACAGGACTATGGTGAAAAAGGAAATATCTTTCGTTCAAAACTGGAAAGAAGCTTTCTGAGGAACTTCTCTGTGTTCTGTTAATTCATCTCACAGAGTTACATCTATCCCTTCAAGAAGCCTTTCGTTAAGTCTGTTCTTGTGGAATTGGCCAAGGGATATTTGGAAGCCCATAGAGGGCTATGGTGAAATAGGAAATATGTTCCGTTCAAAACTGGAAAGAAACTTTCTGAGAAACTGCTCTGTGCTCTGTTCATTCATCTCACAGAGTTACATCTTTCCCTTCAAGAAGCCTTTCGCTAAGGCTGTTCTTGTGGAATTGGCAAAGGGATATTTGGAAGCCCATAGAGGGCTATGGTGAAAAAGGAAATATATTCCGTTCGAAACTGGAAAGAAGCTTTCTGAGAAACTGCTCTGTGTTCTGTTAATTCATCTCACAGAGTTACATCTTTCCCTTGGGGAAGCCTTTCGTTAAGGCTGTTCTTGTGGAATTGGCAAAGTGATATTTGGAAGCCCATAGAGGGCCATGGTGAAAAAGGAAATATCTTCCGTTCAAAACTGGAAATAAGCTTTCTGAGAAACTGCTCTGTGCTCTGTTCATTCATCTCACAGAGTTACATCTTTCCCTTCAAGAAGCCTTTCGCTAAGGCTGTTCTTGTGGAATTGGCCAAGGGATATTTGGAAGCCCATAGAGGGCTATGGTGAAAAAGGAAATATCTTCCGTTCAAAACTGGAAAGACGCTTTCGGAGAAACTGCTCTGTGTTCTGTTAATTCATCTCACAGAGTTACATCTTTCCCTTCAAGAAAACTTTCGATAAAGCTGTTCTTGTGGAATTGGCAAAGTGATATTTGGAAGCCCATAGAGGGCTAAGGTGAAAAAGGAAATATCTTCCGTTCAAAACTGGAAAGAAGCTTTCTGAGAAACTGCTCTGTGTTCTGTTAATTCATCTCACAGAGTTACATCTTTCCCTTCAAGAACCCTTTCGCTAAGGCTGTTCTTGTGGAATTGGCAAAGGGATATTTGGAAGCCCATAGAGGGCTATGGTCAAAAAGGAAATAACTTCCGTTCAAAACTGGAAAGAAGCTTTCTGAGAAACTGCTCTGTGTTCTGTTAATTCATGTCACAGAGTTACATCTTTCCCTTCAAGAAGCCTTTCGCTATGGCTGTTCTTGTGGAATTGGCAAAGGGATATTTGGAAGCCCATAGAGGGCTATGGTGAAAAAAGAAATATCTTCCGTTCAAAACTGGAAAGAAGCTTTCTGAGAAACTGCTCTGTGTTCTGTTAATTCATCTCACAGAGTTACATCTTTCCCTTAAAGAAGCCTTTCGCTAAGCCTGTTCTTGTGGAATTGGCAAAGGGATGTTTGGAAGCCCATAGAGGGCTATGGTGAAAAAGGAAATATCTTCCGTTCGAAACTGGAAAGAAGCTTTCTGAGAAACTGCTCTGTGTTCTGTTAATTCATCTGACAGAGTTACATCTTTCCCTTCGAGAAGCCTTTCGATAAGGCTGTTCTTGTGGAATTGGCAAAGTGATATTTGGAAGCCCATAGAGGGCTATGGTGAAAAAGGAAATATCTTCCGTTAAAACTGGAAAGAAGCTTTCTGAGAAACTGCTCTGTGTTCTGTTAATTCATCTCACAGAGTTACATCTTTCCCTTCAAGAAGCCTTTCGCTAAGGCTGTTCTTGTGGAATTGGCAAAGGGATATTTGGAAGCCCATAGAGGGCAATAGTGAAAAAGGAAATAACTTCGGTTCAAAACTGGAAAGAAGCTTTCTGAGAAACTGCTCTGTGTTCTGTTAATTCATCTCACAGAGTTACAACTTTCCCTTCAAGAAGCCTTTCGCTAAGCCTGGTCTTGTGGAATTGGCAAAGGGATATTTGGAAGCCCATAGAGGGCCATGGTGAAAAAGGAAATATCTTCGGTTCAAAACTGGAAAGAAGCTTTCTGAGAGACTGCTCTGTGTGTTTTTAATTCATCTCACAGAGTTACATCTTTCCCTTCAAGAAGCCTTTCGCTAAGGATGTTCTGGTGGAATTGTCAAAGGGATATTTAGAAGCCCTTACAGGACTATGGTGAAAAAGGAAATATCTTTCGTTCAAAACTGGAAAGAAGCTTTCTGAGGAACTTCTCTGTGTTCTGTTAATTCATCTCACAGAGTTACATCTATCCCTTCAAGAAGCCTTTCGTTAAGTCTGTTCTTGTGGAATTGGCCAAGGGATATTTGGAAGCCCATAGAGGGCTATGGTGAAATAGGAAATATGTTCCGTTCAAAACTGGAAAGAAACTTTCTGAGAAACTGCTCTGTGCTCTGTTCATTCATCTCACAGAGTTACATCTTTCCCTTCAAGAAGCCTTTCGCTAAGGCTGTTCTTGTGGAATTGGCAAAGGGATATTTGGAAGCCCATAGAGGGCTATGGTGAAAAAGGAAATATATTCCGTTCGAAACTGGAAAGAAGCTTTCTGAGAAACTGCTCTGTGTTCTGTTAATTCATCTCACAGAGTTACATCTTTCCCTTGGGGAAGCCTTTCGTTAAGGCTGTTCTTGTGGAATTGGCAAAGTGATATTTGGAAGCCCATAGAGGGCCATGGTGAAAAAGGAAATATCTTCCGTTCAAAACTGGAAATAAGCTTTCTGAGAAACTGCTCTGTGCTCTGTTCATTCATCTCACAGAGTTACATCTTTCCCTTCAAGAAGCCTTTCGCTAAGGCTGTTCTTGTGGAATTGGCAAAGGGATATTTGGAAGCCCATAGAGGGCAATGGTGAAAAAGGAAATATCTTCCGTTCAAAACTGGCAAGAAGCTTTCTGAGAAACTGCTCTGTGTTCTGTTAATTCATCTAACTGAGTTACATCTTTCCCTTCCAGAAGCCTTTCGCTAAGTCTGTACTTGTGTAATTGGCAAAGGGATATTTGGAAGCCCATAGAGGGCAATGGTGAAAAAGGAAATATCTTCCGTTCAAAACTGGCAAGAAGCTTTCTGAGAAACTGCTCTGTGTTCTGTTAATTCATCTAACTGAGTTACATCTTTCCCTTCAAGAAGCCTTTCGCTAAGTCTGTACTTGTGTAATTGGCAAAGGGATATTTGGAAGCGCATAGAGGGCTATGGTGAAAAAGGAAATATCTTCCGTTCAAAACTGGAAAGAAGCTTTCTGAGAAACTGCTCTGTGCTCTCTTCATTCATCCAACAGAGTTACATCTTTCCCTTCAAGAAGCCTTTCGCTAAGGCCGTTCTTGTGGAATTGGCAAAGGGATATTTTGAAGCCCTTAGAGGGCTATGGTTAAAAAGGAACTATCTTCCGTTCGAAACTGGAAAGAAGCTTTCTGAGAAACTGCTCTGAGTTCTGTTAATTCATCTCACAGGGTTACATCTTTCCGTTCAAGAAGCCTTTCGCTAAGGCTGTTCTTGTGGAATTGGCAAAGGGATATTTAGAATCCCCTAGAGGGCTATGGTGAAAAAGGAACTATCTTCCGTTCGAAACTGGAAAGAAGCTTTCTGAGAAACTTCTCTGTGTTCTCTTAATTCATCTCACAGAGTTACATCTTTCCCTAGGAGAAGCCTTTCGTTAAGGCTGTTCTTGTGGAATTGGCAAAGTGATATTTGGAAGCCCATAGAGGGCTATGGTGAAAAAGGAAATATCTTCCGTTCAAAACTGGAAAGAAGTTTTCTGAGAAACTGCTCTGTGTTCTGTTAATTCATCTCACAGAGTTACATCGTTCCCTTCAAGAAGCCTTTCGCTAAGGCTGTTCTTGTGGAATTGGCAAAGGGATATTTGGAAGCCCATAGAGGGTTATGGTGAAAAAGGAAATATCTTCCGTTCAAAACTGGAAAGAAGCTTTCTGAGAAACTGCTCTGTGTTCTGTTAATTCATCTCACAGAGTTACATCTTTCCCTTCAAGAAGCCTTTCGCTAAGGCAGTTCTTGTGGAATTTGCAAAGGGATATTTGGAAGCCCATAGAGGGCTCTGGTGAAAAAGGAAATATCTTCCGTTCCAAACTGGAAAGAAGCTTTCTGAGAAACTGCTCTGTGTTCTGTTAATTCATCTCACAGAGTTACATCTTTCCCTTCAAAAGCCTTTCGCTAAGGCTGTTCTGGTGGAATTGGCAAAGGGATATTTGGAAGCCCTTAGAGGCCTATGCTGACAAAGGAAATATCTTCCGTTCAAAACTGGAAAGAAGCTTTCTGAGAAACTGCTCTGTGTTCTCTTAATTCATCTCACAGAGTTACATCTTTCCCTTCGAGAAGCCTTTCGCTAAGGCTGTTCTTGTGGAATTGGCAAAGGGATATTTGGAAGCCCATAGAGGGCTATGGTGAAAAAGGAAATATCTTCCGTTCGAAACTGGAAAGAAGCTTTCTGAGAAACTGCTCTGTGTTCTGTTAATTCATCTCACAGAGTTACATCTTTCCCTTCGAGAAGCCTTTCGTTAAGGCTGTTCTTGTGGAATTGGCAAAGGGATATTTGGAAGCCCTTAGAGGGCCATGGTGAAAAAGGAAATATCTTCCGTTCAAAACTGGAAAGAAGCTTTCTGAGAGACTGCTCTGTGTGTTTTTAATTCATCTCACAGAGTTACATCTTTCCCTTCAAGAAGCCTTTCGCTAAGGCTATTCTGGTGGAATTGTCAAAGGGATATTTAGAAGCCCTTACAGGACTATGGTGAAAAAGGAAATATCTTTCGTTCAAAACTGGAAAGAAGCTTTCTGAGGAACTTCTCTGTGTTCTGTTAATTCATCTCACAGAGTTACATCTATCCCTTCAAGAAGCCTTTCGTTAAGTCTGTTCTTGTGGAATTGGCCAAGGGATATTTGGAAGCCCATAGAGGGCTATGGTGAAATAGGAAATATGTTCCGTTCAAAACTGGAAAGAAACTTTCTGAGAAACTGCTCTGTGCTCTGTTCATTCATCTCACAGAGTTACATCTTTCCCTTCAAGAAGCCTTTCGCTAAGGCTGTTCTTGTGGAATTGGCAAAGGGATATTTGGAAGCCCATAGAGGGCTATGGTGAAAAAGGAAATATCTTCCGTTCGAAACTGGAAAGAAGCTTTCTGAGAAACTGCTCTGTGTTCTGTTAATTCATCTCACAGAGTTACATCTTTCTCTTCGAGAAGCATTTCGTTAAGGCTGTTCTTGTGGAATTGGCAAAGTGATATTTGGAAGCCCATAGAGGGCCATGGTGAAAAAGGAAATATCTTCCGTTCAAAACTGGAAATAAGATTTCTGAGAAACTGCTCTGTGTTCTGTTAATTCATCTCACAGAGTTACATCTTTCCCTTCAAGAAGCCTTTGTCTAAGCCTGTTATTGTGGAATTGGCAAAGGGATATTTGGAAGCCCATAGAGGGCTATGGTGAAAACGGAAATATCTTCCGTTCATAACTGGAAAGAAGCTTTCTGAGAAACTGCTCTGTGTTCTGTTAATTCATCTCACCGAGTTACATCTTTCCCTTCAAGAAGCCTTTCGCTAAGGCTCTTTTTGTGGAATTGGCAAAGTGATATTTGGAAGCCCATAGAGGGCTAAGGTGAAAAAGGAAATATCTTCCGTTCAAAACTGGAAAGAAGCTTTCTGAGAAACTGCTCTGTGTTTTGTTAATTCATCTCTCAGAGTTACATCTTTCCCTTCAAGAAGCCTTTCGCTAAGGCTGTTCTTGTGGAATTGGCAAAGGGATATTTGGAAGCCCATAGAGGGCTATGGTCAAAAAGGAAATAACTTCCGTTCAAAACTGGAAAGAAGCTTTCTGATAAACTGCTCTGTGTTCTGTTAATTCATGTCACAGAGTTACATCTTTCCCTTCAAGAAGCCTTTCGCTATGGCTGTTCTTGTGGAATTGGCAAAGGGATATTTGGAAGCCCATAAATTGCTATGGTGAAAAAAGAAATATCTTCCGTTCAAAACTGGAAAGAAGCTTTCTGAGAAACTGCTCTGTGTTCTGTTAATTCATCTCACAGAGTTACATCTTTCCCTTCAAGAAGCCTTTCGCTAAGCCTGTTCTTGTGGAATTGGCAAAGGGATGTTTGGAAGCCCATAGTGGGCTATGGTGAAAAAGGAAATATCTTCCGTTCGAAACTGGAAAGAAGCTTTCTGAGAAACTGCTCTGTGTTCTGTTAATTCATCTCACAGAGTTACATCTTTCCCTTCGAGAAGCCTTTCGATAAGGCTGTTCTTGTGGAATTGGCAAAGTGATATTTGGAAGCCCATAGAGGGCTATGGTGAAAAAGGAAATATCTTCCGTTCAAAACTGGAAAGAAGCTTTCTGAGAAACTGCTCTGTGTTCTGTTAATTCATCTCACAGAGTTATATCGTTCCCTTCAAGAAGCCTTTCGCTAAGGCTGTTCTTGTGGAATTGGCAAAGGGATATTTGGAAGCCCATAGAGGGTTATGGTGAAAAAGGAAATATCTTCCGTTCAAAACTGGAAAGAAGCTTTCTGAGAAACTGCTCTGTGTTCTGTTAATTCATCTCACAGAGTTACATCTTTCCCTTCAAGAAGCCTTTCGCTAAGGCAGTTCTTGAGGAATTTGCAAAGGGATATTTGGAAGCCCATAGAGGGCTCTGGTGAAAAAGGAAATATCTTCCGTTCCAAACTGGAAAGAAGCTTTCTGAGAAACTACTCTGTGTTCTGTTAATTCATCTCACAGAGTTACATCTTTCCCTTCAAAAGCCTTTCGCTAAGGCTGTTCTGGTGGAATTGGCAAAGGGATATTTGGAAGCCCTTAGAGGGCCATGGTGAAAAAGGAAATATCTTCCATTCAAAACTGGAAAGAAGCTTTCTGAGAAACTGCTCTGTGTTCTGTTAATTCATCTCACAGAGTTTCATCTTTCCCTTCAAGAAGCCTTTCCCTAAGGCTGTTCTTGTGGAATTGGCAAAGGGATATTTGGAAGCCCTTAGAGGGCAATGGTGAAAAAGGAAATATCTTCCGTTCAAAACTGGAAAGAAGCTCTCTGAGAACTGCTCTGTGTTCTGTGAATTCATCTCACACAGTTACATCTTTCCCTTCAAGAAGTCTTTCGCTAAGGCTGTTCTTGTGGAATTGGCAAAGTGATATTTGGAAGCCCTTAGAGGCCTATGCTGACAAAGTAAATATCTTCCGTTCAAAACTGGAAAGAAGCTTTCTGAGAAACTGCTCTGTGTTCTCTTAATTCATCTCACAGAGTTACATCTTTCCCTTCAAGAAGCCTTTAGCTAAGGCTGTTCTTGTGGAATTGGCAAAGGGATATTTGGAAGCCCGTAGAGGGCTATGGTGAAAAAGGAAATATCTTCCGTTCGAAACTGGAAAGAAGCTTTCTGAGAAACTGCTCTGTGTTCTGTTAATTCATCTCACAGAGTTACAACTTTCCCTTTGAGAAGCCTTTCATTAAGGCTGTTCTTGTGGAATTGGAAAAGGGATATTTGGAAGCCCACAGAGGGCTATGGTGAAAAAGGAAATATCTTCCGTTCAAAACTGGAAAGAAGCTTTCTGAGAAACTGCTCTGTGTTCTGTTATTTTATCACACGGAGTTACATCTTTCCCTTCAAGAAGCCTTTCGCTAAGGCTGTTCTTGTGGAATTGGCAAAGGGATATTTGGAAGCCCTTAGAGGGCTATGGTGAAACAGGAATTATCTTCCGTACAAAACTGGAAAGAAGCTTTCTGAGAAACTGCTCTGTGTTCTTTAAATTCATCTCACAGCGTTACATCTTTCCCTTCAAGAAGCCTTTCGCTAAGGCTGTTCTTGTGGAATTGGCAAAGGGATATTTGGAAGCCCATAGAGGGCTATGGTGAAAAAGGAAATATCTTCCGTTCAAAACTGGAAAGAAGCTTTCTGAGAAACTGCTCTGTGTTCTGTTAATTCATCTCACAGAGTTACATCTTTCCCTTCAAGAAGCCCTTCGCTAAGGCTGTTCTTGTGGAATTGGCAAAGGGATATTTGGAAGCCCATAGAGGGCTCTGGTGAAAAAGGAAATATCTTCCGTTCCAAACTGGAAAGAAGCTTTCTGAGAAACTGCTCTGTGTTCTGTTAATTCATCTCACAGAGTTACATCTTTCCTTTCAAGAAGCCTTTCGCTAAGGCTGTTCTTGTGGAATTGGCAAAGGGATATTTGGAAGCCCATAGAGGGCAATGGTGAAAAAGGAAATATCTTCCGTTCAAAACTGGCAAGAAGCTTTCCGAGAAACTGCTCTGTGTTCTGTTAATTCATCTCACAGAGTTACATCTTTCCCTTCAAGAAGCCTTTCGCTAAGGCAGTTCTTGTGGAATTTGCAAAGGGATATTTGGAAGCCCATAGAGGGCTCTGGTGAAAAAGGAAATATCTTCCGTTCCAAACTGGAAAGAAGCTTTCTGAGAAACTGCTCTGTGTTCTGTTAATTCAACTCACAGAGTTTCATCTTTCCCTTCAAGAAGTCTTTCCCTAAGGCTGTTCTTGTGGAATTGGCAAAGGGATATTTGGAAGCCCATAGAGGGCAATGGTGAAATAGGAAATATCTTCCGTTCAAAACTGGAAACAAGCTTTCTGAGAACTGCTCTGTGTTCTGTTAATTCATCTCACAGAGTTACATCTTTCCCTTCAAGAAGTCTTTCGCTAAGGCTGTTCTTTTCGAATTGGCAAAGTGATATTTGGAAGCCCTTAGAGGCCTATGCTGACAAAGGAAATATCTTCCGTTCAAAACTGGAAAGAAGCTTTCTGAGAAACTGCTCTGTGTTCTCTTAATTCATCTCACAGAGTTACATCTTTCCCTTCAAGAAGCCTTTCGCTAAGGCTGTTCTTGTGGAATTGGCAAAGGGATATTTGGAAGCCCATAGAGGGCTATGGTGAAAAAGGAAATATCTTCCGTTCGAAACTGGAAAGAAGCTTTCTGAGAAACTGCTCAGTGTTCTGTTAATTCATCTCACAGTGTTACATCTTTCCCTTCGAGAAGCCTTTCGTTAAGGCTGTTCTTGTGGAATTGGCAAAGGGATATTTGGAAGCCCATAGAGGGCTATGGTGAAAAAGGAAATATCTTCCGTTCAAAACTGGAAAGAAGCTTTCTGAGAAACTGCTCTGTGTTCTGTTATTTTATATCACAGAGTTACATCTTTCCCTTCAAGAAGCCTTTCGCTAAGGCTGTTCTTGTGGAATTGGCAAAGGGATATTTGGAAGCCCTTAGAGGGCTATGGTGAAACAGGAATTATCTTCCGTTCAAAACTGGAAAGAAGCTTTCTGAGAAACTGCTCTGTGTTCTTTAAATTCATCTCACAGCGTTACATCTTTCCCTTCAAGAAGCCTTTCGCTAAGGCTGTTCTTGTGGAATTGGCAAAGGGATATTTGGAAGACCACAGAGGGCTATGGTGAAAAAGGAAATATCTTCCGTTCAAAACTGGAAAGAAGCTTTCTGAGAAACTGCTCTGTGTTCTGTTAATTCATCTCACAGAGTTACATCTTTCCCTTCAAGAAGCCTTTCGCTAAGGCTGTTCTTATGGAATTGGCAAAGGGATATTTGGAAGCCCATAGAGGGCTATGGTGAAAAAGGAAATATCTTCCGTTCCAAACTGGAAAGAAGCTTTCTGAGAAACTGCTCTGTGTTCTGTTAATTCATCTCACAGAGTTACATCTTTCCCTTCAAGAAGCCTTTCGCTAAGGCTGTTCTTGTGGAATTGGCAAAGGGATATTTGGAAGCCCTTAGAGGGCCATGGTGAAAAAGGAAATATCTTCCGTTCAAAACTGGAAAGAAGCTTTCTGAGAAACTGCTCTGTGTTCAGTTAATTCATCTCACAGAGTTTCATCTTTCCCTTCAAGAAGCCTTTCGCTAAGCCTGTTCTTGTGGAATTGGCAAAAGGGATATTTGGAAGCCCATAGAGGGCTATGGTGAAAAAGGAAATATTTTCCGTTCAAAACTGGAAAGAAACCTTCTGAGAAACTGCTCTGTGTTCTGTTAATTCATCTCACAGAGCTGCATCTTTCCCTTCAAGAAGCATTTCGCTAAGGCTGGTCTTGTGGAATTGGCAAAGGGATAATTGGAAGCCCATAGATGGCTATGGTGAAAAAGGAAATATCTTCCGTTCAAAACTGGAAAGAAACTTTCTGAGAAACTGCTCTGTGTTCTGTTAATTCTTCTCACAGAGTTACATCTTTAACTTCAAGAAGCCTTTCGCTAAGGCTGTTCTTGTGGAATTGGCAAAGGGATATTTGGAAGCGCATAGAGGGCTATGGTGAAAAAGGAAATATCTTCCGTTCGAAACTGGAAAGAAGCTTTCTGAGAAACTGCTCTGTGTTCTGTTAATTCATCTCACAGAGTTACATCTTTCCCTTCAAGAAGCCTTTCGCTAAGGCTGTTCTTGTGGAATTGGCAAAGGGATATTTGGAAGCCCATAGAGGGCAATAGTGAAAAAGGAAATAACTTCGGTTCAAAACTGGAAAGAAGCTTTCTGAGAAACTGCTCTGTGTTCTGTTAATTCATCTCACAGAGTTACAACTTTCCCTTCAAGAAGCCTTTCGCTAAGCCTGGTCTTGTGGAATTGGCAAAGGGATATTTGGAAGCCCATAGAGGGCCATGGTGAAAAAGGAAATATCTTCGGTTCAAAACTGGAAAGAAGCTTTCTGAGAGACTGCTCTGTGTGTTTTTAATTCATCTCACAGAGTTACATCTTTCCCTTCAAGAAGCCTTTCGCTAAGGATGTTCTGGTGGAATTGTCAAAGGGATATTTAGAAGCCCTTACAGGACTATGGTGAAAAAGGAAATATCTTTCGTTCAAAACTGGAAAGAAGCTTTCTGAGGAACTTCTCTGTGTTCTGTTAATTCATCTCACAGAGTTACATCTATCCCTTCAAGAAGCCTTTCGTTAAGTCTGTTCTTGTGGAATTGGCCAAGGGATATTTGGAAGCCCATAGAGGGCTATGGTGAAATAGGAAATATGTTCCGTTCAAAACTGGAAAGAAACTTTCTGAGAAACTGCTCTGTGCTCTGTTCATTCATCTCACAGAGTTACATCTTTCCCTTCAAGAAGCCTTTCGCTAAGGCTGTTCTTGTGGAATTGGCAAAGGGATATTTGGAAGCCCATAGAGGGCTATGGTGAAAAAGGAAATATATTCCGTTCGAAACTGGAAAGAAGCTTTCTGAGAAACTGCTCTGTGTTCTGTTAATTCATCTCACAGAGTTACATCTTTCCCTTGGGGAAGCCTTTCGTTAAGGCTGTTCTTGTGGAATTGGCAAAGTGATATTTGGAAGCCCATAGAGGGCCATGGTGAAAAAGGAAATATCTTCCGTTCAAAACTGGAAATAAGCTTTCTGAGAAACTGCTCTGTGCTCTGTTCATTCATCTCACAGAGTTACATCTTTCCCTTCAAGAAGCCTTTCGCTAAGGCTGTTCTTGTGGAATTGGCCAAGGGATATTTGGAAGCCCATAGAGGGCTATGGTGAAAAAGGAAATATCTTCCGTTCAAAACTGGAAAGACGCTTTCGGAGAAACTGCTCTGTGTTCTGTTAATTCATCTCACAGAGTTACATCTTTCCCTTCAAGAAAACTTTCGATAAAGCTGTTCTTGTGGAATTGGCAAAGTGATATTTGGAAGCCCATAGAGGGCTAAGGTGAAAAAGGAAATATCTTCCGTTCAAAACTGGAAAGAAGCTTTCTGAGAAACTGCTCTGTGTTCTGTTAATTCATCCCACAGAGTTACATCTTTCCCTTCAAGAACCCTTTCGCTAAGGCTGTTCTTGTGGAATTGGCAAAGGGATATTTGGAAGCCCATAGAGGGCTATGGTCAAAAAGGAAATAACTTCCGTTCAAAACTGGAAAGAAGCTTTCTGAGAAACTGCTCTGTGTTCTGTTAATTCATGTCACAGAGTTACATCTTTCCCTTCAAGAAGCCTTTCGCTATGGCTGTTCTTGTGGAATTGGCAAAGGGATATTTGGAAGCCCATAGAGGGCTATGGTGAAAAAAGAAATATCTTCCGTTCAAAACTGGAAAGAAGCTTTCTGAGAAACTGCTCTGTGTTCTGTTAATTCATCTCACAGAGTTACATCTTTCCCTTAAAGAAGCCTTTCGCTAAGCCTGTTCTTGTGGAATTGGCAAAGGGATGTTTGGAAGCCCATAGAGGGCTATGGTGAAAAAGGAAATATCTTCCGTTCGAAACTGGAAAGAAGCTTTCTGAGAAACTGCTCTGTGTTCTGTTAATTCATCTGACAGAGTTACATCTTTCCCTTCGAGAAGCCTTTCGATAAGGCTGTTCTTGTGGAATTGGCAAAGTGATATTTGGAAGCCCATAGAGGGCTATGGTGAAAAAGGAAATATCTTCCGTTAAAACTGGAAAGAAGCTTTCTGAGAAACTGCTCTGTGTTCTGTTAATTCATCTCACAGAGTTACATCTTTCCCTTCAAGAAGCCTTTCGCTAAGGCTGTTCTTGTGGAATTGGCAAAGGGATATTTGGAAGCCCATAGAGGGCTCTGGTGAAAAAGGAAATATCTTCCGTTCCAACCTGGAAAGAAGCTTTCTGAGAAACTGCTCTGTGTTCTGTTAATTCATCTCACAGAGTTACATGTTTCCCTTCAAGAAGCCTTTCGCTAAGGCTGTTCTTGTGGAATTGGCAAAGGGATATTTGGAAGCCCATAGAGGGCAATGGTGAAAAAGGAAATATCTTCCGTTCAAAACTGGCAAGAAGCTTTCTGAGAAACTGCTCTGTGTTCTGTTAATTCATCTAACTGAGTTACATCTTTCCCTTCCAGAAGCCTTTCGCTAAGTCTGTACTTGTGTAATTGGCAAAGGGATATTTGGAAGCCCATAGAGGGCAATGGTGAAAAAGGAAATATCTTCCGTTCAAAACTGGCAAGAAGCTTTCTGAGAAACTGCTCTGTGTTCTGTTAATTCATCTAACTGAGTTACATCTTTCCCTTCAAGAAGCCTTTCGCTAAGTCTGTACTTGTGTAATTGGCAAAGGGATATTTGGAAGCGCATAGAGGGCTATGGTGAAAAAGGAAATATCTTCCGTTCAAAACTGGAAAGAAGCTTTCTGAGAAACTGCTCTGTGCTCTGTTCATTCATCCAACAGAGTTACATCTTTCCCTTCAAGAAGCCTTTCGCTAAGGCCGTTCTTGTGGAATTGGCAAAGGGATATTTTGAAGCCCTTAGAGGGCTATGGTGAAAAAGGAACTATCTTCCGTTCGAAACTGGAAAGAAGCTTTCTGAGAAACTGCTCTGAGTTCTGTTAATTCATCTCACAGGGTTACATCTTTCCGTTCAAGAAGCCTTTCGCTAAGGCTGTTCTTGTGGAATTGGCAAAGGGATATTTAGAATCCCCTAGAGGGCTATGGTGAAAAAGGAACTATCTTCCGTTCGAAACTGGAAAGAAGCTTTCTGAGAAACTTCTCTGTGTTCTCTTAATTCATCTCACAGAGTTACATCTTTCCCTAGGAGAAGCCTTTCGTTAAGGCTGTTCTTGTGGAATTGGCAAAGTGATATTTGGAAGCCCATAGAGGGCTATGGTGAAAAAGGAAATATCTTCCGTTCAAAACTGGAAAGAAGCTTTCTGAGAAACTGCTCTGTGTTCTGTTAATTCATCTCACAGAGTTACATCGTTCCCTTCAAGAAGCCTTTCGCTAAGGCTGTTCTTGTGGAATTGGCAAAGGGATATTTGGAAGCCCATAGAGGGTTATGGTGAAAAAGGAAATATCTTCCGTTCAAAACTGGAAAGAAGCTTTCTGAGAAACTGCTCTGTGTTCTGTTAATTCATCTCACAGAGTTACATCTTTCCCTTCAAGAAGCCTTTCGCTAAGGCAGTTCTTGTGGAATTTGCAAAGGGATATTTGGAAGCCCATAGAGGGCTCTGGTGAAAAAGGAAATATCTTCCGTTCCAAACTGGAAAGAAGCTTTCTGAGAAACTGCTCTGTGTTCTGTTAATTCATCTCACAGAGTTACATCTTTCCCTTCAAAAGCCTTTCGCTAAGGCTGTTCTGGTGGAATTGGCAAAGGGATATTTGGAAGCCCTTAGAGGCCTATGCTGACAAAGGAAATATCTTCCGTTCAAAACTGGAAAGAAGCTTTCTGAGAAACTGCTCTGTGTTCTTTTAATTCATCTCACAGAGTTACATCTTTCCCTTCGAGAAGCCTTTCGCTAAGGCTGTTCTTGTGGAATTGGCAAAGGGATATTTGGAAGCCCATAGAGGGCTATGGTGAAAAAGGAAATATCTTCCGTTCGAAACTGGAAAGAAGCTTTCTGAGAAACTGCTCTGTGTTCTGTTAATTCATCTCACAGAGTTACATCTTTCCCTTCGAGAAGCCTTTCGTTAAGGCTGTTCTTGTGGAATTGGCAAAGGGATATTTGGAAGCCCTTAGAGGGCCATGGTGAAAAAGGAAATATCTTCCGTTCAAAACTGGAAAGAAGCTTTCTGAGAGACTGCTCTGTGTGTTGTTAATTCATCTCACAGAGTTACATCTTTCCCTTCAAGAAGCCTTTCGCTAAGGCTATTCTGGTGGAATTGTCAAAGGGATATTTAGAAGCCCTTACAGGACTATGGTGAAAAAGGAAATATCTTTCGTTCAAAACTGGAAAGAAGCTTTCTGAGGAACTTCTCTGTGTTCTGTTAATTCATCTCACAGAGTTACATCTATCCCTTCAAGAAGCCTTTCGTTAAGTCTGTTCTTGTGGAATTGGCCAAGGGATATTTGGAAGCCCATAGAGGGCTATGGTGAAATAGGAAATATGTTCCGTTCAAAACTGGAAAGAAACTTTCTGAGAAACTGCTCTGTGCTCTGTTCATTCATCTCACAGAGTTACATCTTTCCCTTCAAGAAGCCTTTCGCTAAGGCTGTTCTTGTGGAATTGGCAAAGGGATATTTGGAAGCCCATAGAGGGCTATGGTGAAAAAGGAAATATCTTCCGTTCGAAACTGGAAAGAAGCTTTCTGAGAAACTGCTCTGTGTTCTGTTAATTCATCTCACAGAGTTACATCTTTCTCTTCGAGAAGCATTTCGTTAAGGCTGTTCTTGTGGAATTGGCAAAGTGATATTTGGAAGCCCATAGAGGGCCATGGTGAAAAAGGAAATATCTTCCGTTCAAAACTGGAAATAAGATTTCTGAGAAACTGCTCTGTGTTCTGTTAATTCATCTCACAGAGTTACATCTTTCCCTTCAAGAAGCCTTTGTCTAAGCCTGTTATTGTGGAATTGGCAAAGGGATATTTGGAAGCCCATAGAGGGCTATGGTGAAAACGGAAATATCTTCCGTTCATAACTGGAAAGAAGCTTTCTGAGAAACTGCTCTGTGTTCTGTTAATTCATCTCACCGAGTTACATCTTTCCCTTCAAGAAGCCTTTCGCTAAGGCTCTTCTTGTGGAATTGGCAAAGTGATATTTGGAAGCCCATAGAGGGCTAAGGTGAAAAAGGAAATATCTTCCGTTCAAAACTGGAAAGAAGCTTTCTGAGAAACTGCTCTGTGTTTTGTTAATTCATCTCTCAGAGTTACATCTTTCCCTTCAAGAAGCCTTTCGCTAAGGCTGTTCTTGTGGAATTGGCAAAGGGATATTTGGAAGCCCATAGAGGGCTATGGTCAAAAAGGAAATAACTTCCGTTCAAAACTGGAAAGAAGCTTTCTGATAAACTGCTCTGTGTTCTGTTAATTCATGTCACAGAGTTACATCTTTCCCTTCAAGAAGCCTTTCGCTATGGCTGTTCTTGTGGAATTGGCAAAGGGATATTTGGAAGCCCATAAATTGCTATGGTGAAAAAAGAAATATCTTCCGTTCAAAACTGGAAAGAAGCTTTCTGAGAAACTGCTCTGTGTTCTGTTAATTCATCTCACAGAGTTACATCTTTCCCTTCAAGAAGCCTTTCGCTAAGCCTGTTCTTGTGGAATTGGCAAAGGGATGTTTGGAAGCCCATAGTGGGCTATGGTGAAAAAGGAAATATCTTCCGTTCGAAACTGGAAAGAAGCTTTCTGAGAAACTGCTCTGTGTTCTGTTAATTCATCTCACAGAGTTACATCTTTCCCTTCGAGAAGCCTTTCGATAAGGCTGTTCTTGTGGAATTGGCAAAGTGATATTTGGAAGCCCATAGAGGGCTATGGTGAAAAAGGAAATATCTTCCGTTCAAAACTGGAAAGAAGCTTTCTGAGAAACTGCTCTGTGTTCTGTTAATTCATCTCACAGAGTTATATCGTTCCCTTCAAGAAGCCTTTCGCTAAGGCTGTTCTTGTGGAATTGGCAAAGGGATATTTGGAAGCCCATAGAGGGTTATGGTGAAAAAGGAAATATCTTCCGTTCAAAACTGGAAAGAAGCTTTCTGAGAAACTGCTCTGTGTTCTGTTAATTCATCTCACAGAGTTACATCTTTCCCTTCAAGAAGCCTTTCGCTAAGGCAGTTCTTGAGGAATTTGCAAAGGGATATTTGGAAGCCCATAGAGGGCTCTGGTGAAAAAGGAAATATCTTCCGTTCCAAACTGGAAAGAAGCTTTCTGAGAAACTACTCTGTGTTCTGTTAATTCATCTCACAGAGTTACATCTTTCCCTTCAAAAGCCTTTCGCTAAGGCTGTTCTGGTGGAATTGGCAAAGGGATATTTGGAAGCCCTTAGAGGGCCATGGTGAAAAAGGAAATATCTTCCATTCAAAACTGGAAAGAAGCTTTCTGAGAAACTGCTCTGTGTTCTGTTAATTCATCTCACAGAGTTTCATCTTTCCCTTCAAGAAGCCTTTCCCTAAGGCTGTTCTTGTGGAATTGGCAAAGGGATATTTGGAAGCCCTTAGAGGGCAATGGTGAAAAAGGAAATATCTTCCGTTCAAAACTGGAAAGAAGCTTTCTGAGAACTGCTCTGTGTTCTGTGAATTCATCTCACACCGTTACATCTTTCCCTTCAAGAAGTCTTTCGCTAAGGCTGTTCTTGTGGAATTGGCAAAGTGATATTTGGAAGCCCTTAGAGGCCTATGCTGACAAAGTAAATATCTTCCGTTCAAAACTGGAAAGAAGCTTTCTGAGAAACTGCTCTGTGTTCTCTTAATTCATCTCACAGAGTTACATCTTTCCCTTCAAGAAGCCTTTAGCTAAGGCTGTTCTTGTGGAATTGGCAAAGGGATATTTGGAAGCCCGTAGAGGGCTATGGTGAAAAAGGAAATATCTTCCGTTCGAAACTGGAAAGAAGCTTTCTGAGAAACTGCTCTGTGTTCTGTTAATTCATCTCACAGAGTTACAACTTTCCCTTTGAGAAGCCTTTCATTAAGGCTGTTCTTGTGGAATTGGAAAAGGGATATTTGGAAGCCCACAGAGGGCTATGGTGAAAAAGGAAATATCTTCCGTTCAAAACTGGAAAGAAGCTTTCTGAGAAACTGCTCTGTGTTCTGTTATTTTATCTCACGGAGTTACATCTTTCCCTTCAAGAAGCCTTTCGCTAAGGCTGTTCTTGTGGAATTGGCAAAGGGATATTTGGAAGCCCTTAGAGGGCTATGGTGAAACAGGAATTATCTTCCGTACAAAACTGGAAAGAAGCTTTCTGAGAAACTGCTCTGTGTTCTTTAAATTCATCTCACAGCGTTACATCTTTCCCTTCAAGAAGCCTTTCGCTAAGGCTGTTCTTGTGGAATTGGCAAAGGGATATTTGGAAGCCCACAGAGGGGTATGGTGAAAAAGGAAATATCTTCCGTTCAAAACTGGAAAGAAGCTTTCTGAGAAACTGCTCTGTGTTCTGTTAATTCATCTCACAGAGTTACATCTTTCCCTTCAAGAAGCCCTTCGCTAAGGCTGTTCTTGTGGAATTGGCAAAGGGATATTTGGAAGCCCATAGAGGGCTCTGGTGAAAAAGGAAATATCTTCCGTTCCAAACTGGAAAGAAGCTTTCTGAGAAACTGCTCTGTGTTCTGTTAATTCATCTCACAGAGTTACATCTTTCCTTTCAAGAAGCCTTTCGCTAAGGCTGTTCTTGTGGAATTGGCAAAGGGATATTTGGAAGCCCATAGAGGGCAATGGTGAAAAAGGAAATATCTTCCGTTCAAAACTGGCAAGAAGCTTTCCGAGAAACTGCTCTGTGTTCTGTTAATTCATCTCACAGAGTTACATCTTTCCCTTCAAGAAGCCTTTCGCTAAGGCAGTTCTTGTGGAATTTGCAAAGGGATATTTGGAAGCCCATAGAGGGCTCTGGTGAAAAAGGAAATATCTTCCGTTCCAAACTGGAAAGAAGCTTTCTGAGAAACTGCTCTGTGTTCTGTTAATTCAACTCACAGAGTTTCATCTTTCCCTTCAAGAAGTCTTTCCCTAAGGCTGTTCTTGTGGAATTGGCAAAGGGATATTTGGAAGCCCATAGAGGGCAATGGTGAAATAGGAAATATCTTCCGTTCAAAACTGGAAACAAGCTTTCTGAGAACTGCTCTGTGTTCTGTTAATTCATCTCACAGAGTTACATCTTTCCCTTCAAGAAGTCTTTCGCTAAGGCTGTTCTTTTCGAATTGGCAAAGTGATATTTGGAAGCCCTTAGAGGCCTATGCTGACAAAGGAAATATCTTCCGTTCAAAACTGGAAAGAAGCTTTCTGAGAAACTGCTCTGTGTTCTCTTAATTCATCTCACAGAGTTACATCTTTCCCTTCAAGAAGCCTTTCGCTAAGGCTGTTCTTGTGGAATTGGCAAAGGGATATTTGGAAGCCCATAGAGGGCTATGGTGAAAAAGGAAATATCTTCCGTTCGAAACTGGAAAGAAGCTTTCTGAGAAACTGCTCAGTGTTCTGTTAATTCATCTCACAGAGTTACATCTTTCCCTTCGAGAAGCCTTTCGTTAAGGCTGTTCTTGTGGAATTGGCAAAGGGATATTTGGAAGCCCATAGAGGGCTATGGTGAAAAAGGAAATATCTTCCGTTCAAAACTGGAAAGAAGCTTTCTGAGAAACTGCTCTGTGTTCTGTTATTTTATATCACAGAGTTACATCTTTCCCTTCAAGAAGCCTTTCGCTAAGGCTGTTCTTGTGGAATTGGCAAAGGGATATTTGGAAGCCCTTAGAGGGCTATGGTGAAACAGGAATTATCTTCCGTTCAAAACTGGAAAGAAGCTTTCTGAGAAACTGCTCTGTGTTCTTTAAATTCATCTCACAGCGTTACATCTTTCCCTTCAAGAAGCCTTTCGCTAAGGCTGTTCTTGTGGAATTGGCAAAGGGATATTTGGAAGACCACAGAGGGCTATGGTGAAAAAGGAAATATCTTCCGTTCAAAACTGGAAAGAAGCTTTCTGAGAAACTGCTCTGTGTTCTGTTAATTCATCTCACAGAGTTACACCTTTCCCTTCAAGAAGCCTTTCGCTAAGGCTGTTCTTATGGAATTGGCAAAGGGATATTTGGAAGCCCATAGAGGGCTATGGTGAAAAAGGAAATATCTTCCGTTCCAAACTGGAAAGAAGCTTTCTGAGAAACTGCTCTGTGTTCTGTTAATTCATCTCACAGAGTTACATCTTTCCCTTCAAGAAGCCTTTCGCTAAGGCTGTTCTTGTGGAATTGGCAAAGGGATATTTGGAAGCCCTTAGAGGGCCATGGTGAAAAAGGAAATATCTTCCGTTCAAAACTGGAAAGAAGCTTTCTGAGAAACTGCTCTGTGTTCAGTTAATTCATCTCACAGAGTTTCATCTTTCCCTTCAAGAAGCCTTTCGCTAAGCCTGTTCTTGTGGAATTGGCAAAAGGGATATTTGGAAGCCCATAGAGGGCTATGGTGAAAAAGGAAATATCTTCCGTTCAAAACTGGAAAGAAGCTTTCTGAGAAACTGCTCTGTGTTCTGTTAATTCATCTCACAGTGTTACATCTTTCCCTTCAAGAAGTCTTTCGCTAAGGCTGTTCTTGTGGAATTGGCCAAGGGATATTTGGAAGCCCATAGAGGGCTATGGTGAAAAAGGAAATATCTTCCGTTCAAAACTGGAAAGAAGCTTTCTGAGAAACTGCTCTGTGTTCTCTTAATTCATCTCACAGAGTTACATCTTTCCCTTCAAGAAGCCTTTCGCTAAGGCTGTTCTTGTGGAATTGGCAAAGGGATATTTGGAAGCCCATAGAGGGCTATGGTGAAAAAGGAAATATCTTCCGTTCGATACTGGAAAGAAGCTTTCTGAGAAACTGCTCTGTGTTCTGTTAATTCATCTCACAGAGTTACACCTTTCCCTTCAAGAAGCCTTTCGCTAAGGCTGTTCTTATGGAATTGGCAAAGGGATATTTGGAAGCCCATAGAGGGCTATGGTGAAAAAGGAAATATCTTCCGTTCCAAACTGGAAAGAAGCTTTCTGAGAAACTGCTCTGTGTTCTGTTAATTCATCTCACAGAGTTACATCTTTCCCTTCAAGAAGCCTTTCGCTAAGGCTGTTCTTGTGGAATTGGCAAAGGGATATTTGGAAGCCCTTAGAGGGCCATGGTGAAAAAGGAAATATCTTCCGTTCAAAACTGGAAAGAAGCTTTCTGAGAAACTGCTCTGTGTTCAGTTAATTCATCTCACAGAGTTTCATCTTTCCCTTCAAGAAGCCTTTCGCTAAGCCTGTTCTTGTGGAATTGGCAAAAGGGATATTTGGAAGCCCATAGAGGGCTATGGTGAAAAAGGAAATATCTTCCGTTCAAAACTGGAAAGAAGCTTTCTGAGAAACTGCTCTGTGTTCTGTTAATTCATCTCACAGTGTTACATCTTTCCCTTCAAGAAGTCTTTCGCTAAGGCTGTTCTTGTGGAATTGGCCAAGGGATATTTGGAAGCCCATAGAGGGCTATGGTGAAAAAGGAAATATCTTCCGTTCAAAACTGGAAAGAAGCTTTCTGAGAAACTGCTCTGTGTTCTCTTAATTCATCTCACAGAGTTACATCTTTCCCTTCAAGAAGCCTTTCGCTAAGGCTGTTCTTGTGGAATTGGCAAAGGGATATTTGGAAGCCCATAGAGGGCTATGGTGAAAAAGGAAATATCTTCCGTTCGATACTGGAAAGAAGCTTTCTGAGAAACTGCTCTGTGTTCTGTTAATTCATCTCACAGAGTTACATCTTTCCCTTCACGAAGCCTTTTGCTAAGGCTGTTCTTGTGGAATTGGCAAAGGGATATTTGGAAGCCCATAGAGGGCTCTGGTGAAAAAGGAAATATCTTCCGTTCAAAACTGGAAAGAAGCTTTCTGAGAAACTGCTAAGTGTTCTGTTAATTCATCTCACAGAGTTACATCTTTCCCTTCAAGAAGCCTTTCGCTAAGGCTGTTCTTGTGGAATTGGCAAAGATATATTTGGAAGCACATAGAGGGCTATGGTGAAAAAGGAAATATCTTCCGTTCAAAACTGGAAAGAAGCTTTCTGAGAAACTGCTCTGTGTTCTGTTAATTCATCTCACAGAGTTACATGTTTCCCTTAAATACGCCTTTCACTAACGCTGTTCTTGTGGAATTGGCAAAGGGATATTTGGAAGCCCATAGAGGGCTATGGTGAAATGGAAATATCTTCCGTTCAAAACTGGAAAAAAGCTTTCTGAGAAACTGCTCTGTGCTCCGTTCATTCATCTCACAGAGTTACATCTTTCCCTTCAAGAAGCCTTTCGCTAAAGCTGTTCTTGTGGAATTGGCAAAGGGATATTTCGAAGCCCTTAGGGGCCAAAGGTGAAAAAGGAACTCTCTTCCGATCGAAACTGGAAAGAAGCTTTCTGAGAAACTGCTCTGTGTTCTGTTAATTCATCTCACAGAGTTACATCTTTCCCTTCAAGAAACCTTTCGCTAAGGCTCTTCTTGTGGAATTGGCAAAGGGATATTTGGAAGCCCATAGAGGGTTATGGTGAAAAAGGAAATATCTTCCGTTCAAAACTGGAAAGAAGCTTTCTGAGAAACTGCTCTGTGTTCTGTTAATTGATCTCACAGGGTTACATCTTTCTCTTCAAGAAGCCTTTCGCTAAGGCTGTTCTTGTGGAATTGGCAAAGGGATATCTGGAAGCCATTAGAGGGCCATGGTGAAAAAGGAAATATCTTCCGTTCAAAACTGGAAAGAAGCTTTCTGAGAAACTGCTCTGTGTTCTGTTAATTCATCTCACAGAGTTACATCTTTCCCTTCAAGAAGCCTTTCGCTAAGGCTGTTCTTGTGGAATTGGCAAAGGGATATTTGGAAGCCCTTAGAGGGCTATGGTGAAACAGGAATAATCTTCCGTTCAAAACTGGAAAGAAGCTTTTGAGAAACTGCTCTGTGTTCTTTAAATTCATCTCACAGAGTTACATCTTTCCCTTCAAGAAGCCTTTCGCTAAGGCAGTTCTTGTGGAATTTGCAAAGGGATATTTGGAAGCCCATAGAGGGCTCTGGTGAAAAAGGAAATATCTTCCGTTCCAAACTGGAAAGAAGCTTTCTGAGAAACTGCTCTGTGTTCTGTTAATTCATGTCACAGAGTTACATCTTTCCCTTCAAAAGCCTTTCGCTAAGGCTGTTCTGGTGGAATTGGCAAAGGGATATTTGGAAGCCCTTAGAGGGCCATGGTGAAAAAGGAAATATCTTCCGTTCAAAACTAGAAAGAAGCTTTCTGAGAAACTGCTCTGTGTTCTGTTAATTCATCTCACAGATTTACATCTTTCCCTTCAAGAAGCCTTTCCCTAAGGCTGTTCTTGTGGAATTGGCAAAGGGATATTTGGAAGCCCATAGAGGGCAATGGTGAAAAAGGAAATATCTTCCGTTCAAAACTGGAAAGAAGCTTTCTGAGAACTGCTCTGTGTTCTGTTAATTCATCTCACAGAGTTACATCTTTCCCTTCAAGAAGTCTTTCGCTAAGGCTGTTCTTTTGGAATTGGCAAAGTGATATTTGGAAGCCCTTAGAGGCCAATGCTGACAAAGGAAATATCTTCCGTTCAAAACTGGAAAGAAGCTTTCTGAGAAACTGCTCTGTGTTCTCTTAATTCATCTCACAGAGTTACATCTTTCCCTTCAAGAAGCCTTTCGCTAAGGCTGTTCTTGTGGAATTGGCAAAGGGAAATTTGGAAGCCCATAGAGGGCTATGTTGAAAAAGGAAATATCTTCCGTTCGAAACTGGAAAGAAGCTTTCTGAGAAACTGCTCTGTGTTCTGTTAATTCATCTCACAGAGTTACATCTTTCCCTTCGAGAAGCCATTCGTTAAGGCTGTTCTTGTGGAATTG
This sequence comes from Chlorocebus sabaeus, assembly GCF_047675955.1. Classification (NCBI taxonomy): domain Eukaryota; kingdom Metazoa; phylum Chordata; class Mammalia; order Primates; family Cercopithecidae; genus Chlorocebus; species Chlorocebus sabaeus. Next base: position 46,853,154 of record NC_132905.1, on the reverse strand, counting down.
GCAAAGGGATATTTGGAAGCCCTTAGAGGGCTATGGTGAAAAAGGAAATATCTTCCGTTCAAAACTGGAAAGAAGCTTTCTGAGAAACTGCTCTGTGTTCTGTTATTTTATATCACAGAGTTACATCTTTCCCTTCAAGAAGCCTTTCGCTAAGGCTGTTCTTGTGGAATTGGCAAAGGGATATTTGGAAGCCCATAGAGGGCTATGGTGAAATGGAAATATCTTCCGTTCAAAACTGGAAAGAAGCTTTCTGAGAAACTGCTCTGTGCTCCGTTCATTCATCTCACAGAGTTACATCTTTCCCTTCAAGAAGCCTTTCGCTAAAGCTGTTCTTGTGGAATTGGCAAAGGGATATTTCGAAGCCCTTAGGGGCCAAAGGTAAAAAAGGAACTCTCTTCCGTTCGAAACTGGAAAGAAGCTTTCTGAGAAACTGCTCTGTGTTCTGTTAATTCATCTCACAGAGTTACATCTTTCCCTTCAAGAAACATTTCGCTAAGGCTCTTCTTGTGGAATTGGCAAAGGGATATTTGGAAGCCCATAGAGGGTTATGGTGAAAAAGGAAATATCTTCCGTTCAAAACTGGAAAGAAGCTTTCTGAGAAACTGCTCTGTGTTCTGTTAATTGATCTCACAGGGTTACATCTTTCTCTTCAAGAAGCCTTTCGCTAAGGCTGTTCTTGTGGAATTGGCAAGGGGATATCTGGAAGCCATTAGAGGGCCATGGTGAAAAAGGAAATATCTTCCGTTCAAAACTGGAAAGAAGCTTTCTGAGAAACTGCTCTGTGTTCTGTTAATTCATCTCACAGAGTTACATCTTTCCCTTCAAGAAGCCTTTCGCTAAGGCTGTTCTTGTGGAATTGGCAAAGGGATATTTGGAAGCCCTTAGAGGGCTATGGTGAAACAGGAATAATCTTCCGTTCAAAACTGGAAAGAAGCTTTTGAGAAACTGCTCTGTGTTCTTTAAATTCATCTCACAGTGTTACATCTTTCCCTTCAAGAAGCCTTTCGCTAAGGCAGTTCTTGTGGAATTTGCAAAGGGATATTTGGAAGCCCATAGAGGGCTCTGGTGAAAAAGGAAATATCTTCCGTTCCAAACTGGAAAGAAGCTTTCTGAGAAACTGCTCTGTGTTCTGTTAATTCATCTCACAGAGTTACATCTTTCCCTTCAAAAGCCTTTCGCTAAGGCTGTTCTGGTGGAATTGGCAAAGGGATATTTGGAAGCCCTTAGAGGGCCATGGTGAAAAAGGAAATATCTTCCGTTCAAAACTGGAAAGAAGCTTTCTGAGAAACTGCTCTGTGTTCTGTTAATTCATCTCACAGAGTTTCATCTTTCCCTTAAAGAAGCCTTTCCCTAAGGCTGTTCTTGTGGAATTGGCAAAGGGATATTTGGAAGCCCATAGAGGGCAATGGTGAAAAAGGAAATATCTTCCGTTCAAAACTGGAAAGAAGCTTTCTGAGAACTGCTCTGTGTTCTGTTAATTCATCTCACAGAGTTACATCTTTCCCTTCAAGAAGTGTTTCGCTAAGGCTGTTCTTTTGGAATTGGCAAAGTGATATTTGGAAGCCCTTAGAGGCCTATGCTGACAAAGGAAATATCTTCCGTTCAAAACTGGAAAGAAGCTATCTGAGAAACTGCTCTGTGTTCTCTTAATTCATCTCACAGAGTTACATCTTTCCCTTCAAGAAGCCTTTCGCTAAGGCTGTTCTTGTGGAATTGGCAAAGGGATATTTGGAAGCCCATAGAGGGCTCTGGTGAAAAAGGAAATATCTTCCGTTCGAAACTGGAAAGAAGCTTTCTGAGAAACTGCTCTGTGTTCTGTTAATTCATCTCACAGAGTTACATCTTTCCCTTCGAGAAGCCTTTCGTTAAGGCTGTTCTTGTGGAATTGGCAAAGGGATATTTGGAAGCCCTTAGAGGGCTATGGTGAAAAAGGAAATATCTTCCGTTCAAAACTGGAAAGAAGCTTTCTGAGAAACTGCTCTGTGTTCTGTTATTTTATATCACAGAGTTACATCTTTCCCTTCAAGAAGCCTTTCGCTAAGGCTGTTCTTGTGGAATTGGCAAAGGGATATTTGGAAGCCCTTAGAGGGCTATGGTGAAACAGGAATTATCTTCCGTTCAAAACTGGAAAGAAGCTTTCTGAGAAACTGCTCTGTGTTCTTTAAATTCATCTCACAGCGTTACATCTTTCCCTTCAAGAAGTCTTTCGCTAAGGCTGTTCTTGTGGAATTGGCAAAGGGATATTTGGAAGCCCATAGAGGGCTATGGTGAAAAAGGAAATATCTTCCGTTCAAAACTGGAAAGAAGCTTTCTGAGAAACTGCTCTGTGTTCTGTTAATTCATCTCACAGAGTTACATCTTTCCCTTCAAGAAGCCTTTCGCTAAGGCTGTTCTTGTGGAATTGGCAAAGGGATATTTGGAAGCCCATAGAGGGCTATGGTGAAAAAGGAAATATCTTCCGTTCCAAACTGGAAAGAAGCTTTCTGAGAAACTGCTCTGTGTTCTGCTAATTCATCTCACAGAGTTACATCTTTCCCTTCAAGAAGCCTTTCGCTAAGGCTGTTCTGGTGGAATTGGCAAAGGGATATTTGGAAGCCCTTAGAGGGCCATGGTGAAAAAGGAAATATCTTCCGTTCAAAACTGGAAAGAAGCTTTCTGAGAAACTGCTCTGTGTTCTGTTAATTCATCTCACAGAGTTTCATCTTTCCCTTCAAGAAGCCTTTCCCTAAGGCTGTTCTTGTGGAATTGGCAAAGGGATATTTGGAAGCCCATAGAGGGCAATGGTGAAAAAGGAAATATCTTCCGTTCAAAACTTCAAAGAAGCTTTATGAGAACTGCTCTGTGTTCTGTTAATTCATCTCACAGAGTTACATCTTTCCCTTCAAGAAGCCTTTCGCTAAGGCTGTTCTTGTGGAATTGGCAAAGGGATATTTGGAAGCCCATAGAGGGCTATGGTGAAATGGAAATATCTTCCGTTCAAAACTGGAAAGAAGCTTTCTGAGAAACTGCTCTGTGTTCTGTTAATTCATCTCACAGAGTTACATCTTTCCCTTCAAGAAACCTTTCGCTAAGGCTGTTCTTGTGGAATTGGCAAAGGGATATTTGGAAGCCCATAGAGGGTTATGGTGAAAAAGGAAATATCTTCCGTTCAAAACTGGAAAGAAGCTTTCTGAGAAACTGCTCTGTGTTCTGTTAATTGATCTCACAGGGTTACATCTTTCTCTTCAAGAAGCCTTTCGCTAAGGCTGTTCTTGTGGAATTGGCAAAGGGATATCTGGAAGCCATTAGAGGGCCATGGTGAAAAAGGAAATATCTTCCGTTCAAAACTGGAAAGAAGCTTTCTGAGAAACTGCTCTGTGTTCTGTTAATTCATCTCACAGAGTTACATCTTTCTCTTCAAGAAGCCTTTCGCTAAGGCTGTTCTTGTGGAATTGGCAAAGGGATATTTCGAAGCCCTTAGGGGCCAAAGGTAAAAAAGGAACTCTCTTCCGTTCGAAACTGGAAAGAAGCTTTCTGAGAAACTGCTCTGTGTTCTGTTAATTCATCTCACAGAGTTACATCTTTCCCTTCAAGAAACCTTTCGCTAAGGCTCTTCTTGTGGAATTGGCAAAGGGATATTTGGAAGCCCATAGAGGGTTATGGTGAAAAAGGAAATATCTTCCGTTCAAAACTGGAAAGAAGCTTTCTGAGAAACTGCTCTGTGTTCTGTTAATTGATCTCACAGGGTTACATCTTTCTCTTCAAGAAGCCTTTCGCTAAGGCTGTTCTTGTGGAATTGGCAAGGGGATATCTGGAAGCCATTAGAGGGCCATGGTGAAAAAGGAAATATCTTCCGTTCAAAACTGGAAAGAAGCTTTCTGAGAAACTGCTCTGTGTTCTGTTAATTCATCTCACAGAGTTACATCTTTCCCTTCAAGAAGCCTTTCGCTAAGGCTGTTCTTGTGGAATTGGCAAAGGGATATTTGGAAGCCCTTAGAGGGCTATGGTGAAACAGGAATAATCTTCCGTTCAAAACTGGAAAGAAGCTTTTGAGAAACTGCTCTGTGTTCTTTAAATTCATCTCACAGTGTTACATCTTTCCCTTCAAGAAGCCTTTCGCTAAGGCAGTTCTTGTGGAATTTGCAAAGGGATATTTGGAAGCCCATAGAGGGCTCTGGTGAAAAAGGAAATATCTTCCGTTCCAAACTGGAAAGAAGCTTTCTGAGAAACTGCTCTGTGTTCTGTTAATTCATCTCACAGAGTTACATCTTTCCCTTCAAAAGCCTTTCGCTAAGGCTGTTCTGGTGGAATTGGCAAAGGGATATTTGGAAGCCCTTAGAGGGCCATGGTGAAAAAGGAAATATCTTCCGTTCAAAACTGGAAAGAAGCTTTCTGAGAAACTGCTCTGTGTTCTGTTAATTCATCTCACAGAGTTTCATCTTTCCCTTAAAGAAGCCTTTCCCTAAGGCTGTTCTTGTGGAATTGGCAAAGGGATATTTGGAAGCCCATAGAGGGCAATGGTGAAAAAGGAAATATCTTCCGTTCAAAACTGGAAAGAAGCTTTCTGAGAACTGCTCTGTGTTCTGTTAATTCATCTCACAGTGTTACATCTTTCCCTTCAAGAAGTGTTTCGCTAAGGCTGTTCTTTTGGAATTGGCAAAGTGATATTTGGAAGCCCTTAGAGGCCTATGCTGACAAAGGAAATATCTTCCGTTCAAAACTGGAAAGAAGCTATCTGAGAAACTGCTCTGTGTTCTCTTAATTCATCTCACAGAGTTACATCTTTCCCTTCAAGAAGCCTTTCGCTAAGGCTGTTCTTGTGGAATTGGCAAAGGGATATTTGGAAGCCCATAGAGGGCTCTGGTGAAAAAGGAAATATCTTCCGTTCGAAACTGGAAAGAAGCTTTCTGAGAAACTGCTCTGTGTTCTGTTAATTCATCTCACAGAGTTACATCTTTCCCTTCGAGAAGCCTTTCGTTAAGGCTGTTCTTGTGGAATTGGCAAAGGGATATTTGGAAGCCCTTAGAGGGCTATGGTGAAAAAGGAAATATCTTCCGTTCAAAACTGGAAAGAAGCTTTCTGAGAAACTGCTCTGTGTTCTGTTATTTTATATCACAGAGTTACATCTTTCCCTTCAAGAAGCCTTTCGCTAAGGCTGTTCTTGTGGAATTGGCAAAGGGATATTTGGAAGCCCTTAGAGGGCTATGGTGAAACAGGAATTATCTTCCGTTCAAAACTGGAAAGAAGCTTTCTGAGAAACTGCTCTGTGTTCTTTAAATTCATCTCACAGCGTTACATCTTTCCCTTCAAGAAGTCTTTCGCTAAGGCTGTTCTTGTGGAATTGGCAAAGGGATATTTGGAAGCCCATAGAGGGCTATGGTGAAAAAGGAAATATCTTCCGTTCAAAACTGGAAAGAAGCTTTCTGAGAAACTGCTCTGTGTTCTGTTAATTCATCTCACAGAGTTACATCTTTCCCTTCAAGAAGCCTTTCGCTAAGGCTGTTCTTGTGGAATTGGCAAAGGGATATTTGGAAGCCCATAGAGGGCTATGGTGAAAAAGGAAATATCTTCCGTTCAAAACTGGAAAGAAGCTTTCTGAGAAACTGCTCTGTGTTCTGCTAATTCATCTCACAGAGTTACATCTTTCCCTTCAAGAAGCCTTTCGCTAAGGCTGTTCTGGTGGAATTGGCAAAGGGATATTTGGAAGCCCTTAGAGGGCCATGGTGAAAAAGGAAATATCTTCCGTTCAAAACTGGAAAGAAGCTTTCTGAGAAACTGCTCTGTGTTCTGTTAATTCATCTCACAGAGTTTCATCTTTCCCTTCAAGAAGCCTTTCCCTAAGGCTGTTCTTGTGGAATTGGCAAAGGGATATTTGGAAGCCCATAGAGGGCAATGGTGAAAAAGGAAATATCTTCCGTTCAAAACTGGAAAGAAGCTTTATGAGAACTGCTCTGTGTTCTGTTAATTCATCTCACAGAGTTACATCTTTCCCTTCAAGAAGTCTTTCGCTAAGGCTGTTCTTGTGGAATTGGCAAAGTGATATTTGGAAGCCCTTAGAGGCCTATGGTGACAAAGGAAATATTTTCCGTTCAAAACTGGAAAGAAGCTTTCTGAGAAACTGCTCTTTGTTCTCTTAATTCATCTCACAGAGTTACATCTTTCCCTTCAAGAAGCCTTTCGCTAAGGCTGTTCTTGTGGAATTGGCAAAGGGATATTTGGAACCCATAGAGGGCTCTGGTGAAAAAGGAAATATCTTCCGTTCCAAACTGGAAAGAAGCTTTCTGAGAAACTGCTCTGTGATCTGTTAATTCATCTCACAGAGTTACATCTTTCCCTTCAAGAAGCCTTTCGCTAAGGCTGTTCTTGTGGAATTGGCAAAGGGATATTTGGAAGCCCATAGAGGGCTATGGTGAAAAAGGAAATATCTTCCGTTGAAAACTGGAAAGAAGCTTTCTGAGAAACTGCTCTGTGCTCTGTTCATTCATCTCACAGAGTTACATCTCTCCCTTCAAGAAGCCTTTCGCTAAGGCTGTTCTTGTGGAATTGGCAAAGGGATATTTGGAAGCCCATAGAGGGCTATGGTGAAAAAGGAAATATCTTCCGTTCAAAACTGGAAAGAAGCTTTCTGAGAAACTGCTCTGTGTTCTGTTAATTCATCTCACAGAGTTACGTCTTTCCCTTCGAGAATCCTTTCGTTAAGGCTGTTCTTGTGGAATTGGCAAAGGGATATTTGGAGGCCCTTAGAGGGCTATGGTGAAAAAGGAAATATCTTCCGTTCAAAACTGGAAAGAAGCTTTCTGAGAAACTGCTCTGTGTTCTGTTAATTCATCTCACAGAGTTACATCTTTCCCTTCAAGAAGCCTTTCCCTAAGGCTGTTCTTGTGGAATTGGCAAAGGGATATTTGGAACCCATAGAGGGCTATGGTGAAAAAGCAAATATCTTCCGTTCAAAACTGGAGAGAAGCTTTCTGAGAAACTGCTCTGTGTTCTGTTAATTCATCTCACAGAGTTACATCTTTCCCTTCACGAAGCCTTTCGCTAAGGCTGTTCTTGTGGAATTGGCAAAGGGATATTTGGAAGCCCATAGAGGGCTCTGGTGAAAAAGGAAATATCTTCCGTTCCAAACTGGAAAGAAGCTTTCTGAGAAACTGCTAAGTGTTCTGTTAATTCATCTCACAGAGTTACATCTTTCCCTTCAAGAAGCCTTTCGCTAAGGCTGTTCTTGTGGAATTGGCAAAGATATATTTGGAAGACCATAGAGGGCTATGGTGAAAAAGGAAATATCTTCCGTTCAAAACTGGAAAGAAGCTTTCTGAGAAACTGCTCTGTGTTCTGTTAATTCATCTCACAGAGTTACATGTTTCCCTTAAAGACGCCTTTCGCTAACGCTGTTCTTGTGGAATTGGCAAAGGGATATTTGGAAGCCCATAGAGGGCTATGGTGAAATGGAAATATCTTCCGTTCAAAACTGGAAAGAAGCTTTCTGAGAAACTGCTCTGTGCTCCGTTCATTCATCTCACAGAGTTACATCTTTCCCTTCTAGAAGCCATTCGCTATGGCTGTTCTTGTGGAATTGGCAAAGGGATATTTGGAAGCCCTTAGAGGGCTATGGTGAAAAAAGAAATATCTTCCGTTCAAAACTGGAAAGAAGCTTTCTGAGAAACTGCTGTGTGTTCTCTTAATTCATCTCACAGAGTTACATGTTTCCCTTCAAGAAGCCTTTCGCTAAGGCTGTTCTTGTGGAATTGGCAAAGGGATATTTGGAAGCCCATAGAGGGCTATGGTGAAATGGAAATATCTTCCGTTCAAAACTGGAAAGAAGCTTTCTGAGAAACTGCTCTGTGTTCTGTTAATTCATCTCACAGAGTTACATCTTTCCCTTCAAGAAACCTTTCGCTAAGGCTGTTCTTGTGGAATTGGCAAAGGGATATTTGGAAGCCCATAGAGGGTTATGGTGAAAAAGGAAATATCTTCCGTTCAAAACTGGAAAGAAGCTTTCTGAGAAACTGCTCTGTGTTCTGTTAATTGATCTCACAGGGTTACATCTTTCTCTTCAAGAAGCCTTTCGCTAAGGCTGTTCTTGTGGAATTGGCAAAGGGATATCTGGAAGCCATTAGAGGGCCATGGTGAAAAAGGAAATATCTTCCGTTCAAAACTGGAAAGAAGCTTTCTGAGAAACTGCTCTGTGTTCTGTTAATTCATCTCACAGAGTTACATCTTTCTCTTCAAGAAGCCTTTCGCTAAGGCTGTTCTTGTGGAATTGGCAAAGGGATATTTGGAAGCCCGTAGAGGGCTATGGTGAAAAAGGAAACATCTTCCGTTCAAAACTGGAAAGAAGCTTTCTGAGAAACTGCTCTGTGTTCTGTTAATTCATCTCACAGAGTTACATCTTTCCCTTCAAGAAGCCTTTCCCTAAGGCTGTTCTTGTGGAATTGGCAAAGGGATATTTGGAAGCCCATAGAGGTCTATGGTGAAAAAGGAAATATCTTCCGTTCAAAACTGTAGAGAAGCTTTCTGAGAAACTGCTCTGTGTTCTGTTAATTCATCTCACAGAGTTACATCTTTCCCTTCAAGAAGCCTTTCGCTAAGGCTGTTCTTGTGGAATTGGCAAAGGGATATTTGGAAGCCCTTAGAGGGCTCTGGTGAAAAAGGAAATATCTTCCGTTCAAAACTGGAAAGAAGCTTTCTGAGAAACTGCTAAGTGTTCTGTTAATTCATCTCACAGAGTTACATCTTTCCCTTCAAGAAGCCTTTCGCTAAGGCTGTTCTTGTGGAATTGGCAAAGATATATTTGGAAGCCCATAGAGGGCTATGGTGAAAAAGGAAATATCTTCCGTTCAAAACTGGAAAGAAACTTTCTGAGAAACTGCTCTGTGTTCTGTTAATTCATCTCACAGAGTTACATGTTTCCCTTAAATACGCCTTTCACTAACGCTGTTCTTGTGGAATTGGCAAAGGGATATTTGGAAGCCCATAGAGGGCTATGGTGAAATGGAAATATCTTCCGTTCAAAACTGGAAAGAAGCTTTCTGAGAAACTGCTCTGTGCTCCGTTCATTCATCTCACAGAGTTACATCTTTCCCTTCAAGAAGCCTTTCGCTAAAGCTGTTCTTGTGGAATTAGCAAAGGGATATTTCGAAGCCCTTAGGGGCCAAAGGTGAAAAAGGAACTCTCTTCCGTTCGAAACTGGAAGGAAGCTTTCTGAGAAACTGCTCTGTGTTCTGTTAATTCATCTCACAGAGTTACATCTTTCCCTTCAAGAAACCTTTCGCTAAGGCTCTTCTTGTGGAATTGGCAAAGGGATATTTGGAAGCCCATAGAGGGTTATGGTGAAAAAGGAAATATCTTCCGTTCAAAACTGGAAAGAAGCTTTCTGAGAAACTGCTCTGTGTTCTGTTAATTGATCTCACAGGGTTACATCTTTCTCTTCAAGAAGCCTTTCGCTAAGGCTGTTCTTGTGGAATTGGCAAAGGGATATCTGGAAGCCATTAGAGGGCCATGGTGAAAAAGGAAATATCTTCCGTTCAAAACTGGAAAGAAGCTTTCTGAGAAACTGCTCTGTGTTCTGTTAATTCATCTCACAGAGTTACATCTTTCCCTTCAAGAAGCCTTTCGCTAAGGCTGTTCTTGTGGAATTGGCAAAGGGATATTTGGAAGCCCTTAGAGGGCTATGGTGAAACAGGAATAATCTTCCGTTCAAAACTGGAAAGAAGCTTTTGAGAAACTGCTCTGTGTTCTTTAAATTCATCTCACAGAGTTACATCTTTCCCTTCAAGAAGCCTTTCGCTAAGGCAGTTCTTGTGGAATTTGCAAAGGGATATTTGGAAGCCCATAGAGGGCTCTGGTGAAAAAGGAAATCTCTTCCGTTCCAAACTGGAAAGAAGCTTTCTGAGAAACTGCTCTGTGTTCTGTTAATTCATGTCACAGAGTTACATCTTTCCCTTCAAAAGCCTTTCGCTAAGGCTGTTCTGGTGGAATTGGCAAAGGGATATTTGGAAGCCCTTAGAGGGCCATGGTGAAAAAGGAAATATCTTCCGTTCAAAACTGGAAAGAAGCTTTCTGAGAAACTGCTCTGTGTTCTGTTAATTCATCTCACAGATTTACATCTTTCCCTTCAAGAAGCCTTTCCCTAAGGCTGTTCTTGTGGAATTGGCAAAGGGATATTTGGAAGCCCATAGAGGGCAATGGTGAAAAAGGAAATATCTTCCGTTCAAAACTGGAAAGAAGCTTTCTGAGAACTGCTCTGTGTTCTGTTAATTCATCTCACAGAGTTACATCTTTCCCTTCAAGAAGTCTTTCGCTAAGGCTGTTCTTTTGGAATTGGCAAAGTGATATTTGGAAGCCCTTAGAGGCCAATGCTGACAAAGGAAATATCTTCCGTTCAAAACTGGAAAGAAGCTTTCTGAGAAACTGCTCTGTGTTCTCTTAATTCATCTCACAGAGTTACATCTTTCCCTTCAAGAAGCCTTTCGCTAAGGCTGTTCTTGTGGAATTGGCAAAGGGAAATTTGGAAGCCCATAGAGGGCTATGTTGAAAAAGGAAATATCTTCCGTTCGAAACTGGAAAGAAGCTTTCTGAGAAACTGCTCTGTGTTCTGTTAATTCATCTCACAGAGTTACATCTTTCCCTTCGAGAAGCCATTCGTTAAGGCTGTTCTTGTGGAATTGGCAAAGGGATATTTGGAAGCCCTTAGAGGGCTATGGTGAAAAAGGAAATATCTTCCGTTCAAAACTGGAAAGAAGCTTTCTGAGAAACTGCTCTGTGTTCTGTTATTTTATATCACAGAGTTACATCTTTCCCTTCAAGAAGCCTTTCGCTAAGGCTGTTCTTGTGGAATTGGCAAAGGGATATTTGGAAGCCCTTAGAGGGCTATGGTGAAACAGGAATTATCTTCCGTTCAAAACTGGAAAGAAGCTTTCTGAGAAACTGCTCTGTGTTCTTTAAATTCATCTCACAGCGTTACATCTTTCCCTTCAAGAAGTCTTTCGCTAAGGCTGTTCTTGTGGAATTGGCAAAGGGATATTTGGAAGCCCATAGAGGGCTATGGTGAAAAAGGAAATATCTTCCGTTCAAAACTGGAAAGAAGCTTTCTGAGAAACTGCTCTGTGTTCTGTTATTTTATATCACAGAGTTACATCTTTCCCTTCAAGAAGCCTTTCGCTAAGGCTGTTCTTGTGGAATTGGCAAAGGGATATTTGGAAGCCCTTAGAGGGCTATGGTGAAACAGGAATTATCTTCCGTTCAAAACTGGAAAGAAGCTTTCTGAGAAACTGCTCTGTGTTCTTTAAATTCATCTCACAGCGTTACATCTTTCCCTTCAAGAAGTCTTTCGCTAAGGCTGTTCTTGTGGAATTGGCAAAGGGATATTTGGAAGCCCATAGAGGGCTATGGTGAAAAAGGAAATATCTTCCGTTCAAAACTGGAAAGAAGCTTTCTGAGAAACTGCTCTGTGTTCTGTTAATTCATCTCACAGAGTTACATCTTTCCCTTCAAGAAGCCTTTCGCTAAGGCTGTTCTTGTGGAATTGGCAAAGGGATATTTGGAAGCCCATAGAGGGCTATGGTGAAAAAGGAAATATCTTCCGTTCAAAACTGGAAAGAAGCTTTCTGAGAAACTGCTCTGTGTTCTGCTAATTCATCTCACAGAGTTACATCTTTCCCTTCAAGAAGCCTTTCGCTAAGGCTGTTCTGGTGGAATTGGCAAAGGGATATTTGGAAGCCCTTAGAGGGCCATGGTGAAAAAGGAAATATCTTCCGTTCAAAACTGGAAAGAAGCTTTCTGAGAAACTGCTCTGTGTTCTGTTAATTCATCTCACAGAGTTTCATCTTTCCCTTCAAGAAGCCTTTCCCTAAGGCTGTTCTTGTGGAATTGGCAAAGGGATATTTGGAAGCCCATAGAGGGCAATGGTGAAAAAGGAAATATCTTCCGTTCAAAACTGGAAAGAAGCTTTATGAGAACTGCTCTGTGTTCTGTTAATTCATCTCACAGAGTTACATCTTTCCCTTCAAGAAGTCTTTCGCTAAGGCTGTTCTTGTGGAATTGGCAAAGTGATATTTGGAAGCCCTTAGAGGCCTATGGTGACAAAGGAAATATTTTCCGTTCAAAACTGGAAAGAAGCTTTCTGAGAAACTGCTCTTTGTTCTCTTAATTCATCTCACAGAGTTACATCTTTCCCTTCAAGAAGCCTTTCGCTAAGGCTGTTCTTGTGGAATTGGCAAAGGGATATTTGGAACCCATAGAGGGCTCTGGTGAAAAAGGAAATATCTTCCGTTCCAAACTGGAAAGAAGCTTTCTGAGAAACTGCTCTGTGATCTGTTAATTCATCTCACAGAGTTACATCTTTCCCTTCAAGAAGCCTTTCGCTAAGGCTGTTCTTGTGGAATTGGCAAAGGGATATTTGGAAGCCCATAGAGGGCTATGGTGAAAAAGGAAATATCTTCCGTTGAAAACTGGAAAGAAGCTTTCTGAGAAACTGCTCTGTGCTCTGTTCATTCATCTCACAGAGTTACATCTCTCCCTTCAAGAAGCCTTTCGCTAAGGCTGTTCTTGTGGAATTGGCAAAGGGATATTTGGAAGCCCATAGAGGGCTATGGTGAAAAAGGAAATATCTTCCGTTCAAAACTGGAAAGAAGCTTTCTGAGAAACTGCTCTGTGTTCTGTTAATTCATCTCACAGAGTTACGTCTTTCCCTTCGAGAATCCTTTCGTTAAGGCTGTTCTTGTGGAATTGGCAAAGGGATATTTGGAGGCCCTTAGAGGGCTATGGTGAAAAAGGAAATATCTTCCGTTCAAAACTGGAAAGAAGCTTTCTGAGAAACTGCTCTGTGTTCTGTTAATTCATCTCACAGAGTTACATCTTTCCCTTCAAGAAGCCTTTCCCTAAGGCTGTTCTTGTGGAATTGGCAAAGGGATATTTGGAACCCATAGAGGGCTATGGTGAAAAAGCAAATATCTTCCGTTCAAAACTGGAGAGAAGCTTTCTGAGAAACTGCTCTGTGTTCTGTTAATTCATCTCACAGAGTTACATCTTTCCCTTCACGAAGCCTTTCGCTAAGGCTGTTCTTGTGGAATTGGCAAAGGGATATTTGGAAGCCCATAGAGGGCTCTGGTGAAAAAGGAAATATCTTCCGTTCCAAACTGGAAAGAAGCTTTCTGAGAAACTGCTAAGTGTTCTGTTAATTCATCTCACAGAGTTACATCTTTCCCTTCAAGAAGCCTTTCGCTAAGGCTGTTCTTGTGGAATTGGCAAAGATATATTTGGAAGACCATAGAGGGCTATGGTGAAAAAGGAAATATCTTCCGTTCAAAACTGGAAAGAAGCTTTCTGAGAAACTGCTCTGTGTTCTGTTAATTCATCTCACAGAGTTACATGTTTCCCTTAAAGACGCCTTTCGCTAACGCTGTTCTTGTGGAATTGGCAAAGGGATATTTGGAAGCCCATAGAGGGCTATGGTGAAATGGAAATATCTTCCGTTCAAAACTGGAAAGAAGCTTTCTGAGAAACTGCTCTGTGCTCCGTTCATTCATCTCACAGAGTTACATCTTTCCCTTCTAGAAGCCATTCGCTATGGCTGTTCTTGTGGAATTGGCAAAGGGATATTTGGAAGCCCTTAGAGGGCTATGGTGAAAAAAGAAATATCTTCCGTTCAAAACTGGAAAGAAGCTTTCTGAGAAACTGCTGTGTGTTCTCTTAATTCATCTCACAGAGTTACATGTTTCCCTTCAAGAAGCCTTTCGCTAAGGCTGTTCTTGTGGAATTGGCAAAGGGATATTTGGAAGCCCATAGAGGGCTATGGTGAAATGGAAATATCTTCCGTTCAAAACTGGAAAGAAGCTTTCTGAGAAACTGCTCTGTGTTCTGTTAATTCATCTCACAGAGTTACATCTTTCCCTTCAAGAAACCTTTCGCTAAGGCTGTTCTTGTGGAATTGGCAAAGGGATATTTGGAAGCCCATAGAGGGTTATGGTGAAAAAGGAAATATCTTCCGTTCAAAACTGGAAAGAAGCTTTCTGAGAAACTGCTCTGTGTTCTGTTAATTGATCTCACAGGGTTACATCTTTCTCTTCAAGAAGCCTTTCGCTAAGGCTGTTCTTGTGGAATTGGCAAAGGGATATCTGGAAGCCATTAGAGGGCCATGGTGAAAAAGGAAATATCTTCCGTTCAAAACTGGAAAGAAGCTTTCTGAGAAACTGCTCTGTGTTCTGTTAATTCATCTCACAGAGTTACATCTTTCTCTTCAAGAAGCCTTTCGCTAAGGCTGTTCTTGTGGAATTGGCAAAGGGATATTTGGAAGCCCGTAGAGGGCTATGGTGAAAAAGGAAACATCTTCCGTTCAAAACTGGAAAGAAGCTTTCTGAGAAACTGCTCTGTGTTCTGTTAATTCATCTCACAGAGTTACATCTTTCCCTTCAAGAAGCCTTTCCCTAAGGCTGTTCTTGTGGAATTGGCAAAGGGATATTTGGAAGCCCATAGAGGTCTATGGTGAAAAAGGAAATATCTTCCGTTCAAAACTGTAGAGAAGCTTTCTGAGAAACTGCTCTGTGTTCTGTTAATTCATCTCACAGAGTTACATCTTTCCCTTCAAGAAGCCTTTCGCTAAGGCTGTTCTTGTGGAATTGGCAAAGGGATATTTGGAAGCCCTTAGAGGGCTCTGGTGAAAAAGGAAATATCTTCCGTTCAAAACTGGAAAGAAGCTTTCTGAGAAACTGCTAAGTGTTCTGTTAATTCATCTCACAGAGTTACATCTTTCCCTTCAAGAAGCCTTTCGCTAAGGCTGTTCTTGTGGAATTGGCAAAGATATATTTGGAAGCCCATAGAGGGCTATGGTGAAAAAGGAAATATCTTCCGTTCAAAACTGGAAAGAAACTTTCTGAGAAACTGCTCTGTGTTCTGTTAATTCATCTCACAGAGTTACATGTTTCCCTTAAATACGCCTTTCACTAACGCTGTTCTTGTGGAATTGGCAAAGGGATATTTGGAAGCCAATAGAGGGCTATGGTGAAATGGAAATATCTTCCGTTCAAAACTGGAAAGAAGCTTTCTGAGAAACTGCTCTGTGCTCCGTTCATTCATCTCACAGAGTTACATCTTTCCCTTCAAGAAGCCTTTCGCTAAAGCTGTTCTTGTGGAATTAGCAAAGGGATATTTCGAAGCCCTTAGGGGCCAAAGGTGAAAAAGGAACTCTCTTCCGTTCGAAACTGGAAAGAAGCTTTCTGAGAAACTGCTCTGTGTTCTGTTAATTCATCTCACAGAGTTACATCTTTCCCTTCAAGAAACCTTTCGCTAAGGCTCTTCTTGTGGAATTGGCAAAGGGATATTTGGAAGCCCATAGAGGGTTATGGTGAAAAAGGAAATATCTTCCGTTCAAAACTGGAAAGAAGCTTTCTGAGAAACTGCTCTGTGTTCTGTTAATTGATCTCACAGGGTTACATCTTTCTCTTCAAGAAGCCTTTCGCTAAGGCTGTTCTTGTGGAATTGGCAAAGGGATATCTGGAAGCCATTAGAGGGCCATGGTGAAAAAGGAAATATCTTCCGTTCAAAACTGGAAAGAAGCTTTCTGAGAAACTGCTCTGTGTTCTGTTAATTCATCTCACAGAGTTACATCTTTCCCTTCAAGAAGCCTTTCGCTAAGGCTGTTCTTGTGGAATTGGCAAAGGGATATTTGGAAGCCCTTAGAGGGCTATGGTGAAACAGGAATAATCTTCCGTTCAAAACTGGAAAGAAGCTTTTGAGAAACTGCTCTGTGTTCTTTAAATTCATCTCACAGAGTTACATCTTTCCCTTCAAGAAGCCTTTCGCTAAGGCAGTTCTTGTGGAATTTGCAAAGGGATATTTGGAAGCCCATAGAGGGCTCTGGTGAAAAAGGAAATCTCTTCCGTTCCAAACTGGAAAGAAGCTTTCTGAGAAACTGCTCTGTGTTCTGTTAATTCATGTCACAGAGTTACATCTTTCCCTTCAAAAGCCTTTCGCTAAGGCTGTTCTGGTGGAATTGGCAAAGGGATATTTGGAAGCCCTTAGAGGGCCATGGTGAAAAAGGAAATATCTTCCGTTCAAAACTGGAAAGAAGCTTTCTGAGAAACTGCTCTGTGTTCTGTTAATTCATCTCACAGATTTACATCTTTCCCTTCAAGAAGCCTTTCCCTAAGGCTGTTCTTGTGGAATTGGCAAAGGGATATTTGGAAGCCCATAGAGGGCAATGGTGAAAAAGGAAATATCTTCCGTTCAAAACTGGAAAGAAGCTTTCTGAGAACTGCTCTGTGTTCTGTTAATTCATCTCACAGAGTTACATCTTTCCCTTCAAGAAGTCTTTCGCTAAGGCTGTTCTTTTGGAATTGGCAAAGTGATATTTGGAAGCCCTTAGAGGCCAATGCTGACAAAGGAAATATCTTCCGTTCAAAACTGGAAAGAAGCTTTCTGAGAAACTGCTCTGTGTTCTCTTAATTCATCTCACAGAGTTACATCTTTCCCTTCAAGAAGCCTTTCGCTAAGGCTGTTCTTGTGGAATTGGCAAAGGGAAATTTGGAAGCCCATAGAGGGCTATGTTGAAAAAGGAAATATCTTCCGTTCGAAACTGGAAAGAAGCTTTCTGAGAAACTGCTCTGTGTTCTGTTAATTCATCTCACAGAGTTACATCTTTCCCTTCGAGAAGCCATTCGTTAAGGCTGTTCTTGTGGAATTGGCAAAGGGATATTTGGAAGCCCTTAGAGGGCTATGGTGAAAAAGGAAATATCTTCCGTTCAAAACTGGAAAGAAGCTTTCTGAGAAACTGCTCTGTGTTCTGTTATTTTATATCACAGAGTTACATCTTTCCCTTCAAGAAGCCTTTCGCTAAGGCTGTTCTTGTGGAATTGGCAAAGGGATATTTGGAAGCCCTTAGAGGGCTATGGTGAAACAGGAATTATCTTCCGTTCAAAACTGGAAAGAAGCTTTCTGAGAAACTGCTCTGTGTTCTTTAAATTCATCTCACAGCGTTACATCTTTCCCTTCAAGAAGTCTTTCGCTAAGGCTGTTCTTGTGGAATTGGCAAAGGGATATTTGGAAGCCCATAGAGGGCTATGGTGAAAAAGGAAATATCTTCCGTTCAAAACTGGAAAGAAGCTTTCTGAGAAACTGCTCTGTGTTCTGTTAATTCATCTCACAGAGTTACATGTTTCCCTTCAAGAAGCCTTTCGCTAAGGCTGTTCTTGTGGAATTGGCAAAGGGATATTTGGAAGCCCATAGAGGGCTCTGGTGAAAAAGGAAATATCTTCCGTTCCAAACTGGAAAGAAGCTTTCTGTGAAACTGCTCTGTGTTTTGTTAATTCATCTCACAGAGTTACATCTTTCCCTTCAAGAAGCCTTTCGCTAAGGCTGTTCTGGTGGAATTGGCAAAGGGATATTTGGAAGCCCTTAGAGGGCCATGGTGAAAAAGGAAATATCTTCCGTTCAAAACTGGAAAGAAGCTTTCTGAGAAACTGCTCTGTGTTCTGTTAATTCATCTCACAGAGTTTCATCTTTCCCTTCAAGAAGCCTTTCCCTAAGGCTGTTCTTGTGGAATTGGCAAAGGGATATTGGAAGCCCATAGAGGGCAATGGTGAAAAAGGAAATATCTTCCGTTCAAAACTGGAAAGAAGCTTTCTGAGAAACTACTCTGTGTTCTGTTAATTCATCTCACAGAGTTACATCTTTCCCTTCAAGAAGTCTTTCGCTAAGGCTGTTCTTGTGGAATTGGCAAAGTGATATTTGGAAGCCCTTAGAGGCCTATGGTGACAAAGGAAATATCTTCCGTTCAAAACTGGAAAGAAGCTTTCTGAGAAACTGCTCTGTGTTCTGTTAATTCATCTCACAGAGTTACATCTTTCCCTTCAAGAAGCCTTTCCCTAAATCTGTTCTTGTGGAATTGGCAAAGATATATTTGGAATCCCATAGAGGGCTATGGTGAAAAAGGAAATATCTTCCGTTCAAAACTGGAAAGAAGCTTTCTGAGAAACTGCTCTGTGTTCTGTTAATTCATCTCACAGAGTTACATGTTTCCCTTAAAGACGCCTTTCGCTAACACTGTTCTTGTGGAATTGGCAAAGGGATATTTGGAAGCCCGTAGAGGGCTATGGTGAAAAGGAAATATCTTCCGTTCGAAACTGGAAAGAAGCTTTCTGATAAACGGCTCTGTGTTCTGTTAATTCATCTCACAGAGTTACATCTTTCCCTTCGAGAAGCCTTTCGTTAAGGCTGTTCTTGTGGAATTGGCAAAGTGATATTTGTAAGCCCATAGAGGGCTATGGTGAAAAAGGAAATATCTTCCGTTCAAAACTGGAAAGAAGCTTTCTGAGAAAGTGCTCTGTGTTCTGTTAATTCATCTCACAGAGTTACATCGTTCCCTTCAAGAAGCCTTTCGCTAAGGCTGTTCTTGTGGAATTGGCAAAGGGATATTTGGAAGCCCATAGAGGGTTATGGTGAAAAAGGAAATATCTTCCGTTCAAAACTGGAAAGAAGCTTTCTGAGAAACTGCTCTGTGTTCTGTTAATTCATCTCTCAGAGTTACATCTTTCCCTACAAGAAGCTTTTCGCTAAGGCAGTTCTTGTGGAATTGGCAAAGGGATATTTGGAAGCCCATAGAGGGCTCTGTTGAAAAAGGAAATATCTTCCGTTCCAAACTGGAAAGAAGCTTTCTGAGAAACTGCTCTGTGTTCTGTTAATTCATCTCACAGAGTTACATCTTTCCCTTCAAGAAGTCTTTCGCTAAGGCTGTTCTGGTGGAATTGGCAAAGGGATATTTGGAAGCCCTTAGAGGGCCATGGTGAATAAGGAAAGATCTTCCGTTCAAAACGGGAAAGAAGCTTTCTGAGAAACTGCTCTGTGTTCTGTTAATTCATCTCACAGAGTTTCATCTTTCCCTTCAAGAAGCCTTTCCCCAAGACTGTTCTTGTGGAATTGGCAAAGGGATATTTGGAAGCCCATAGAGGGCAATGGTGAAAAAGGAAATATCTTCCGTTCAAAACTGGAAAGAAGCTTTCTGAGAACTGCTGTGTGTTCTCTTAATTCATCTCACAGAGTTACATCTTTCCCTTCAAGAAGCCTTTCGCTAAGGCTGTTCTTGTGGAATTGGCAAAGGGATATTTGGAAGCCCATAGAGGGCTATGGTGAAAAAGGAAATATCTTCCGTTCCAAACTGGAAAGAAGCTTTCTGAGAAACTGCTCTGTGCTCTGTTCATTCATCTCACAGAGTTACATCTTTCCCTTCAAGAAGCCTTTCGCTAAGGCTGTTCTTGTGGAATTGGCAAAGGGATATTTGGAAGCCCACAGATGGCTATGGTGAAAAAGGAAATATCTTCCGTTCAAAACTGGAAAGAAGCTTTCTGAGAAACTGATCTGTGTTCTGTTAATTCATCTCACAGAGTTACATCTTTCCCTTCGAGAATCCTTTCGTTAAGGCTGTTCTTGTGGAATTGGCAAAGGGATATTTGGAAGCCCGTAGAGGGCTATGGTGAAAAAGGAAACATCTTCCGTTCAAAACTGGAAAGAAGCTTTCTGAGAAACTGCTCTGTGTTCTGTTTATTCATCTCACAGAGTTACATCTTTCCCTTCAAGAAGCCTTTCCCTAAGGCTGTTCTTGTGGAATTGGCAAAGGGATATTTGGAAGCCCTTAGAGGGCTATGGTGAAAAAGGAAATATCTTCCGTTCTAAACTGGAGAGAAGCTTTCTGAGAAACTGCTCTGTGTTCTGTTAATTCATCTCACAGAGTTACATCTTTCCCTTCAAGAAGCCTTTCGCTAAGGCTGTTCTTGTGGAATTGGCAAAGGGATATTTGGAAGCCCATAGAGGGCTCTGGTGAAAAAGGAAATATCTTCCGTTCAAAACTGGAAAGAAGCTTTCTGAGAAACTGCTAAGTGTTCTGTTAATTCATCTCACAGAGTTACATCTTTCCCTTCAAGAAGCCTTTCGCTAAGGCTGTTCTTGTGGAATTGGCAAAGATATATTTGGAAGCCCATAGAGGGCTATGGTGAAACAGGAATAATCTTCCGTTCAAACTGGAAAGAAGCTTTTGAGAAACTGCTCTGTGTTCTTTAAATTCATCTCACAGAGTTACATCTTTCCCTTCAAGAAGCCTTTCGCTAAGGCTGTTCTGGTGGAATTGGCAAAGGGATATTTGGAAGCCCTTAGAGGGCCATGGTGAAAAAGGAAATATCTTCCGTTCAAAACTGGAAAGAAGCTTTCTGAGAAACTGCTCTGTGTTCTGTTAATTCATCTCACAGAGATTCATCTTTCCCTTCAAGAAGCCTTTCCCTAAGGCTGTTCTTGTGGAATTGGCAAAGGGATATTTGGAAGCCCCTAGAGGGCAATGGTGAAAAAGGAAATATCTTCCGTTCAAAACTGGAAAGAAGCTTTCTGAGAACTGCTCTGTGTTCTGTTAATTCATATCACAGAGTTACATCTTTCCCTTCAAGAAGTCTTTAGCTAAGGCTGTTCCTGTGGAATTGGCTAAGTGATATTTGGAAGCACTTAGAGGCCTATGGTGACAAAGGAAATATCTTCCGTTCAAATCTGGAAAGAAGCTTTCTGAGAAACTGCTCTGTGTTCTGTTAATTCATCTCACAGAGTTACATCTTTCCCTTCAAGAAGCCTTTCGCTAAGGCTGTTCTTGTGGAATTGGCAAAGGGATATTTGGAAGCCCATAAAGGGCTCTGGTGAAAAAGGAAATATCTTCTGTTCAAAACTGGAAAGAAGCTTTCTGAGAAACTGCTAAGTGTTCTGTTAATTCATCTCACAGAGTTACATCTTTCCCTTCAAGAAGCCTTTCGCTAAGGCAGTTCTTGTGGAATTTGCAAAGGGATATTTGGAAGCCCATAGAGGGCTCTGGTGAAAAAGGAAATATCTTCCGTTCCAAACTGGAAAGAAGCTTTCTGAGAAACTGCTCTGTGTTCTGTTAATTCATGTCACAGAGTTACATCTTTCCCTTCAAAAGCCTTTCGCTAAGGCTGTTCTGGTGGAATTGGCAAAGGGATATTTGGAAGCCCTTAGAGGGCCATGGTGAAAAAGGAAATATCTTCCGTTCAAAACTGGAAAGAAGCTTTCTGAGAAACTGCTCTGTGTTCTGTTAATTCATCTCACAGAGTTTCATCTTTCCCTTCAAGAAGCCTTTCCCTAAGGCTGTTCTTGTGGAATTGGCAAAGGGATATTTGGAAGCCCATAGAGGGCAATGGTGAAAAAGGAAATATCTTCCGTTCAAAACTGGAAAGAAGCTTTCTGAGAACTGCTCTGTGTTCTGTTAATTCATCTCACAGAGTTACATCTTTCCCTTCAAGAAGTCTTTCGCTAAGGCTGTTCTTTTGGAATTGGCAAAGTGATATTTGGAAGCCCTTAGAGGCCAATGCTGACAAAGGAAATATCTTCCGTTCAAAACTGGAAAGAAGGTTTCTGAGAAACTGCTCTGTGTTCTCTTAATTCATCTCACAGAGTTACATCTTTCCCTTCAAGAAGCCTTTCGCTAAGGCTGTTCTTGTGGAATTGGCAAAGGGAAATTTGGAAGCCCATAGAGGGCTATGTTGAAAAAGGAAATATCTTCCGTTCGAAACTGGAAAGAAGCTTTCTGAGAAACTGCTCTGTGTTCTGTTAATTCATCTCACAGAGTTACATCTTTCCCTTCGAGAAGCCATTCGTTAAGGCTGTTCTTGTGGAATTGGCAAAGGGATATTTGGAAGCCCTTAGAGGGCTATGGTGAAAAAGGAAATATCTTCCGTTCAAAACTGGAAAGAAGCTTTCTGAGAAACTGCTCTGTGTTCTGTTATTTTATATCACAGAGTTACATCTTTCCCTTCAAGAAGCCTTTCGCTAAGGCTGTTCTTGTGGAATTGGCAAAGGGATATTTGGAAGCCCTTAGAGGGCTATGGTGAAACAGGAATTATCTTCCGTTCAAAACTGGAAAGAAGCTTTCTGAGAAACTGCTCTGTGTTCTTTAAATTCATCTCACAGCGTTACATCTTTCCCTTCAAGAAGTCTTTCGCTAAGGCTGTTCTTGTGGAATTGGCAAAGGGATATTTGGAAGCCCATAGAGGGCTATGGTGAAAAAGGAAATATCTTCCGTTCAAAACTGGAAAGAAGCTTTCTGAGAAACTGCTCTGTGTTCTGTTAATTCATCTCACAGAGTTACATGTTTCCCTTCAAGAAGCCTTTCGCTAAGGCTGTTCTTGTGGAATTGGCAAAGGGATATTTGGAAGCCCATAGAGGGCTCTGGTGAAAAAGGAAATATCTTCCGTTCCAAACTGGAAAGAAGCTTTCTGTGAAACTGCTCTGTGTTTTGTTAATTCATCTCACAGAGTTACATCTTTCCCTTCAAGAAGCCTTTCGCTAAGGCTGTTCTGGTGGAATTGGCAAAGGGATATTTGGAAGCCCTTAGAGGGCCATGGTGAAAAAGGAAATATCTTCCGTTCAAAACTGGAAAGAAGCTTTCTGAGAAACTGCTCTGTGTTCTGTTAATTCATCTCACAGAGTTTCATCTTTCCCTTCAAGAAGCCTTTCCCTAAGGCTGTTCTTGTGGAATTGGCAAAGGGATATTGGAAGCCCATAGAGGGCAATGGTGAAAAAGGAAATATCTTCCGTTCAAAACTGGAAAGAAGCTTTCTGAGAAACTACTCTGTGTTCTGTTAATTCATCTCACAGAGTTACATCTTTCCCTTCAAGAAGTCTTTCGCTAAGGCTGTTCTTGTGGAATTGGCAAAGTGATATTTGGAAGCCCTTAGAGGCCTATGGTGACAAAGGAAATATCTTCCGTTCAAAACTGGAAAGAAGCTTTCTGAGAAACTGCTCTGTGTTCTGTTAATTCATCTCACAGAGTTACATCTTTCCCTTCAAGAAGCCTTTCCCTAAATCTGTTCTTGTGGAATTGGCAAAGATATATTTGGAAGCCCATAGAGGGCTATGGTGAAAAAGGAAATATCTTCCGTTCAAAACTGGAAAGAAGCTTTCTGAGAAACTGCTCTGTGTTCTGTTAATTCATCTCACAGAGTTACATGTTTCCCTTAAAGACGCCTTTCGCTAACACTGTTCTTGTGGAATTGGCAAAGGGATATTTGGAAGCCCGTAGAGGGCTATGGTGAAAAGGAAATATCTTCCGTTCGAAACTGGAAAGAAGCTTTCTGATAAACGGCTCTGTGTTCTGTTAATTCATCTCACAGAGTTACATCTTTCCCTTCGAGAAGCCTTTCGTTAAGGCTGTTCTTGTGGAATTGGCAAAGTGATATTTGTAAGCCCATAGAGGGCTATGGTGAAAAAGGAAATATCTTCCGTTCAAAACTGGAAAGAAGCTTTCTGAGAACCTGCTCTGTGTTCTGTTAATTCATCTCACAGAGTTACATCGTTCCCTTCAAGAAGCCTTTCGCTAAGGCTGTTCTTGTGGAATTGGCAAAGGGATATTTGGAAGCCCATAGAGGGTTATGGTGAAAAAGGAAATATCTTCCGTTCAAAACTGGAAAGAAGCTTTCTGAGAAACTGCTCTGTGTTCTGTTAATTCATCTCTCAGAGTTACATCTTTCCCTACAAGAAGCTTTTCGCTAAGGCAGTTCTTGTGGAATTGGCAAAGGGATATTTGGAAGCCCATAGAGGGCTCTGGTGAAAAAGGAAATATCTTCCGTTCCAAACTGGAAAGAAGCTTTCTGAGAAACTGCTCTGTGTTCTGTTAATTCATCTCACAGAGTTACATCTTTCCCTTCAAGAAGTCTTTCGCTAAGGCTGTTCTGGTGGAATTGGCAAAGGGATATTTGGAAGCCCTTAGAGGGCCATGGTGAATAAGGAAAGATCTTCCGTTCAAAACGGGAAAGAAGCTTTCTGAGAAACTGCTCTGTGTTCTGTTAATTCATATCACAGAGTTTCATCTTTCCCTTCAAGAAGCCTTTCCCCAAGACTGTTCTTGTGGAATTGGCAAAGGGATATTTGGAAGCCCATAGAGGGCAATGGTGAAAAAGGAAATATCTTCCGTTCAAAACTGGAAAGAAGCTTTCTGAGAACTGCTGTGTGTTCTCTTAATTCATCTCACAGAGTTACATCTTTCCCTTCAAGAAGCCTTTCGCTAAGGCTGTTCTTGTGGAATTGGCAAAGGGATATTTGGAAGCCCATAGAGGGCTATGGTGAAAAAGGAAATATCTTCCGTTGAAAACTGGAAAGAAGCTTTCTGAGAAACTGCTCTGTGCTCTGTTCATTCATCTCACAGAGTTACATCTTTCCCTTCAAGAAGCCTTTCGCTAAGGCTGTTCTTGTGGAATTGGCAAAGGGATATTTGGAAGCCCACAGATGGCTATGGTGAAAAAGGAAATATCTTCCGTTCAAAACTGGAAAGAAGCTTTCTGAGAAACTGATCTGTGTTCTGTTAATTCATCTCACAGAGTTACATCTTTCCCTTCGAGAATCCTTTCGTTAAGGCTGTTCTTGTGGAATTGGCAAAGGGATATTTGGAAGCCCGTAGAGGGCTATGGTGAAAAAGGAAACATCTTCCGTTCAAAACTGGAAAGAAGCTTTCTGAGAAACTGCTCTGTGTTCTGTTTATTCATCTCACAGAGTTACATCTTTCCCTTCAAGAAGCCTTTCCCTAAGGCTGTTCTTGTGGAATTGGCAAAGGGATATTTGGAAGCCCTTAGAGGGCTATGGTGAAAAAGGAAATATCTTCCGTTCTAAACTGGAGAGAAGCTTTCTGAGAAACTGCTCTGTGTTCTGTTAATTCATCTCACAGAGTTACATCTTTCCCTTCAAGAAGCCTTTCGCTAAGGCTGTTCTTGTGGAATTGGCAAAGGGATATTTGGAAGCCCATAGAGGGCTCTGGTGAAAAAGGAAATATCTTCCGTTCAAAACTGGAAAGAAGCTTTCTGAGAAACTGCTAAGTGTTCTGTTAATTCATCTCACAGAGTTACATCTTTCCCTTCAAGAAGCCTTTCGCTAAGGCTGTTCTTGTGGAATTGGCAAAGATATATTTGGAAGCCCATAGAGGGCTATGGTGAAACAGGAATAATCTTCCGTTCAAACTGGAAAGAAGCTTTTGAGAAACTGCTCTGTGTTCTTTAAATTCATCTCACAGAGTTACATCTTTCCCTTCAAGAAGCCTTTCGCTAAGGCTGTTCTGGTGGAATTGGCAAAGGGATATTTGGAAGCCCTTAGAGGGCCATGGTGAAAAAGGAAATATCTTCCGTTCAAAACTGGAAAGAAGCTTTCTGAGAAACTGCTCTGTGTTCTGTTAATTCATCTCACAGAGATTCATCTTTCCCTTCAAGAAGCCTTTCCCTAAGGCTGTTCTTGTGGAATTGGCAAAGGGATATTTGGAAGCCCCTAGAGGGCAATGGTGAAAAAGGAAATATCTTCCGTTCAAAACTGGAAAGAAGCTTTCTGAGAACTGCTCTGTGTTCTGTTAATTCATATCACAGAGTTACATCTTTCCCTTCAAGAAGTCTTTAGCTAAGGCTGTTCCTGTGGAATTGGCTAAGTGATATTTGGAAGCACTTAGAGGCCTATGGTGACAAAGGAAATATCTTCCGTTCAAATCTGGAAAGAAGCTTTCTGAGAAACTGCTCTGTGTTCTGTTAATTCATCTCACAGAGTTACATCTTTCCCTTCAAGAAGCCTTTCGCTAAGGCTGTTCTTGTGGAATTGGCAAAGGGATATTTGGAAGCCCATAAACGGCTCTGGTGAAAAAGGAAATATCTTCTGTTCAAAACTGGAAAGAAGCTTTCTGAGAAACTGCTAAGTGTTCTGTTAATTCATCTCACAGAGTTACATCTTTCCCTTCAAGAAGCCTTTCGCTAAGGCTGTTCTTGTGGAATTGGCAAAGGGATATTTGGAAGCCCATAGAGGGCTATGGTGAAAAAGGAAATATCTTCCGTTCAAAATTGGAAAGAAGCTTTCTGAGAAACTGCTCTGTGCTCCGTTCATTCATCTCACAGAGTTACATCTTTCCCTTCAAGAAGCCTTTCGCTAAAGGTGTTCCTGTGGAATTGGCAAAGGGATATTTCGAAGCCCTTAGAGGCCAAAGGTGAAAAAGGAACTCTCTTCCGTTCGAAACTGGAAAGAAGCTTTCTGAGAAACTGCTCTGTCTTCTGTTAATTCATCTCACAGAGTTACAACTTTAACTTCAAGAAACCTTTCGCTAATGCTCTTCTTGTGGAATTGGCAAAGGGATATTTGGAAGCCCATAGAGGGTTATAGTGAAAAAGGAAATATCTTCCATTCAAGACTGGAAAGAAGCTTTCTGAGAAACTGCTCTGTGTTCTGTTAATTGATCTCACAGGGTTACATCTTTCCCTTCAGGAAGCCTTTCGCTAAGGCTGTTCTTGTGGAATTGGCAAAGGGATATTTGGAAGCCATTAGAGGGCCATGGTGAAAAAAGAAATATCTTCCGTTCAAAACTGGAAAGAAGCTTTCTGAGAAACTGCTCTGTGTTCTGTTAATTCATCTCACAGAGTTACATCTTTCCCTTCAAGAAGCCTTTCGCTAAGGCTGTTCTTGTGGAATTGGCAAAGGGATATTTGGAAGCCCTTAGAGGGCTATGGTGAAACAGGAATAATCTTCCGTTCAAAACTGGAAAGAAGCTTTCTGAGAAACTGCTCTGTGTTCTTTAAATTCATCTCACAGAGTTACATCTTTCCCTTCAAGAAGCCTTTCGCTAAGGCTGTTCTTGTGGAATTGGCAAAGGGATATTTGGAAGCCCATAGAGGGCTATGGTGAAAAAGGAAATAACTTCCGTTCAAAACTAAAAAGAAGCTTTCTGAGAAACTGCTCTGTGTTCTGTTAATTCATCTAAGCGAGTTACATCTTTCCCTTGAAGAAGCCTTTCGCTAAGGCTGTTCTTGTGGAATTGGCAAAGGGATATTTGGAAGCCCTTAGAGGGCCGTGGTGAAAAAGGAAATATCTTCCGTTCAAAACTGGAAAGAAGGTTTCTGAGAAACTGCTCTGTGTTCTGTTAATTCATCTAACGGAGTTACATCTTTCCCTTCAAGAAGCCTTTCGGTAAGTCTGTTCTTGTGGAATTGGTTAAGGGGTATTTGGAATCCCATAGAGGGCTATGGTGAAAAAGGAAATATCTTCCGTTGAAAACTGGAAAGAAGCTTTCTGAGAAACTGCTCTGTGCTCTGTTCATTCATCTCACAGAGTTACATCTTTCCCTTCAAGAAGCCTTTCGCTAAGGCTGTTCTTGTGGAATTGGCAAAGGGATATTTGGAAGCCCACAGATGGCTATGGTGAAAAAGGAAATATCTTCCGTTCAAAACTGGAAAGAAGCTTTCTGAGAAACTGATCTGTGTTCTGTTAATTCATCTCACAGAGTTACATCTTTCCCTTCGAGAATCCTTTCGTTAAGGCTGTTCTTGTGGAATTGGCAAAGGGATATTTGGAAGCCCGTAGAGGGCTATGGTGAAAAAGGAAACATCTTCCGTTCAAAACTGGAAAGAAGCTTTCTGAGAAACTGCTCTGTGTTCTGTTTATTCATCTCACAGAGTTACATCTTTCCCTTCAAGAAGCCTTTCCCTAAGGCTGTTCTTGTGGAATTGGCAAAGGGATATTTGGAAGCCCTTAGAGGGCTATGGTGAAAAAGGAAATATCTTCCGTTCTAAACTGGAGAGAAGCTTTCTGAGAAACTGCTCTGTGTTCTGTTAATTCATCTCACAGAGTTACATCTTTCCCTTCAAGAAGCCTTTCGCTAAGGCTGTTCTTGTGGAATTGGCAAAGGGATATTTGGAAGCCCATAGAGGGCTCTGGTGAAAAAGGAAATATCTTCCGTTCAAAACTGGAAAGAAGCTTTCTGAGAAACTGCTAAGTGTTCTGTTAATTCATCTCACAGAGTTACATCTTTCCCTTCAAGAAGCCTTTCGCTAAGGCTGTTCTTGTGGAATTGGCAAAGATATATTTGGAAGCCCATAGAGGGCTATGGTGAAACAGGAATAATCTTCCGTTCAAACTGGAAAGAAGCTTTTGAGAAACTGCTCTGTGTTCTTTAAATTCATCTCACAGAGTTACATCTTTCCCTTCAAGAAGCCTTTCGCTAAGGCTGTTCTGGTGGAATTGGCAAAGGGATATTTGGAAGCCCTTAGAGGGCCATGGTGAAAAAGGAAATATCTTCCGTTCAAAACTGGAAAGAAGCTTTCTGAGAAACTGCTCTGTGTTCTGTTAATTCATCTCACAGAGATTCATCTTTCCCTTCAAGAAGCCTTTCCCTAAGGCTGTTCTTGTGGAATTGGCAAAGGGATATTTGGAAGCCCCTAGAGGGCAATGGTGAAAAAGGAAATATCTTCCGTTCAAAACTGGAAAGAAGCTTTCTGAGAACTGCTCTGTGTTCTGTTAATTCATATCACAGAGTTACATCTTTCCCTTCAAGAAGTCTTTAGCTAAGGCTGTTCCTGTGGAATTGGCTAAGTGATATTTGGAAGCACTTAGAGGCCTATGGTGACAAAGGAAATATCTTCCGTTCAAATCTGGAAAGAAGCTTTCTGAGAAACTGCTCTGTGTTCTGTTAATTCATCTCACAGAGTTACATCTTTCCCTTCAAGAAGCCTTTCGCTAAGGCTGTTCTTGTGGAATTGGCAAAGGGATATTTGGAAGCCCATAAAGGGCTCTGGTGAAAAAGGAAATATCTTCTGTTCAAAACTGGAAAGAAGCTTTCTGAGAAACTGCTAAGTGTTCTGTTAATTCATCTCACAGAGTTACATCTTTCCCTTCAAGAAGCCTTTCGCTAAGGCTGTTCTTGTGGAATTGGCAAAGGGATATTTGGAAGCCCATAGAGGGCTATGGTGAAAAAGGAAATATCTTCCGTTCAAAATTGGAAAGAAGCTTTCTGAGAAACTGCTCTGTGCTCCGTTCATTCATCTCACAGAGTTACATCTTTCCCTTCAAGAAGCCTTTCGCTAAAGGTGTTCCTGTGGAATTGGCAAAGGGATATTTCGAAGCCCTTAGAGGCCAAAGGTGAAAAAGGAACTCTCTTCCGTTCGAAACTGGAAAGAAGCTTTCTGAGAAACTGCTCTGTCTTCTGTTAATTCATCTCACAGAGTTACAACTTTAACTTCAAGAAACCTTTCGCTAATGCTCTTCTTGTGGAATTGGCAAAGGGATATTTGGAAGCCCATAGAGGGTTATAGTGAAAAAGGAAATATCTTCCATTCAAGACTGGAAAGAAGCTTTCTGAGAAACTGCTCTGTGTTCTGTTAATTGATCTCACAGGGTTACATCTTTCCCTTCAGGAAGCCTTTCGCTAAGGCTGTTCTTGTGGAATTGGCAAAGGGATATTTGGAAGCCATTAGAGGGCCATGGTGAAAAAAGAAATATCTTCCGTTCAAAACTGGAAAGAAGCTTTCTGAGAAACTGCTCTGTGTTCTGTTAATTCATCTCACAGAGTTACATCTTTCCCTTCAAGAAGCCTTTCGCTAAGGCTGTTCTTGTGGAATTGGCAAAGGGATATTTGGAAGCCCTTAGAGGGCTATGGTGAAACAGTAATAATCTTCCGTTCAAAACTGGAAAGAAGCTTTCTGAGAAACTGCTCTGTGTTCTTTAAATTCATCTCACAGAGTTACATCTTTCCCCTCAAGAAGCCTTTCGCTAAGGCTGTTCTTGTGGAATTGGCAAAGGGATGTTTGGAAGCCCATAGATGGCTATGGTGAAAAAGGAAATATCTTCCGTTCAAAACTGGAAAGAAGCTTTCTGAGAAACTGCTCTGTGTTCTGTTAATTCATCTCACAGAGTTACATCTTTCCCTTCTAGAAGCCTTTCGCTAAGGCTGTTCTTGTGGAATTGGCAAAGGGATATTTTGAAGCCCTTAGAGGGCTATGGTGAAAAAGGAACTATCTTCCGTTCGAAACTGGAAAGAAGCTTTCTGAGAAACTGCTCTGTGTTCTGTTAATTCATCTCACAGGGTTACATCTTTCCCTTCAAGAAGCCTTTCGCTAAGGCTGTTCTTGTGGAATTGGCAAAGGGATATTTGGAAGCCCATAGAGGGCTATGGTGAAAAAGGAAATAACTTCCGTTCAAAACTGGAAAGAAGCTTTCTGAGAAACTGCTCTGTGTTCTGTTAATTCATCTCACAGAGTTACATCTTTCCCTTCAAGAAGCCTTTCCATAAGGCTGTTCTTTTGGAATTGGCAAAGTGATATTTGGAAACCCATAGAGGCCTATGGTGAAAAAGGAAATATCTTCCGTTCAAAACTGGAAAGAAGCTTTCTGAGAAACTGCACTGTGTTCTGTTCATTCATGTCACAGAGTTACATCTTTCCCTTCAAGAAGCCTTTCGCTAAGGCTGTTCTTGTGGAATTGGCAAAGGGATATTTGGAAGCCCATAGAGGGCTATGGTGAAAAAGGAAATATCTTCCGTTGAAAACTGGAAAGAAGCTTTCTGAGAAACTGCTCTGTGCTCTGTTCATTCATCTCACAGAGTTACATCTTTCCCTTCAAGAAGCCTTTCGCTAAGGCTGTTCTTGTGGAATTGGCAAAGGGATATTTGGAAGCCCATAGAGGGCTATGGTGAAAAAGGAAATATCTTCCGTTCAAAACTGGAAAGAAGCTTTCTGAGAAACTGCTCTGTGTTCTGTTAATTCATCTCACAGAGTTACATCTTTCCCTTCGAGAATCCTTTCGTTAAGGCTGTTCTTGTGGAATTGGCAAAGGGATATTTAGAAGCCCGTAGAGGGCTATGGTGAAAAAGGAAATATCTTCCGTTCAAAACTGGAAAGAAGCTTTCTGAGAAACTGCTCTGTGTTCTGTTAATTCATGTCACAGAGTTACATCTTTCCCTTCAAGAAGCCTTTCGCTAAGGCTGTTCTTGTGGAATTGGCAAAGGGATATTTGGAAGCCCATAAAGGGCTCTGGTGAAAAAGGAAATATCTTCTGTTCAAAACTGGAAAGAAGCTTTCTGAGAAACTGCTAAGTGTTCTGTTAATTCATCTCACAGAGTTACATCTTTCCCTTCAAGAAGCCTTTCGCTAAGGCTGTTCTTGTGGAATTGGCAAAGGGATATTTGGAAGCCCATAGAGGGCTATGGTGAAAAAGGAAATATCTTCCGTTCAAAACTGGAAAGAAGCTTTCTGAGAAACTGCTCTGTGCTCCGTTCATTCATCTCACAGAGTTACATCTTTCCCTTCAAGAAGCCTTTCGCTAAAGGTGTTCCTGTGGAATTGGCAAAGGGATATTTCGAAGCCCTTAGAGGCCAAAGGTGAAAAAGGAACTCTCTTCCGTTCGAAACTGGAAAGAAGCTTTCTGAGAAACTGCTCTGTCTTCTGTTAATTCATCTCACAGAGTTACAACTTTAACTTCAAGAAACCTTTCGCTAATGCTCTTCTTGTGGAATTGGCAAAGGGATATTTGGAAGCCCATAGAGGGTTATAGTGAAAAAGGAAATATCTTCCATTCAAGACTGGAAAGAAGCTTTCTGAGAAACTGCTCTGTGTTCTGTTAATTGATCTCACAGGGTTACATCTTTCCCTTCAGGAAGCCTTTCGCTAAGGCTGTTCTTGTGGAATTGGCAAAGGGATATTTGGAAGCCATTAGAGGGCCATGGTGAAAAAAGAAATATCTTCCGTTCAAAACTGGAAAGAAGCTTTCTGAGAAACTGCTCTGTGTTCTGTTAATTCATCTCACAGAGTTACATCTTTCCCTTCAAGAAGCCTTTCGCTAAGGCTGTTCTTGTGGAATTGGCAAAGGGATATTTGGAAGCCCTTAGAGGGCTATGGTGAAACAGGAATAATCTTCCGTTCAAAACTGGAAAGAAGCTTTCTGAGAAACTGCTCTGTGTTCTTTAAATTCATCTCACAGAGTTACATCTTTCCCTTCCAGAAGCCTTTCGCTATGGCTGTTCTTGTGGAATTGGCAAAGGGATATTTGGAAGCCCATAGAGGGCTATGGTGAAAAAGGAAATAACTTCGGTTCAAAACTAAAAAGAAGCTTTCTGAGAAACTGCTCTGTGTTCTGTTAATTCATCTAAGCGAGTTACATCTTTCCCTTCAAGAAGCCTTTCGCTAAGGCTGTTCTTGTGGAATTGGCAAAGGGATATTTGGAAGCCCTTAGAGGGCCATGGTGAAAAAGGAAATATCTTCCGTTCAAAACTGGAAAGAAGGTTTCTGAGAAACTGCTCTGTGTTCTGTTAATTCATCTAACTGAGTTACATCTTTCCCTTCAAGAAGCCTTTCGGTAAGGCTGTTCTTGTGGAATTGGCTAAGGGGTATTTGGAATCCCATAGAGGGCTATGGTGAAAAAGGAAATATCTTCCGTTCCAAACTGGAAAGAAGCTTTCTGAGAAACTGCTCTGTGCTCTGTTCATTCATCTCACAGAGTTACATCTTTCCCTTCAAGAAGCCTTTCGCTAAGGCTGTTCTTGTGAAATTGGCAAAGGGATACTTTGAAGCCCATAGAGGGCCATGGTGAAAAAGGAAATATCTTCCGTTCAAAACTGGAAAGAAGCTTTCTGAGAAACTGCTCTGTGTTCTGTTAATTCATTTCACAGAGTTACATCTTTCCCTTCAAGAAGTCTTTCGCTAAGGCTGTTCTTGTGGAATTGGAAAGGGATATTTGGAAGCCCATAGAGGGCTATGGTGAAAAAGGAAACATCTTCCGTTCAATACTGGAAAGAAGCTTTCTGAGAAACTGCTCTGTGTTCTGTTAATTCATCTCACAGAGTTACATCTTTCCCCTCAAGAAGCCTTTCGCTAAGGCTGTTCTTGTGGAATTGGCAAAGGGATGTTTGGAAGCCCATAGATGGCTATGGTGAAAAAGGAAATATCTTCCGTTCAAAACTGGAAAGAAGCTTTCTGAGAAACTGCTCTGTGTTCTGTTAATTCATCTCACAGAGTTACATCTTTCCCTTCTAGAAGCCTTTCGCTAAGGCTGTTCTTGTGGAATTGGCAAAGGGATATTTTGAAGCCCTTAGAGGGCTATGGTGAAAAAGGAACTATCTTCCGTTCGAAACTGGAAAGAAGCTTTCTGTTAAACTGCTCTGTGTTCTGTTAATTCATCTCACAGGGTTACATCTTTCCCTTCAAGAAGCCTTTCGCTAAGGCTGTTCTTGTGGAATTGGCAAAGGGATATTTGGAAGCCCATAGAGGGCTATGGTGAAAAAGGAAATAACTTCCGTTCAAAACTGGAAAGAAGCTTTCTGAGAAACTGCTCTGTGTTCTGTTAATTCATCTCACAGAGTTACATCTTTCCCTTCAAGAAGCCTTTCCATAAGGCTGTTCTTTTGGAATTGGCAAAGTGATATTTGGAAACCCATAGAGGCCTATGGTGAAAAAGGAAATATCTTCCGTTCAAAACTGGAAAGAAGCTTTCTGAGAAACTGCACTGTGTTCTGTTCATTCATGTCACAGAGTTACATCTTTCCCTTCAAGAAGCCTTTCGCTAAGGCTGTTCTTGTGGAATTGGCAAAGGGATATTTGGAAGCCCATAGAGGGCTATGGTGAAAAAGGAAATATCTTCCGTTGAAAACTGGAAAGAAGCTTTCTGAGAAACTGCTCTGTGCTCTGTTCATTCATCTCACAGAGTTACATCTTTCCCTTCAAGAAGCCTTTCGCTAAGGCTGTTCTTGTGGAATTGGCAAAGGGATATTTGGAAGCCCATAGAGGGCTATGGTGAAAAAGGAAATATCTTCCGTTCAAAACTGGAAAGAAGCTTTCTGAGAAACTGCTCTGTGTTCTGTTAATTCATCTCACAGAGTTACATCTTTCCCTTCGAGAATCCTTTCGTTAAGGCTGTTCTTGTGGAATTGGCAAAGGGATATTTAGAAGCCCGTAGAGGGCTATGGTGAAAAAGGAAATATCTTCCGTTCAAAACTGGAAAGAAGCTTTCTGAGAAACTGCTCTGTGTTCTGTTAATTCATGTCACAGAGTTACATCTTTCCCTTCAAGAAGCCTTTCCCTAAGGCTGTTCTTGTGGAATTGGCAAAGGGATATTTGGAAGCCCATAGAGGGCTATGGTGAAAAAGGAAATATCTTCCGTTCAAAACTGGAGAGAAGCTTTCTGAGAAACTGCTCTGTGTTCTGTTAATTCATCTCACAGAGTTACACCTTTCCCTTCAAGAAGCCTTTCGCTAAGGCTGTTCTTGTGGAATTGGCAAAGGGATATTTGGAAGCCCATAGAGGGCTCTGGTGAAAAAGGAAATATCTTCCGTTCAAAACTGGAAAGAAGCTTTCTGAGAAACTGCTAAGTGTTCTGTTAATTCATCTCACAGAGTTACATCTTTCCCTTCAAGAAGCCTTTCGCTAAGGCTGTTCTTGTGGAATTGGCAAAGATATATTTGGAAGCCCATAGAGGGCTAAGGTGAAAAAGGAAATATCTTCCGTTCAAAACTGGAAAGAAGCTTTCTGAGAAACTGCTCTGTGTTCTGTTAATTCATCTCACAGAGTTACATGTTTCCCTTAAAGACGCCTTTCGCTAACGCTGTTCTTGTGGAATTGCCAAAGGGATATTTGGAAGCCCCTAGAGGGCTATGGTGAAATGGAAATATCTTCCGTTCAAAACTGGAAAGAAGCTTTCTGAGAAACTGCTCTGTGCTCCGTTCATTCATCTCACAGAGTTACATCTTTCCCTTCAAGAAGCCTTTCGCTAAAGCTGTTCTTGTGGAATTGGCAAAGGGATATTTCGAAGCCCTTAGGGGCCAAAGGTGAAAAAGGAACTCTCTTCCGTTCGAAACTGGAAAGAAGCTTTCTGAGAAACTGCTCTGTGTTCTGTTAATTCATCTCACAGAGTTACATCTTTCCCTTCAAGAAACCTTTCGCTAAGGCTCTTCTTGTGGAATTGGCAAAGGGATATTTGGAAGCCCATAGAGGGTTATGGTGAAAAAGGCAATATCTTCCGTTCAAAACTGGAAAGAAGCTTTCTGAGAAACTGCTCTGTGTTCTGTTAATTGATCTCACAGGGTTACATCTTTCTCTTCAAGAAGCCTTTCGCTAAGGCTGTTCTTGTGGAATTGGCAAAGGGATATCTGGAAGCCATTAGAGGGCCATGGTGAAAAAGGAAATATCTTCCGTTCAAAACTGGAAAGAAGCTTTCTGAGAAACTGCTCTGTGTTCTGTTAATTCATCTCACAGAGTTACATCTTTCCCTTCAAGAAGCCTTTCGCTAAGGCTGTTCTTGTGGAATTGGCAAAGGGATATTTGGAAGCCCTTAGAGGGCTATGGTGAAACAGGAATAATCTTCCGTTCAAAACTGGAAAGAAGCCTTCTGAGAAACTGCTCTGTGTTCTTTAAATTCATCTCACAGAGTTACATCTTTCCCTTCAAGAAGCCTTTCGTAAGGCTGTTCTGGTGGAATTGGCAAAGGGATATTTGGAAGCCCTTAGAGGGCCATGGTGAAAAAGGAAATATCTTCCGTTCAAAACTGGAAAGAAGCTTTCTGAGAAACTGCTCTGTGTTCTGTTAATTCATCTCACAGAGTTTATTCTTTCCCTTCAAGAAGCCTTTCCCTAAGGCTGTTCTTGTGGAATTGGCAAAGGGATATTTGGAAGCCCCTAGAGGGCAATGGTGAAAAAGGAAATATCTTCCGTTCAAAACTGGAAAGAAGCTTTCTGAGAAACTGCTCTGTGTTCTCTTAATTCATCTCACAGAGTTACATCTTTCCCTTCAAGAAGCCTTTCGCTAAGGCTGTTATTGTGGAATTGGCAAAGGGATATTGGAATCCCATAGAAGGCTATGGTGAAACAGGAAATATCTTCCGTTCAAAACTGGAAAGAAGCTTTCTTAGAAACTGCTCTGTGTTCTGTTAATTCATCTCACAGAGTTACATCTTTCCATTCAAGAAGCTTTTCGCTAAAGCTGTTCTTGTGGAATTGGCAAAGGGATATTTCGAAGATCTTAGAGGCCAAAGGTTAAAAAGGAACTATCTTCCGTTCGAAACTGGAAAGAAGGTTTCTGAGAAACTGCTCTGTGTTCTGTTAATTCATCTCACAGAGTTACATCTTTCCCTTCAAGAAACTTTTCCATAAGGCTGTTCTTGTGGAATTGGCAAAGGGATATTTGGAAGCCCATAGAGTGTTATGGTGAAAAAGGAAACATAATCCGTTCAAAACTGGAAAGAAGCTTTCTGAGAAACTGCTCTGTGTTCTGTTAATTCATCTCACAGGGTTACATCTTTCCCTTCAAGAAGCCTTTCGCTAAGGCTGTTCTTTTGGAATTGGCAAAGGGATATTTGGAAGCCATTAGAGGGCCATGGTGAAAAAGGAAATATCTTCCGTTCAAAACTGGAAAGAAGCTTTCTGTGAAACTGCTCTGTGTTCTGTTAATTCATCTCACAGAGTTACATCTTTCCCTTCAAGAAGCCTTTTGCTAAGGCTGTTCTTGTGGAATTGGCAAAGGGATATTTGGAATCCCATAGAGGGCAATGGTGAAAAAGGAAATATCTTCCGTTCAAAACTGGCAAGAAGATTTCTGAGAAACTGCTCTGTGTTCTGTTAATTCATCTAACTGAGTTACATCTTTCCCTTCAAGAAGCCTTTCGATAAGGCTGTACTTGTATAATTGGCAAAGGGATATTTGGAAGCCCATAGAGGGCTATGGTGAAAAAGGAAATATCTTCCGTCCAAAACTGGAAAGAAGCTTTCTGAGAAACTGCTCTGAGCTCTGTTCATTCATCCAACAGAGTTACATCTTTCCCTTCAAGAAGTCTTTCGCTAAGGCTGTTCTTGTGGAATTGGGAAAGGGATATTTTGAAGCCCTTAGAGGGCTATTGTGAAAAAGGAACAATCTTCCGTTCGAAACTGGAAAGAAGCTTTCTGAGAAACTGCTCTGAGTTCTGTTAATTCATCTCACAGAGTTACATCTTTCCCTTCAAGAAGCCTTTCGCTAAGACTGTTCTTGTGGAATTGGCAAAGGGATATTTGGAAGCCCATAGAGGGCTAAGGTGAAAAAGGAAATATCTTCCGTTCAAAACTGGAAAGAATCTTTCTGAGAAACTGCTCTGTGTTCTGTTAATTCATCTCACAGAGTTACATCTATCCCTTCAAGAAGCCTTTCGTTAAGTCTGTTTTTGTGGAATTGGCAAAGTGATATTTGGAAGCCCATAGAGGGCTGTGGTGAAAAAGGAAATATCTTCGGTTCAATACTGGAAAGAAACTTTCTGAGAAACTGCTCTGTGTTCTCTTAATTCATCTCACAGAGTTACATCTTTAACTTCAAGAAGCCTTTCGCTAAGGCTGTTCTTGTGGAATTGTCAAAGGGATATTTGGAAGCCCATAGAGGGCTATGGTGAAACAGGAAATATTTTCCGTTCAAAACTGGAAAGAAGCTTTCTGAGAAACTGCTCTGTGTTCTTTAAATTCATCTCACAGAGTTACATCTTTCCCTTCAAGAAGCCTTTCGCTAACGCTATTCTTGTGGAATTGGCAAAGGGATATTTGGAAGCCCATAGAGGGCTACGGTGAAAAAGGAAATATCTTCAGTTGAAAACTGGAAAGAAGCTTTCTGAGAAACTGCTCTGTGTTCTGTTAATTCATCTCACAGAGTTACATATTTCCCTTCAAGAAGCCTTTCGCTAAGGCTGTTCTTGTGGAATTGGAAAAGGGATATTTGGAAGCCCTTAGAGGGCCATGGTGAAAATGGAAATATCTTCCGTTCAAAACTGGAAAGAAGTTTTCTGAGAAACTGCTCTGTGTTCTGTTAATTCATCTCACAGAGTTACATCTTTCACTTCAAGAAGCCTTTCCCTAAGGCTGTTCTTGTGGAATTGGAAAAGGGATATTTGGAAGCCCATAGAGGGCAATGGTGAAAAAGGAAATATCTTCCGTTCAAAACTGGAAAGAAGCTTTCTGAGAAACTGCTCTGTGTTCTGTTAATTCATCTCACAGAGTTACATCTTTCCCTTCAAGAAGTCTTTCCCTAAGGCTGTTCTTGTGGAATTGGCAAAGTGATATTTGGAAGCCCATAGACGGCTATGGTGAAAAAGGAAATATCTTCCGTTCAAAACTGGAAAGAAGCTTTCTGAGACTGCTCTGTGTTCTGTTAATTCATCTCACAGAGTTACATCTTTCCCTTTAAGAAGCCTTTCGCTAAGGCTGTTCTTGTGGATTTGGCAAAGGGATATTTGGAAGCCCATAGAGGGCTATGGTGAAAAAGGAAATATCTTCCGTTCAAAACTGGAAAGAAGCTTTCTGAGAAACTGCTCTGTGTTCTGTTAATTCATCTCACAGAATTACATCTTTCCCTTCAAGAAGCCTTTCGCTAAGCCTGTTCTTGTGGATTTGGCAAAGGGATATTTGGAAGCCCATAGAGGGCTATGGTGAAAAAGGAAATATCTTCCGTTGAAAACCGGAAAGAAGCTTTCTGAGAAACTGCTCTGTGTTCTGTTAATTCATCTCACAGAGTTACATCTTTCCCTTCAAGAATCCTTTCGCTAAGGCTGTTCTTGTGGAATTGGCAAAGGGATATTTGGAAGCCCATAGAGGTCTATGGTGAAAAAGGAAATATCTTCCGTTGAAAACCGGAAAGAAACTTTCTGAGAAACTGCTCTGTGTTCTGTTAATTCATCTCACAGAGTTACATCTTTCCCTTCAAGAAGCCTTTCGCTAAGGCTGTTCTTGTGGAATTGGCAAAGGGATATTTGGAAGCCCATAGAGGGCTATGGTGAAAAAGGAAATATCTTCGGTTCAAAACTGGAAAGAAGCTTTCTGAGAAACTGCTCTGTGTTCTGTTAATTCATCTCACAGAGTTACATCTTTCCCTTCAAGAAGCCTTTCGCTAAGGCTGTTCTTGTGGAATTGGCAAAGGGATATTGGAATCCCATAGAAGGCTATGGTGAAACAGGAAATATCTTCCGTTCAAAATTGGAAAGAAGCTTTCTGAGAAACTGTTCTGTGTTCTGTTAATTCATCTCACAGAGTTACATTTTTCCCTTCAAGAAGCCTTTCGCTAAGGCTGTTCTTGTGGAATTGGCAAAGGGATATTTGGAAGCCCATAGAGGGCTATGGTGAAAAAGGAAATATCTTCCGTTCAAAACTGGAAAGAAGCTTTCTGAGAAACTGCTCTGTGTTCTGTTAATTCATCTCACAGAGTTACATCTTTCCCTTCAAGAAGCCTTTCGCTAAGGCTGTTCTTGTGGAATTGGCAAAGGGATATTTGGAAGCCCATAGAGGGCTATGGTGAAAAAGGAAATATCTTCCGTTCGAAACTGGAAAGAAGCTTTCTGAGAAACTGCTCTGTGTTCTGTTAATTCATCTCACAGAGTTACATCTTTCCCTTCAAGAATTCTTTCGCTAAGGCTGTTCTTGTGGAATTGGAAAGGGATATTTGGAAGCCCATAGAGGGCTATGGTGAAAAAGGAAATATCTTCCGTTCAAAACTGGAAAGAAGCTTTCTGAGGAACTACTCTGTGCTCTGTTCATTCATCTCACAGAGTTACATCTTTCCCTTCAAGAAGCCTTTCGCTAAGTCTGTTCCTGTGGAATTGGCAAAGGGATATTTGGAAGCCCATAGAGGGCTATGTTGAAAAAGGAAATATCTTCCGGTCAAAACTGGAAAGAAGCTTTCTGAGAAACTGCTCTGTGTTCTGTTAATTCATCTCACAGAGTTACATCTTTCCCTTCAAGAAGCCTTTCGTTAAGTCTGTTCTTGTGGAATTGTCAAAGGGATATTTAGAAGCCCTTAGAGGGCTATGGTGAAAAAGGAAATATCTTCCGTTCAAAACTGGAAGGAAGCTTTCTGAGAAACTGCTCTGTGTTCTGTTAATTCATCTCACAGAGTTACATCTTTCCCTTCAAGATGCCTTTCGTTAAGTCTGTTCTTGTGGAATTGGCAAAGGGATATTTGGAAGCCCATAGAGGGCTCTGGTGAAAATGGAAATATCTTCCTTTCAAAACTGGAAAGAAGCTTTCTGAGAAACTGCTCTGTGTTCTGTTAATTCATCTCACAGAGTTACATCTTTCCCTTCAAGAAGCCTTTCGCTAAGGCTGTTCTTGTGGAATTGGAAAGGGATATTTGGAAGCCCATAGAGGGCTATGGTGAAAAAGGAAATAACTTCCGTTCAAAACTGGGAAGAAGCTTGCTGAGAAACTGCTCTGTGTTCTGTTAATTCATCTCACAGAGGTACATCTTTCCCTTCAAGAAGCCTTTCGCTAAGGCTGTTCTTGTGGAATTGGCAAAGGGATATTTGGAAGCCCATAGAGGGCTATGGTGAAAAAGGAAATATCTTCCGTTCAAAACTGGAAAGAAGCTTTCTGAGAAACTGCTCAGTGTTCTGTTAATTCATCTCACAGAGTTACATCTTTCCGTTCAAGAAGCCTTTCGCTAAGGCTGTTCTTGTGGAATTGGCAAAGGGATATTTGCAAGCCCATAGAGGGCTATGGTGAAAAAGGAAATATCTTCCGTTCAAAATTGGAAAGAAGCTTTCTGAGAAACTGCTCTGTGTTCTGTTAATTCATCTCACAGAGTTACATCTTTCCCTTCAAGAAGCCTTTCGCTAAGGCTGTTCTTGTGGAATTGGCAAAGGGATATTTGGAAGCCCATAAAGGGCTATGTTGAAAAAGGAAATATCTTCCGTTCAAAACTGGAAAGAAGCTTTCTGAGAAACTGCTCTGTGTTCTGTTAATTCATCTCACAGAGTTACATCTTTCCCTTCAAGAAGCCTTTCCTTAAGTCTGTTCTTGTGGAATTGTCAAAGGGATATTTAGAAGCCCTTAGAGGGCTATGGTGAAAAAGGAAATATCTTCCGTTCAAAACTGGAAGGAAGCTTTCTGAGAAACTGCTCTGTGTTCTGTTAATTCATCTCACAGAGTTACATCTTTACCTTCAAGAAGCCTTTCGTTAAGTCTGTTCTTGTGGAATTGGCAAAGGGATATTTGGAAGCCCATAGAGGGCTCTGGTGAAAATGGAAATATCTTCCTTTCAAAACTGAAAAGAAGCTTTCTGAGAAACTGCTCTGTGTTCTGTTAATTCATCTCACAGAGTTACATCTTTCCCTTCAAGAAGCCTTTCGCTAAGGCTGTTCTTGTGGAATTGGAAAGGGATATTTGGAAGCCCATAGAGGGCTATGGTGAAAAAGGAAATAACTTCCGTTCAAAACTGGGAAGAAGCTTGCTGAGAAACTGCTCTGTGTTCTGTTAATTCATCTCACAGAGTTACATCTTACCCTTCAAGAAGCCTTTCGTTAAGGCTGTTGTTGTGGAATTGGCAAAGTGATATTTGGAATCCCATAGAGGGCTCTGGTGAAAAAGGAAATATCTTCCGTTCAAAACTGGAAAGAAGCTTTCTGAGAAACTGCTCTGTGTTCTGTTAATCCATCTCACAGAGTTACATCTTTCCCTTTAAGAAGCCTTTCGCTAAGGCTGTTCTTGTGGATTTGGCAAAGGGATATTTGGAAGCCTATAGAGGGCTATGGTGAAAAAGGAAATATCTTCCGTTCAAAACTGGAAAGAAGCTTTCTGAGAAACTGCTCTGTGTTCTGTTAATTCATCTCACAGAGTTACATCTTTCCCTTCAAGACGCCTTTCGCTAAGCCTGTTCTTGTGGAATTGGAAAATGATATTTGGAAGCCCATAGAGGGCTATGTTGAAAAAGGAAATATCTTCCGTTCAAAACTGGAAAGAAGTCTTCTGATAAACTGCTCTGTGTTCTCTTAATTCATCTCCCAGAGTTACATCTTTCCCTTCAAGAAGCCTTTCGCTAAGGCTGTTCTTGTGGAATTGGCAAAGGGATATCGGAATCCCATAGAGGGCTATGGTGAAACAGGAAATATCTTCCGTTCAAAACTGTAAAGAAGCTCTCTGAGAAACTGCTCTGTGTTCTGTTAATTCATCTCACAGAGTTACATCTTTCCCTTCAAGAAGCCTTTCGCTAAGGCTGTTCTTGTGGAATTTGCAAAGGGATATTTGGAAGCCCATAGAGGGCTATGGTGAAAAAGGAAATATCTTCCGTTCAAAACTGGAAAGAAGCTTTCTGAGAAACTGCTCTGTGTTCTGTTAATTCATCTCACAGAGTTACATCTTTCCGTTCAAGAAGCCTTTCGCTAAGGCTGTTCTTGTGGAATTGTCAAAGGGATATTTGGAAGCCCATAGAGAGCTATGGTGAAAAAGGAACTATCTTCCGTTCAAAATTGGAAAGAAGCTTTCTCAGAAACTGCTCTGTGTTC
Source organism: Chlorocebus sabaeus (assembly GCF_047675955.1). NCBI lineage: Eukaryota > Metazoa > Chordata > Mammalia > Primates > Cercopithecidae > Chlorocebus > Chlorocebus sabaeus. The sequence goes on along the minus strand of NC_132905.1, from coordinate 46,811,142 downwards.
TGTTAATTCATCTCACAGAGTTACACCTTTCCCTTCAAGAAGCCTTTCGCTAAGGCTGTTCTTGTGGAATTGGCAAAGGGATATTTGGAAGCCCATAGAGGGCTATGGTGAAAAAGGAAATATCTTCCGTTAAAAACTGGAAAGAAGCTTTCTGAGAAACTGCTCTGTGTTCTGTTAATTCATCTCACAGAGTTACATCTTTCCCTTCAAGAAGCTTTTCGCTAAGGCTGTTCTTGTGGAATTGGCAAAGGGATATTTGGAAGCCCATAGAGGGCTATGGTGAAAAAGGAAATATCTTCCGTTGAAAACTGGAAAGAAGCTTTCTGAGAAACTTCTCTGTGCTCTGTTCATTCATTTCACAGAGTTACATCTTTCCCTTAAAGAAGCCTTTCGCTAAGGCTGTTCTTGTGGAATTGGCAAAGGGATATTTGGAAGCCCATAGAGGGCTATGGTGAAAAAGGAAATATCTTCCGTTCGAAACTGGAAAGAAGCTTTCTGAGAAACTGCTCTGTGTTCTGTTAATTCATCTCACAGAGTTACATCTTTCCCTTCAAGAATTCTTTCGCTAAGGCTGTTCTCGTGGAATTGGAAAGGGATATTTGGAAGCCCATAGAGGGCTATGGTGAAAAAGGAAATATCTTCCGTTCAAAACTGGAAAGAAGCTTTCTGAGGAACTGCTCTGTGCTCTCTTCATTCATCTCACAGAGTTACATCTTTCCCTTCAAGGAGCCTTTCGCTAAGGCTGTTCCTGTGGAATTGACAAAGGGATATTTGGAAGCCCATAGAGGACTATGGTGAAAAAGGAAATATCTTCCGTTCAAAACTGGAAAGAAACTTTCTGAGAAACTGCTCTGTGTTCTGTTAATTCATCTCACAGAGTTACATCTTTCCCTTCAAGAAGCCTTTCGCTAAGGCTGTTCTTGTGGAATTGGCAAAGGGATATTTGGAAGCCCATAGAGGGCTATGGTGAAAAAGGAAATATCTTCCGTTCAAAACTGGAAAGAAGCTTTCTGAGAAACTGCTCTGTGTTCTGTTAATTCATCTCACAGAGTTACATCTTTCCCTTCAAGAAGCCTTTCGCTAAGGCTGTTCTTGTGGAATTGGAAACGGATATTTGGAAGCCCATAGAGGGCAATGGTGAAAAAGGAAATATCTTCCGTTAAAAACTGTAAAGAAGCTTTCTGAGAAACTGCTCTGTGTTCTGTTAATTCATCTCACAGAGTTACATCTTTCCCTTCAAGAAGCCTTTCGCTAAGGCTGTTCTTGTGGAATTGGCAAAGGGATATTTGGAAGCCCATAGTGGGCTATGGTGAAAAAGGAAATATCTTCCGTTCAAAAATGGAAAGAAGCTTTCTGAGAAACTGCTCTGTGTTCTGCTAATTCACCTCACAGGGTTACATCTTCCCTTCAAGAAGCCTTTCGCTAAGGCTGTTCTTGTGGAATTGGCCAAGTGATATTTGGAAGCCCATAGAGGGCCATGGTGAAAAATTAAATATCTTCCGTTCAAAACTGGAAAGAAGCTTTCTGAGAAACTGCTCTGTGTTCTGTTAATTCATCTCACAGAGATACATCTTTCCCTTCAAGAAGCCTTTCCCTAAGGCTGTTCTTGTGGAATTGGCAAAGGGATATTTGGAAGCCCATAGAGGGCTCTGGTGAAAAAGGAAATATCTTCCGTTCAAAACTGGAAAGAATCTTTCTGAGAAACTGCTCTGTGTTCTGTTAATTCATCTCACAGAGTTACATCTTTCCCTTCAACAAGCCTTTCGCTAAGGCTGTTCTTGTGGAATTGGAAAGGGATATTTGGAAGACCATAGAGGGCTATGGTGAAAAAGGAAATAACTTCCGTTCAAAACTGGAAAGAAGCTTTCTGAGAAACTGCTCTGTGTTCTGTTAATTCATCTCACAGAGATACATCTTTCCCTTCAAAAAGCCTATCGTTAAGGCTGTTCTTGTGGAATTGGCAAAGTGATATTTATAATCCCATAGAGGGCTACGGTGAGAAAGGAAATATCTTCCGTTCAAAACTGGAAAGAAGCTTTCTGAGAAACTGCTCTGTGTCCTGTTAATTCATCCCACAGAGTTACATCTTTCCCTTCAAGAAACCTTTCGCTAAGGCTCCTCTTGTGGAATTGGCAAAGGGATATTTGGAAGCCCATAGAGGGCTATGGTGAAAAAGGAAATATCTTCGGTTCAAAACTGAAAAGAAGCTTTCTGAGGAACTGCTCTGTGCTCTGTTCATTCATCTCACAGAGTTACATCTTTCCCTTCAAGAAGCCTTTCCCTAAGGCTGTTCCTGTGGAATTGGCAAAGGGATATTTGGAAGCCCATAGAGGACTATGGTGAAAAAGGAAATATCTTCCGTTCGAAACTGGAAAGAAACTTTCTGAGAAACTGCTCTGTGTTCTGTTAATTCATCTCACAGAGTTACATCTTTCCCTTCAAGAAGCCTTTCGCTAAGGCTGTTCTTGTGGAATTGGAAACGGATATTTGAAAGCCCATACAGGGCAATGGTGAAAAAGGAAATATCTTAAGTTCAAAACTGGAAAGAAGCTTTCTGAGATACTGCTCTGTGTTCTGTTAATTCATCTCACAGAGTTACATCTTTCCCTTCAAGAAGCCTTTTTCTAAGGCTGTTCTTGTGGAATTGGCAAATGGATATTTGGAAGCCCATAGGGGGCTCTGGTGAAAATGGAAATATCTTCCCTTCAAAACTGGAAAGAAGCTTTCTGAGAAACTGCTCTGTGTTCTGTTAATTCATCTCACAGAGTTACATCTTTCCCTTCAAGAAGCCTTTCGCTAAGGCTGTTCTTGTGGAATTGGAAAGGGATATTTGGAAGCCCATAGAGGGCTATGGTGAAAAAGGAAATAACTTCCGTTCAAAACTGGGAAGAAGCTTGCTGAGAAACTGCTCTGTGTTCTGTTAATTCATCTCACAGAGTTACATCTTTCCCTTCAAGAAGCCTTTCGCTAAGTCTGTTCTTGTGGAATTGGCAAAGGGATATTTGGAAGCCCATAGAGGGCTATGGTGAAAAAGGAAATATCTTCCGTTCAAAACTGGAAAGAAGCTTTCTGAGAAACTGCTCAGTGTTCTGTTAATTCATCTCACAGAGTTACATCTTTCCGTTCAAGAAGCCTTTCGTTAAGGCTGTTATTGTGGAATTGGCAAAGGGATATTTGCAAGCCCATAGAGGGCTATGGTGAAAAAGGAAATATCTTCCGTTCAAAATTGGAAAGAAGCTTTCTGAGAAACTGCTCTGTGTTCTGTTAATTCATCTCACAGAGTTACATCTTTCCCTTCAAGAAGCTTTTCGCTAAGGCTGTTCTTGTGGAATTGGCAAAGGGATATTTGGAAGCCCATAGAGGGCTATGTTGAAAAAGGAAATATCTTCCGGTCAAACTGGAAAGAAGCTTTCTGAGAAACTGCTCTGTGTTCTGTTAATTCATCTCACAGAGTTACATCTTTCCCTTCAAGATGCCTTTCGTTAAGTCTGTTCTTGTGGAATTGTCAAAGGGATATTTAGAAGCCCTTAGAGGGCTATGGTGAAAAAGGAAATATCTTCCGTTCAAAACTGGAAGGAAGCTTTCTGAGAAACTGCTCTGTGTTCTGTTAATTCATCTCACAGAGTTACATCTTTCCCTTCAAGAAGCATTTCGTTAAGTCTGTTCTTGTGGAATTGGCAAAGGGATATTTGGAAGCCCATAGAGGGCTCTGGTGAAAATGGAAATATCTTCCTTTCAAAACTGAAAAGAAGCTTTCTGAGAAACTGCTCTGTGTTCTGTTAATTCATCTCACAGAGTTACATCTTTCCCTTCAAGAAGCCTTTCGCTAAGGCTGTTCTTGTGGAATTGGAAAGGGATATTTGGAAGCCCATAGAGGGCTATGGTGAAAAAGTAAATAACTTCCGTTCAAAACTAGGAAGAAGCTTGCTGAGAAACTGCTCTGTGTTCTGTTAATTCATCTCACAGAGTTACATCTTTCCCTTCAAGAAGCCTTTCGTTAAGGCTGTTGTTGTGGAATTGGCAAAGTGATATTTGGAATCCCATAGAGGGCTCTGGTGAAAAAGGAAATATCTTCCGTTCAAAACTGGAAAGAAGCTTTCTGAGAAACTGCTCTGTGTTCTGTTAATTCATCTCACAGAGTTACATCTTTCCCTTTAAGAAGCCTTTCGCTAAGGCTGTTCTTGTGGATTTGGCAAAGGGATATTTGGAAGACCATAGAGGGCTATGGTGAAAAAGGAAATATCTTCCGTTCAAAACTGGAAAGAAGCTTTCTGAGAAACTGCTCTGTGTTCTGTTAATTCATCTCACAGAATTACATCTTTCCCTCCAAGAAGCCTTTAGCTAAGCCTGTTCTTGTGGATTTGGCAAAGGGATATTTGGAAGCCCATAGAGGGCTATGGTGAAAAAGGAAATATCTTCCGTTGAAAACCGGAAAGAAGCTTTCTGAGAAACTGCTCTGTGTTCTGTTAATTCATCTCACAGAGTTACATCTTTCGCTTCAAGAAGCCTTTCGCTAAGGCTGTTCTTGTGGAATTGGCAAAGGGATATGTGGAAGCCCATAGAGGGCTATGGTGAAAACGAAAATATCTTCCGTTCGAAACTGGAAAGAAGCTTTCTGAGAAACTGCTCTGTGTTCTGTTAATTCATCTCACAGAGTTACATCTTTCCCTTCAAGAAGCCTTTCGCTAAGCCTGTTCTTGTGGAATTGGAAAATGATATTTGGAAGCCCATAGGGGGCTATGGTGAAAAAGGAAATATCTTCAGTTCAAAACTGGAAAGAAGCTTTCTGAGAAACTGCTCTGTGTTCTGTTAATTCATCTCACAGAGTTACATCTTTCCCTTCAAGAAGCCTTTCGCTAAGGCTGTTCTTGTGGAATTGGCAAAGGGATATTTGGAAGCCCATAGAGGGCTATGGTGAAAAAGGAAATATCTTCCGTTGAAAACTGGAAAGAAGCTTTCTGAGAAACTACTCTGTGCTCTGTTCATTCATTTCACATAGTTACATCTTTCCCTTCAAGAAGCCTTTCGCTAAGGCTGTTCTTGTGGAATTGGCAAAGGGATATTTGGAAGCCCATAGAGGGCTATGGTGAAAAAGGGAATATCTTCCGTTCAAAACTGGAAAGAAGCTTTCTGAGTAACTGCTCTGTGTTCTGTTAATTCATCTCACAGAGTTACATCTTTCCCTTCAAGAAGCCTTTCGCTAAGGCTGTTCTTGTGGAATTGGCAAAGGGATATTGGAATCCCACAGAAGGCTATGGTGAAACAGGAAATATCTTCCGTTCAAAATTGGAAAGAAGCTTTCTGAGAAACTGCTCTGTGTTCTGTTAATTCATCTCACAGAGTTACATCTTTCCCTTCAAGAAGCCTTTCGCTAAGGCTGTTCTTGTGGAATTGGCAAAGGGATATTTGGAAGCCCATAGAGGGCTATGGTGAAAAAGGAAATATCTTCCGTTCAAAACTGGAAAGAAGCTTTCTGAGAAACTGCTCTGTGTTCTGTTAATTCATCTCAGAGAGTTACATCTTTCCCTTAAAGAAGCCTTTCGCTAAGGCTGTTCTTGTGGAATTGGCAAAGGGATATTTGGAAGCCCATAGAGGGCTATGGTGAAAAAGGAAATATCTTCCGTTTGAAACTGGAAAGAAGCTTTCTGAGAAACTGCTCTGTGTTCTGTTAATTCATCTCACAGAGTTACATCTTTCCCTTCAAGAATTCTTTCGCTAAGGCTGTTCTTGTGGAATTGGAAAGGGATATTTGGAAGCCCATAGAGGGCTATGGTGAAAAAGGAAATATCTTCCGTTCAAAACTGGAAAGAAGCTTTCTGAGGAACTGCTCTGTGCTCTGTTCATTCATCTCACAGAGTTACATCTTTCCCTTCAAGAAGCCTTTCGCTAAGGCTGTTCCTGTGGAATTGGCAAAGGGATATTTGGAAGCCCATAGAGGGCTATGTTGAAAAAGGAAATATCTTCCGGTCAAAACTGGAAAGAAGCTTTCTGAGAAACTGCTCTGTGTTCTGTTAATTCATCTCACAGAGTTACATCTTTCCCTTCAAGAAGCCTTTCGTTAAGTCTGTTCTTGTGGAATTGTCAAAGGGATATTTAGAAGCCCTTAGAGGGCTATGGTGAAAAAGGAAATATCTTCCGTTCAAAACTGGAAGGAAGCTTTCTGAGAAACTGCTCTGTGTTCTGTTAATTCATCTCACAGAGTTACATCTTTCCCTTCAAGAAGCCTTTCGTTAAGTCTGTTCTTGTGGAATTGGCAAAGGGATATTTGGAAGCCCATAGAGGGCTCTGGTGAAAATGGAAATATCTTCCTTTCAAAACTGGAAAGAAGCTTTCTGAGAAACTGCTCTGTGTTCTGTTAATTCATCTCACAGAGTTACATCTTTCCCTTCAAGAAGCCTTTCGCTAAGGCTGTTCTTGTGGAATTGGAAAGGGATATTTGGAAGCCCATAGAGGGCTATGGTGAAAAAGGAAATAACTTCCGTTCAAAACTGGGAAGAAGCTTTCTGAGAAACTGCTCAGTGTTCTGTTAATTCATCTCACAGAGTTACATCTTTCCGTTCAAGAAGCCTTTCGCTAAGGCTGTTGTTGTGGAATTGGCAAAGGGATATTTGCAAGCCCATAGAGGGCTATGGTGAAAAAGGAAATATCTTCCGTTCAAAATTGGAAAGAAGCTTTCTGAGAAACTGCTCTGTGTTCTGTTAATTCATCTCACAGAGTTACATCTTTCCCTTCAAGAAGCCTTTCGCTAAGGCTGTTCTTGTGGAATTGGCAAAGGGATATTTGGAAGCCCATAGAGGGCTATGTTGAAAAAGGAAATATCTTCCGGTCAAAACTGGAAAGAAGCTTTCTGAGAAACTGCTCTGTGTTCCGTTAATTCATCTCACAGAGTTACATCTTTCCCTTCAAGAAGCCTTTCGTTAAGTCTGTTCTTGTGGAATTGTCAAAGGGATATTTAGAAGCCCTTAGAGGGCTATGGTGAAAAAGGAAATATCTTCCGTTCAAAACTGGAAGGAAGCTTTCTGAGAAACTGCTCTGTGTTCTGTTAATTCATCTCACAGAGTTACATCTTTCCCTTCAAGAAGCCTTTCGTTAAGTCTGTTCTTGTGGAATTGGCAAAGGGATATTTGGAAGCCCATAGAGGGCTCTGGTGAAAATGGAAATATCTTCCTTTCAAAACTGAAAAGAAGCTTTCTGAGAAACTGCTCTGTGTTCTGTTAATTCATCTCACAGAGTTACATCTTTCCGTTCAAGAAGCCTTTCGCTAAGGCTGTTCTTGTGGAATTGGAAAGGGATATTTGGAAGCCCATAGAGGGCTATGGTGAAAAAGGAAATAACTTCCGTTCAAAACTGGGAAGAAGCTTGCTGAGAAACTGCTCTGTGTTCTGTTAATTCATCTCACAGAGTTACATCTTTCCCTTCAAGAAGCCTTTCGTTAAGGCTGTTGTTGTGGAATTGGCAAAGTGATATTTGGAATCCCATAGAGGGCTCTGGTGAAAAAGGAAATATCTTCCGTTCAAAACTGGAAAGAAGCTTTCTGAGAAACTGCTCTGTGTTCTGTTAATTCATCTCACAGAGTTACATCTTTCCCTTTAAGAAGCCTTTCGCTAAGGCTGTTCTTGTGGATTTGGCAAAGGGATATTTGGAAGCCTATAGAGGGCTATGGTGAAAAAGGAAATATCTTCCGTTCAAAACTGGAAAGAAGCTTTCTGAGAAACTGCTCTGTGTTCTGTTAATTCATCTCACAGAATTACATCTTTCCCTTCAAGAAGCCTTTCGCTAAGGCTGTTCTTGTGGAATTTGCAAAGGGATATTTGGAAGCCCATAGAGGGCTATGGTGAAAAAGGAAATATCTTCCGTTCAAAACTGGAAAGAAGCTTTCTGAGAAACTGCTCTGTGTTCTGTTAATTCATCTCACAGAGTTACATCTTTCCGTTCAAGAAGCCTTTCGCTAAGGCTGTTCTTGTGGAATTGTCAAAGGGATATTTGGAAGCCCATAGAGAGCTATGGTGAAAAAGGAAATATCTTCCGTTCGAAACTGGAAAGAAGCTTTCTGAGAAACTGCTCTGTGTTCTGTTAATTCATCTCACAGAGTTACATCTTTCCCTTCAAGAATTCTTTCGCTAAGGCTGTTCTCGTGGAATTGGAAAGGGATATTTGGAAGCCCATAGAGGGCTATGGTGAAAAAGGAAATATCTTCCGTTCAAAACTGGAAAGAAGCTTTCTGAGGAACTGCTCTGTGCTCTCTTCATTCATCTCACAGAGTTACATCTTTCCCTTCAAGAAGCCTTTCGCTAAGGCTGTTCCTGTGGAATTGGCAAAGGGATATTTGGAAGCCCATAGAGGAATATGGTGAAAAAGGAAATATCTTCCGTTCAAAACTGGAAAGAAACTTTCTGAGAAACTGCTCCGTGTTCTGTTAATTCATCTCACACAGTTACATCTTTCCCTTCAAGAAGCCTTTCGCTAAGGCTGTTCTTGTGGAATTGGCAAAGGGATATTTGGAAGCCCATAGAGGGCTATGGAGAAAAAGGAAATATCTTCCGTTCAAAACTGGAAAGAAGCTTTCTGAGAAACTGCTCTGTGTTCTGTTAATTCATCTCACAGAGTTACATCTTTCCCTTCAAGAAACCTTTCGCTAAGGCTGTTCTTGTGGAATTGGAAACGGATATTTGGAAGCCCATAGAGGGCAATGGTGAAAAAGGAAATATCTTCCGTTAAAAACTGTAAAGAAGCTTTCTGAGAAACTGCTCTGTGTTCTGTGAATTCATCTCACAGAGTTACATCTTTCCCTTCAAGAAGCCTTTCGCTAAGGCTGTTCTTGTGGAATTGGCAAAGGGATATTTGGAAGCCCATAGTGGGCTATGGTGAAAAAGGAAATATCTTCCGTTCAAAAATGGAAAGAAGCTTTCTGAGAAACTGCTCTGTGTTCTGCTAATTCACCTCACAGGGTTACATCTTCCCTTCAAGAAGCCTTTCGCTAAGGCTGTTCTTGTGGAATTGGCCAAGTGATATTTGGAAGCCCATAGAGGGCCATGGTGAAAAATTAAATATCTTCCGTTCAAAACTGGAAAGAAGCTTTCTGAGAAACTGCTCTGTGTTCTGTTAATTCATCTCACAGAGATACATCTTTCCCTTCAAGAAGCCTTTCCCTAAGGCTGTTCTTGTGGAATTGGCAAAGGGATATTTGGAAGCCCATAGAGGGCTCTGGTGAAAAAGGAAATATCTTCCGTTCAAAACTGGAAAGAAGCTTTCTGAGAAACTGCTCTGTGTTCTGTTAATTCATCTCACAGAGTTACATCTTTCCCTTCAACAAGCCTTTCGCTAAGGCTGTTCTTGTGGAATTGGAAAGGGATATTTTGAAGACCATAGAGGGCTATGGTGAAAAAGGAAATAACTTCCGTTCAAAACTGGAAAGAAGCTTTCTGAGAAACTGCTCTGTGTTCTGTTAATTCATCTCACAGAGTTACATCTTTCCCTTCAAAAAGCCTATCGTTAAGGCTGTTCTTGTGGAATTGGAAAAGTGATATTTATAATCCCATAGAGGGCTACGGTGAGAAAGGAAATATCTTCCGTTCAAAACTGGAAAGAAGCTTTCTGAGAAACTGCTCTGTGTCCTGTTAATTCATTCCACAGAGTTACATCTTTCCCTTCAAGAAACCTTTCGCTAAGGCTCCTCTTGTGGAATTGGCAAAGGGATATTTGGAAGCCCATAGAGGGCTCTGGTGAAAAAGGAAATATCTTCGGTTCAAAACTGGAAAGAAGCTTTCTGAGGAACTGCTCTGTGCTCTGTTCATTCATCTCACAGAGTTACATCTTTCCCTTCAAGAAGCCTTTCCCTAAGGCTGTTCCTGTGGAATTGGCAAAGGGATATTTGGAAGCCCATAGAGGACTATGGTGAAAAAGGAAATATCTTCCGTTCGAAACTGGAAAGAAACTTTCTGAGAAACTGCTCTGTGTTCTGTTAATTCATCTCACAGAGTTACATCTTTCCCTTCAAGAAGCCTTTCGCTAAGGCTGTTCTTGTGGAATTGGAAACGGATATTTGAAAGCCCATAGAGGGCAATGGTGAAAAAGGAAATATCTTAAGTTCAAAACTGGAAAGAAGCTTTCTGAGATACTGCTCTGTGTTCTGTTAATTCATCTCACAGAGTTACATCTTTCCCTTCAAGAAGCCTTTTTCTAAGGCTGTTCTTGTGGAATTGGCAAATGGATATTTGGAAGCCCATAGGGGGCTCTGGTGAAAATGGAAATATCTTCCCTTCAAAACTGGAAAGAAGCTTTCTGAGAAACTGCTCTGTGTTCTGTTAATTCATCTCACAGAGTTACATCTTTCCCTTCAAGAAGCCTTTCGCTAAGGCTGTTCTTGTGGAATTGGAAAGGGATATTTGGAAGCCCATAGAGGGCTATGGTGAAAAAGGAAATAACTTCCGTTCAAAACTGGGAAGAAGCTTGCTGAGAAACTGCTCTGTGTTCTGTTAATTCATCTCACGGAGTTACATCTTTCCCTTCAAGAAGCCTTTCGCTAAGTCTGTTCTTGTGGAATTGGCAAAGGGATATTTGGAAGCCCATAGAGGGCTATGGTGAAAAAGGAAATATCTTCCGTTCAAAACTGGAAAGAAGCTTTCTGAGAAACTGCTCAGTGTTCTGTTAATTCATCTCACAGAGTTATATCTTTCCGTTCAAGAAGCCTTTCGCTAAGGCTGTTCTAGTGGAATTGGCAAAGGGATATTTGCAAGCCCATAGAGGGCTATGGTGAAAAAGGAAATATCTTCCGTTCAAAATTGGAAAGAAGCTTTCTGAGAAACTGCTCTGTGTTCTGTTAATTCATCTCACAGAGTTACATCTTTCCCTTCAAGAAGCCTTTCGCTAAGGCTGTTCTTGTGGAATTGGCAAAGGGATATTTGGAAGCCCATAGAGGGCTATGTTGAAAAAGGAAATATCTTCCGGTCAAAACTGGAAAGAAGCTTTCTGAGAAACTGCTCTGTGTTCTGTTAATTCATCTCACAGAGTTACATCTTTCACTTCAAGAAGCCTTTCGTTAAGTCTGTTCTTGTGGAATTGTCAAAGGGATATTTGGAAGCCCATAGAGGGCTATGGTGAAAAAGGAAATATCTTCCGTTCAAAACTGGAAAGAAGCTTTCTGAGAAACTGCTCTGTGTTCTGTTAATTCATCTCACAGAGTTACATCTTTCCGTTCAAGAAGCCTTTCGCTAAGGCTGTTCTTGTGGAATTGTCAAAGGGATATTTGGAAGCCCATAGAGAGCTATGGTGAAAAAGGAAATATCTTTCGTTCGAAACTGGAAAGAAGCTTTCTGAGAAACTGCTCTGTGTTCTGTTAATTCATCTCACAGAGTTACATCTTTCCCTTCAAGAATTCTTTCGCTAAGGCTGTTCTCGTGGAATTGGAAAGGGATATTTGGAAGCCCATAGAGGGCTATGGTGAAAAAGGAAATATTTTCCGTTCAAAACTGGAAAGAAGCTTTCTGAGGAACTGCTCTGTGCTCTCTTCATTCATCTCACAGAGTTACATCTTTCCCTTCAAGAAGCCTTTCGCTAAGGCTGTTCCTGTGGAATTGGCAAAGGGATATTTGGAAGCCCATAGAGGAATATGGTGAAAAAGGAAATATCTTCCGTTCAAAACTGGAAAGAAACTTTCTGAGAAACTGCTCCGTGTTCTGTTAATTCATCTCACAGAGTTACATCTTTCCCTTCAAGAAGCCTTTCGCTAAGGCTGTTCTTGTGGAATTGGCAAAGGGATATTTGGAAGCCCATAGAGGGCTATGGAGAAAAAGGAAATATCTTCCGTTCAAAACTGGAAAGAAGCTTTCTGAGAAACTGCTCTGTGTTCTGTTAATTCATCTCACAGAGTTACATCTTTCCCTTCAAGAAACCTTTCGCTAAGGCTGTTCTTGTGGAATTGGAAACGGATATTTGGAAGCCCATAGAGGGCAATGGTGAAAAAGGAAATATCTTCCGTTAAAAACTGTAAAGAAGCTTTCTGAGAAACTGCTCTGTGTTCTGTGAATTCATCTCACAGAGTTACATCTTTCCCTTCAAGAAGCCTTTCGCTAAGGCTGTTCTTGTGGAATTGGCAAAGGGATATTTGGAAGCCCATAGTGGGCTATGGTGGAAAAGGAAATATCTTCCGTTCAAAAATGGAAAGAAGCTTTCTGAGAAACTGCTCTGTGTTCTGCTAATTCACCTCACAGGGTTACATCTTCCCTTCAAGAAGCCTTTCGCTAAGGCTGTTCTTGTGGAATTGGCCAAGTGATATTTGGAAGCCCATAGAGGGCCATGGTGAAAAATTAAATATCTTCCGTTCAAAACTGGAAAGAAGCTTTCTGAGAAACTGCTCTGTTTTCTGTTAATTCATCTCACAGAGATACATCTTTCCCTTCAAGAAGCCTTTCCCTAAGGCTGTTCTTGTGGAATTGGCAAAGGGATATTTGGAAGCCCATAGAGGGCTCTGGTGAAAAAGGAAATATCTTCCGTTCAAAACTGGAAAGAAGCTTTCTGAGAAACTGCTCTGTGTTCTGTTAATTCATCTCACAGAGTTACATCTTTCCCTTCAACAAGCCTTTCGCTAAGGCTGTTCTTGTGGAATTGGAAAGGGATATTTGTAAGACCATAGAGGGCTATGGTGAAAAAGGAAATAACTTCCGTTCAAAACTGGAAAGAAGCTTTCTGAGAAACTGCTCTGTGTTCTGTTAATTCATCTCACAGAGTTACATCTTTCCCTTCAAAAAGCCTATCGTTAAGGCTGTTCTTGTGGAATTGGAAAAGTGATATTTATAATCCCATAGAGGGCTACGGTGAGAAAGGAAATATCTTCCGTTCAAAACTGGAAAGAAGCTTTCTGAGAAACTGCTCTGTGTCCTGTTAATTCATTCCACAGAGTTACATCTTTCCCTTCAAGAAACCTTTCGCTAAGGCTCCTCTTGTGGAATTGGCAAAGGGATATTTGGAAGCCCATAGAGGGCTCTGGTGAAAAAGGAAATATCTTCGGTTCAAAACTGGAAAGAAGCTTTCTGAGGAACTGCTCTGTGCTCTGTTCATTCATCTCACAGAGTTACATCTTTCCCTTCAAGAAGCCTTTCCCTAAGGCTGTTCCTGTGGAATTGGCAAAGGGATATTTGGAAGCCCATAGAGGACTATGGTGAAAAAGGAAATATCTTCCGTTCGAAACTGGAAAGAAACTTTCTGAGAAACTGCTCTGTGTTCTGTTAATTCATCTCACAGAGTTACATCTTTCCCTTCAAGAAGCCTTTCGCTAAGGCTGTTCTTGTGGAATTGGAAACGGATATTTGAAAGCCCATAGAGGGCAATGGTGAAAAAGGAAATATCTTAAGTTCAAAACTGGAAAGAAGCTTTCTGAGATACTGCTCTGTGTTCTGTTAATTCATCTCACAGAGTTACATCTTTCCCTTCAAGAAGCCTTTTTCTAAGGCTGTTCTTGTGGAATTGGCAAATGGATATTTGGAAGCCCATAGGGGGCTCTGGTGAAAATGGAAATATCTTCCCTTCAAAACTGGAAAGAAGCTTTCTGAGAAACTGCTCTGTGTTCTGTTAATTCATCTCACAGAGTTACATCTTTCCCTTCAAGAAGCCTTTCGCTAAGGCTGTTCTTGTGGAATTGGAAAGGGATATTTGGAAGCCCATAGAGGGCTATGGTGAAAAAGGAAATAACTTCCGTTCAAAACTGGGAAGAAGCTTGCTGAGAAACTGCTCTGTGTTCTGTTAATTCATCTCACGGAGTTACATCTTTCCCTTCAAGAAGCCTTTCGCTAAGTCTGTTCTTGTGGAATTGGCAAAGGGATATTTGGAAGCCCATAGAGGGCTATGGTGAAAAAGGAAATATCTTCCGTTCAAAACTGGAAAGAAGCTTTCTGAGAAACTGCTCAGTGTTCTGTTAATTCATCTCACAGAGTTATATCTTTCCGTTCAAGAAGCCTTTCGCTAAGGCTGTTCTAGTGGAATTGGCAAAGGGATATTTGCAAGCCCATAGAGGGCTATGGTGAAAAAGGAAATATCTTCCGTTCAAAATTGGAAAGAAGCTTTCTGAGAAACTGCTCTGTGTTCTGTTAATTCATCTCACAGAGTTACATCTTTCCCTTCAAGAAGCCTTTCGCTAAGGCTGTTCTTGTGGAATTGGCAAAGGGATATTTGGAAGCCCATAGAGGGCTATGTTGAAAAAGGAAATATCTTCCGGTCAAAACTGGAAAGAAGCTTTCTGAGAAACTGCTCTGTGTTCTGTTAATTCATCTCACAGAGTTACATCTTTCACTTCAAGAAGCCTTTCGTTAAGTCTGTTCTTGTGGAATTGTCAAAGGGATATTTAGAACCCCTTAGAGGGCTATGGTGAAAAAGGAAATATCTTCCGTTCAAAACTGGAAGGAAGCTTTCTGAGAAACTGCTCTGTGTTCTTTAAATTCATCTCACAGAGTTACATCTTTCCCTTCAAGAAGCCTTTCGTTAAGTCTGTTCTTGTGGAATTGGCAAAGGGATATTTGGAAGCCCATAGAGGGCTCTGGTGAAAATGGAAATATATTCCTTTCAAAACTGGAAAGAAGCTTTCTGAGAAACTGCTCTGTGTTCTGTTAATTCATCTCACAGAGTTACATCTTTCCCTTCAAGAAGCCTTTCGCTAAGGCTGTTCTTGTGGAATTGGAAAGGGATATTTGGAAGCCCATAGAGGGCTATGGTGAAAAAGGAAATAACTTCCGTTCAAAACTGGAAAGAAGCTTGCTGAGAAACTGCTCTGTGTTCTGTTAATTCAACTCACAGAGGTACATCTTTCCCTTCAAGAAGCCTTTCGCTAAGGCTGTTCTTGTGGAATTGGCAAAGGGATATTTGGAAGCCCATAGAGGGCTATGGTGAAAAAGGAAATATCTTCCGTTCAAAACTGGAAAGAACCTTTCTGAGAAACTGCTCAGTGTTCTGTTAATTCATCTCACAGAGTTACATCTTTCCGTTCAAGAAGCCTTTCGCTAAGGCTGTTCTTGTGGAATTGGCAAAGGGATATTTGCAAGCCCATAGAGGGCTATGGTGAAAAAGGAAATATCTTCCGTTCAAAATTGGAAAGAAGCTTTCGGAGAAACTGCTCTGTGTTCTGTTAATTCATCTCACAGAGTTACATCTTTCCCTTCAAGAAGCCTTTCGCTAAGGCTGTTCTTGTGGAATTGGCAAAGGGATATTTGGAAGCCCATAGAGGGCTATGTTGAAAAAGGAAATATCTTCCGGTCAAAACTGGAAAGAAGCTTTCTGAGAAACTGCTCTGTGTTCTGTTAATTCATCTCACAGAGTTACATCTTTCCCTTCAAGAAGCCTTTCGTTAAGTCTGTTCTTGTGGAATTGTCAAAGGGATATTTAGAAGCCCTTAGAGGGCTATGGTGAAAAAGGAAATATCTTCCGTTCAAAACTGGAAGGAAGCTTTCTGAGAAACTGCTCTGTGTTCTGTTAATTCATCTCACAGAGTTACATCTTTCCCTTCAAGAAGCCTTTCGCTAAGGCTGTTCTTGTGGATTTGGCAAAGGGATATTTGGAAGCCCATAGAGGGCTATGGTGAAAAAGGAAATATCTTCCGTTCAAAACTGGAAAGAAGCTTTCTGAGAAACTGCTCTGTGTTCTGTTAATTCATCTCACAGAATTACATCTTTCCCTTCAAGAAGCCTTTCGCTAAGCCTGTTCTTGTGGATTTGGCAAAGGGATATTTGGAAGCCCATAGACGGCTATGGTGAAAAAGGAAATATCTTCCGTTCGAAACTGGAAAGAAGCTTTCTGAGAAACTGCTCTGTGTTCTGTTAATTCATCTCACAGAGTTACATCTTTCCCTTCAAGAAGCCTTTCGCTAAGCCTGTTCTTGTGGAATTGGAAAATGATATTTGGAAGCCCATAGAGGGCTATGTTGAAAAAGGAAATATCTTCCGTTCAAAACTGGAAAGAAGCCTTCTGAGAAACTGCTCTGTGTTTTCTTAATTCATCTCCCAGAGTTACATCTTTCCCTTCAAGAAGCCTTTCGCTAAGGCTGTTCTTGTGGAATTGGCAAAGGGATATTGGAATCCCATAGAGGCTATGGTGAAACAGGAAATATCTTCCGTTCAAAACTGGAAAGAAGCTTTCTGAGAAACTTCTCTGTGTTCTGTTAATTCATCTCACAGAGTTACATCTTTCCCTTCAAGAAGCCTTTCGCTAAGGCTGTTCTTGTGGAATTTGCAAAGGGATATTTGGAAGCCCATAGAGGGCTATGGTGAAAAAGGAAATATCTTCCGTTCAAAACTGGAAAGAAGCTTTCTGAGAAACTGCTCTGTGTTCTGTTAATTCATCTCACAGAGTTACATCTTTCCGTTCAAGAAGCCTTTCGCTAAGGCTGTTCTTGTGGAATTGTCAAAGGGATATTTGGAAGCCCATAGAGAGCTATGGTGAAAAAGGAAATATCTTCTGTTCAAAATTGGAAAGAAGCTTTCTCAGAAACTGCTCTGTGTTCTGTTAATTCATCTCACGGAGTTACATCTTTCCCTTCCAGAAGCCTTTCGCTAAGGCTGTTCTTGTGGAATTGGCAAAGGGATATTTGGAAGCCCATAGAGGGCTATGTTGAAAAAGGAAATATCTCCCGGTCAAAACTGGAAAGAAGCTTTCTGAGAAACTGCTCTGTGTTCTGTTAATTCATCTCACAGAGTTACATCTTTCCCTTCAAGAAGCCTTTCGCTAAGGCTGTTCTTGAGGAATTGGCAAAGGGATATTTGGAAGCCCATAGAGGGCTATGGTGAAAAAGGAAATATCTTCCGTTCAAAACTGGAAAGAAGCTTTCTGAGAAACTGCTCTGTGTTCTGTTAATTCATCTCACAGAAATACATCTTTCCCTTCAAGAAGCCTTTCGTTAAGGCTGTTCTTGTGGAATTGGCAAAGTGATATTTGGAAGTCCATAGAGGCCTATGGTGAAAAAGGAAATATATTCCGATCAAAACTGGAAAGAAGCTTTCTGAGAAACTGCTCTGTGTTCTGTTAATTCATCTCACAGAGTTACATCTGTCCCTGCAAGAAGCCTTTCGCTAAGGCTGTTCTTGTGGAATTGGCAAAGGGATATTTGGAAGACCACAGGGGGCTATGGTGAAACAGGAAATATCTTCCGTTCAAAACTGGAAAGAAGCTTTCTGAGAAACTGCTCTGTGTTCTGTTAATTCATCTCACAGAGTTACATCTTTCCCTTCAAGAAACCTTTTGATAAAGCTCTTCTTGTGGAATTGGCAATGGAATATTTGGAAGCCCATAGAGTTCTATGGTGAAAAAGGAAATATCTTCCCTTCAAACTGGAAAGAAGTTTTCTGAGAAACTGCTCTGTGTTCTGTTAATTCATTTCACAGAGTTACATCTTTCCCATCAAGAAGCCTTTCCCTAAGGCTGTTCTTGTGGAATTGGCAAAGGGATATTTGGAAGCCAATAGAGGGCTATGGTGAAAAAGGAAATATCTTCCGTTCAAAACTGGAAAGACTGTTTCTGAGGATCTGCTCTGTGTTCTCTTAATTCATCTCACAGAGTTACCTCTTTCCCTTCAAGAAGCCTTTCGCTAAGGCTGTTCTTGTGGAATTGGCAAAGGGATATTGGAAGCCCATAGAGGGAAATTTTGATACAGGAAATATCTTCCGTTCAAAACTGGAAAGAAGCTTTCTGAGTAACTGCTCTGTGTTCTGTTAATTCATCTCACAGAGTTACATCTTTCCCTTCAAGAAGCCTTTCGCTAAGGCTGTTCTTGTGGAATTGGCAAAGGGATATTTGGAAGCCCATAGAGGGCTATGGTGAAAAAGGAAATATCTTCCGTTCAAAACTGGAAAGAAGCTTTCTGAGAAACTCCTCTGTGTTCTGTTAATTCATCTCACAGAGTTACATCTTTCCCTTCAAGAAGCCTTTCGCTAAGGCTGTTCTTGTGGAATTGGCAAAGGGATATTTGGAAGCCCATAGAGGGCTATGGTGAAAAAGGAAATATCTTCCGTTCAAAACTGGAAAGAAGCTTTCTGAGAAACTGCTCTGTGCTCTGTTCATTCATCTCACAGAGTTACATCTTTCCCTTGAAGAAGCCTTTCGCTAAGGCTGTTCTTGTGGAATTGGCAAAGGGATATTTCGAAGCCCATAGAGGGCTATGGTGAAAAAGGAAATGTCTTCTGTTCAAAACTGGAAAGAAGATTTCTGAGAAACTGCTCTGTGTTCTGTTAATTCATCTCACAGAGTTACATCTTTCCCTTCAAGAAGCCTTTCTCTAAGGCTGTTCTTGTGGAATTAGCAAAGGGATATTTGGAAGCCCATAGAGGGCTCTGGTGAAAAAGGAAATATCTTCCGTTCAAAACTGGAAAGAAGCTTTCTGAGAAACTGCTCTGTGTTCTGTTAATTCATCTCACAGAGATACATCTTTCCCTTCAAGAAGCCTTTCGCTAAGGCTGTTCTTGTGGAATTGGAAAGGGATATTTGAAAGCCCATAAAGTGCTACAGTGAAAAAGGAAATATCTTCCGTTCAAAACTGGAAAGAAGCTTTCTGAGAACCTGCCCTGTGTTCTGTTAATTCATCTCACAGAGTTACATCTTTCCCTTCAAGAAGCCTTTCGCTAAGGCTGTTCTTGAGGAATTGGCAAAGGGATATTTGGAAGCCCGTAGAGGGCTATGGTGAAAAAGGAAATATCTTCCGTTCAAAACTGGAAAGAAGCTTTCTGAGAAACTGCTCTGTGTTCTGTTAATTCATCTCACAGAAATACATCTTTCCCTTCAAGAAGCCTTTCGTTAAGGCTGTTCTTGTGGAATTGGCAAAGTGATATTTGGAAGCCCCTAGAGGCCTATGGTGAAAAAGGAAATATATTCCGATCAAAACTGGAAAGAAGCTTTCTGAGAAACTGCTCTGTGTTCTGTTAGTTCATCTCACAGGGTTACATCTTCCCCTTCAAGAAGCCTTTCCCTAAGGCTGTTCTTGTGGAATTGGAAAGGGATATTTGGAAGCCCTTAGAAGGCTATGGTGAAAAAGGAAATATCTTCCGTTCAAAACTGGAAAGAAGCTTCCTGAGAAACTGCTCTGTGTTCTGGTAATTCATCTCACAGATTTACATGTTTCCCTTCAAGAAGCCTTTCGCTAAGGCTGTTCTTGTGGAATTGGCAAAGGGATATTTGGAAGCCCATAGAGGGCTATGGTGAAAAAGGAAATATCTTCCGTTGAAAATTGGAAAGAAGCTTTCTGAGAAACTGCTCTGTATTCTTTAAATTCATCTCACAGAGTTACATCTTTCCCTTCAAGAAGCCTTTCGCTAAGGCTGTTCTTGTGGAATTGGCAAAGGGATATTTGCAAGCCCATAGAGGGCTCTGGTGAAAAAGGAAATATCTTCCGTTCAAAACTGGAAAGAAGCTTTCTGAAAAACTGCTCTGTGTTCTGTTAATTCATCTCACAGAGTTACATCTTTCCGTTCAAGAAACCTTCCGCTAAGGCTGTTCTTGTGGAATTGGCAAAGGGATATTTGGAAGCTCATAGAGGGCTATAGTGAAACAGGAAATATCTTCCGTTCAAAACTGCAAAGAAGATTTTTGAGAATCTGTTCTGTGTTCTGTTAATTCATCTCACAGAGTTACACCTTTCCCTTCAAGAAGCCTTTTGCTGAGGCTGTTCTTGTGGAATTGGAAACGGATATTTCAAAGCCCATAGAGGGCAATGGTGAAAAAGGAAATATCTTACGTTCAAAACTGGAAAGAAGCTTTCTGAGAAACTGCTCTGTGTTCTGTTAATTCATCTCACAGAGTTACATCTTTCCCTTCAAGAAGCCTTTCGCTAAGGCTGTTCTTGTGGAATTTGCAAAGGGATATTTGGAAGCCCATAGAGGGCTATGGTGAAAAAGGAAATATCTTCCGTTCAAAACTGGAAAGAAGCTTTCTGAGAAACTGCTCTGTGTTCTGTTAATTCATCTCACAGAGTTACATCTTTCCGTTCAAGAAGCCTTTCGCTAAGGCTGTTCTTGTGGAATTGTCAAAGGGATATTTGGAAGCCCATAGAGAGCTATGGTGAAAAAGGAAATATCTTCTGTTCAAAATTGGAAAGAAGCTTTCTGAGAAACTGCCCTGTGTTCTGTTAATTCATCTCACGGAGTTACATCTTTCCCTTCAAGAACCCTTTCGCTAAGGCTGTTCTTGTGGAATTGGCAAAGGGATATTTGGAAGCCCATAGAGGGCTATGTTGAAAAAGGAAATATCTCCCGGTCAAAACTGGAAAGAAGCTTTCTGAGAAACTGCTCTGTGTTCTGTTAATTCATCTCACAGAGTTAAATCTTTCCCTTCAAGAAGCCTTTCGTTAAGTTTGTTCTTGTGGAATTGTCAAAGGGATATTTAGAAGCCCTTAGAGGGCTATGTTGAAAAAGGAAATATCTTCCGTTCAAAACTGGAAAGAAGCTTTCTGAGAAACTGCTCTGTGTTCTGTTAACTCATCTCACAGAGTTACATCTTTCCCTTCAAGAAGCCTTTCGTTAAGTCTGTTCTTGTGGAATTGGCAAAGTGATATTTGGAAGCCCATAGAGGGCTATGGTGAACAAGGAAATATCTTCCGTTCAAAACTGGAAAGAAGCTTTCTGAGAAATTGCTCTGTGTTCTGTTAATTCATCTCACAGAGTTACATCTTTCCCTTCAAGAAGCCTTTCGCTAAGGCTGTTCTTGTGGAATTGGCAAAGGGATATTTGGAAGCCCATAGAGGGCTATGGTGAAAAAGGAAATATCTTCCGTTCAAAACTGGAAAGAAGCTTTCTGAGAAACTGCTCTGTGCTCTGTTCATTCATCTCACAGAGTTACATCTTTCCCTTCAAGAAGCCTTTCGCTAAGGCTGTTCTTGTGGAATTGGCAAAGGGATATTTCGAAGCCCATAGAGGGCTATGGTGAAAAAGGAAATGTCTTCCGTTCAAAACTGGAAAGAAGATTTCTGAGAAACTGCTCTGTGTTCTGTTAATTCATCTCACAGAGTTACATCTTTCCCTTCAAGAAGCCTTTCTCTAAGGCTGTTCTTGTGGAATTAGCAAAGGGATATTTGGAAGCCCATAGAGGGCTCTGGTGAAAAAGGAAATATCTTCCGTTCAAAACTGGAAAGAAGCTTTCTGAGAAACTGCTCTGTGTTCTGTTAATTCATCTCACAGAGATACATCTTTCCCTTCAAGAAGCCTTTCGCTAAGGCTGTTCTTGTGAAATTGGAAAGGGATATTTGAAAGCCCATAAAGTGCTACAGTGAAAAAGGAAATATCTTCCGTTCAAAACTGGAAAGAAGCTTACTGCGAACCTGCCCTGTGTTCTGTTAATTCATCTCACAGAGTTACATCTTTCCCTTCAAGAAGCCTTTTGCTTAGGCTGTTCTTGTGGAATTGGAAACGGATATTTGAAAGCCCATAGAGGGCAATGGTGAAAAAGGAAATATCTTACGTTCAAAACTGGAAAGAAGCTTTCTGAGAAACTGCTCTGTGTTCTGTTAATTCATCTCACAGAGTTACATCTTTCCCTTCAAGAAGCCTTTCGCTAAGGCTGTTCTTGTGGAATTTGCAAAGGGATATTTGGAAGCCCATAGAGGGCTATGGTGAAAAAGGAAATATCTTCCGTTCAAAACTGGAAAGAAGCTTTCTGAGAAACTGCTCTGTGTTCTGTTAATTCATCTCACAGAGTTACATCTTTCCCTTCAAGAAGCCTTTCGCTAAGGCTGTTCTTGTGGAATTGGCAAAGGGATATTTGGAAGCCCATAGAGGGCTATGTTGAAAAAGGAAATATCTTCCGTTCAAAACTGGAAAGAAGCTTTCTGAGAAACTGCTCTGTGTTCTGTTAATTCATTTCACAGAGTTACATCTTTCCCTTCAAGAAGCCTTTCGCTAAGGCTGTTCTTGTGGAATTGGCAAAGGGATATTTGGAAGCCCATAGTGGGCTATGGTGAAAAAGGAAATATCTTCCGTTCAAAAATGGAAAGAAGCTTTCTGAGAAACTGCTCTGTGTTCTGCTAATTCACCTCACAGGGTTACATCTTTCCCTTCAAGAAGCCTTTCGCTAAGGCTGTTCTTGTGGAATTGGCAAAGGGATATTTGGAAGCCCATAGAGGGCCATGGTGAAAAATTAAATATCTTCCGTTCAAAACTGGAAAGAAGCTTTCTGAGAAACTGCTCTGTGTTCTGTTAATTCATCTCACAGAGATACATCTTTCCCTTCAAGAAGCCTTTCCCTAAGGCTGTTCTTGTGGAATTGGCAAAGGGATATTTGGAAGCGATAGAGGGCTATGGTGAAAAAGGAAATATCTTCCGTTCAAAAATGGAAAGAAGCTTTCTGAGAAACTGCTCTGTGTTCTGCTAATTCACCTCACAGGGTTACATCTTTCCCTTCAAGAAGCCTTTCCCTAAGGCTGTTCTTGTGGAATTGGCAAAGGGATATTTCGAAGCCCATAGAGGGCTATGGTGAAAAAGGAAATATCTTCCGTTCAAAACTGGAAAGAAGCTTTCTGAGAAACTGCTGTGTGTTCTGTTAATTCATCTCACAGAGTTACATCTTTCCCTTCAAGAAGCCTTTCGTTAAGGCTGTTCTTGTGGAATTGGCAAAGTGATATTTGGAAGCCCATAGATGGCTATGGTGAAAAAGGAAATATCTTCGGTTCAAAACTGGAAAGAAACTTTCTGAGAAACTGCTCTGTGTTCTGTTAATTCATCTCACAGAGTTACATCTTTCCCTTGAAGAAGCCTTTCGCTAAGGCTGTTCTTGTGGAATTGGCAAAGGGATATTTCGAAGCCCATAGAGGGCTATGGTGAAAAAGGAAATGTCTTCCGTTCAAAACTGGAAAGAAGATTTCTGAGAAACTGCTCTGTGTTCTGTTAATTCATCTCACAGAGTTACATCTTTCCCTTCAAGAAGCCTTTCTCTAAGGCTGTTCTTGTGGAATTAGTAAAGGGATATTTGGAAGCCCATAGAGGGCTCTGGTGAAAAAGGAAATATCTTCCGTTCAAAACTGCAAAGAAGCTTTCTGAGAAACTGCTCTGTGTTCTGTTAATTCATCTCACAGAGATACATTTTTCCCTTCAAGAAGCCTTTCGCTAAGGCTGTTCTTGTGGAATTGGAAAGGAATATTTGAAAGCCCATATAGTGCTACGGTGAAAAAGGAAATATCTTCCGTTCAAAACTGGAAAGAAGCTTTCTGAGAAACTGCTCTGTGTTCTGTTAATTCATCTCACAGAGTTACATCTTTCCGTTCAAGAAGCCTTTCGCTAAGGCTGTTCTTGTGGAATTGTCAAAGGGATATTTGGAAGCCCATAGAGAGCTATGGTGAAAAAGGAAATATCTTCTGTTCAAAATTGGAAAGAAGCTTTCTCAGAAACTGCTCTGTGTTCTGTTAATGCATCTCACGGAGTTACATCTTTCCCTTCAAGAACCCTTTCGCTAAGGCTGTTCTTGTGGAATTGGCAAAGGGATATTTGGAAGCCCATAGAGGGCTATGTTGAAAAAGGAAATATCTCCCGGTCAAAACTGGAAAGAAGCTTTCTGAGAAACTGCTCTGTGTTCTGTTAATTCATCTCACAGAGTTACATCTTTCCCTTCAAGAAGCCTTTCGTTAAGTCTGTTCTTGTGGAATTGTCAAAGGGATATTTAGAAGCCCTTAGAGGGCTATGTTGAAAAAGGAAATATCTTCCGTTCAAAACTGGAAAGAAGCTTTCTGAGAAACTGCTCTGTGTTCTGTTAACTCATCTCACAGAGTTACATCTTTCCCTTCAAGAAGCCTTTCGTTAAGTCTGTTCTTGTGGAATTGGCAAAGTGATATTTGGAAGCCCATAGAGGGCTATGGTGAACAAGGAAATATCTTCCGTTCAAAACTGGAAAGAAAATTTCTGAGAAACTGCTCTGTGTTCTCTTAATTCGTCTCACAGAGTTACATCTTTCCATTCAAGAAGCCTTTCGCTAAGGCTGTTCTTGTGGAATTGGAAAGGGATATTTGGAAGCCCATAGAGGGCTATGGTGAAAAAGGAAATATCTTCCGTTCAAAACTGGAAAGAAGCTTTCTGAGGAACTGCTCTGTGCTCTGTTCATTCATCTCACAGAGTTACATCTTTCCCTTCAAGAAGCCTTTCGCTAAGGCTGTTCCTGTGGAATTGGCAAAGGGATATTTGGAAGCCCATAGAGGACTATTGTGAAAAAGGAAATATCTTCCGTTCAAAACTGGAAAGAAACTTTCTGAGAAACTGCTCTGTGTTCTGTTAATTCATCTCACAGAGTTACATCTTTCCCTTCAAGAAGCCTTTCGCTAAGGCTGTTCTTGTGGAATTGGCAAAGGGATATTTGGAAGCCCATAGAGGGCTATGTTGAAAAAGGAAATATCTTCCGTTCAAAACTGGAAAGAAGCTTTCTGAGAAACTGCTCTGTGTTCTGTTAATTCATCTCACAGAGTTACATCTTTCCCTTCAAGAAGCCTTTCCCTAAGGCTGTTCTTGTGGAATTGGCAAAGGGATATTTCGAAGCCCATAGAGGGCTATGGTGAAAAAGGAAATATCTTCCGTTCAAAACTGGAAAGAAGCTTTCTGAGAAACTGCTGTGTGTTCTGTTAATTCATCTCACAGAGTTACATCTTTCCCTTCAAGAAGCCTTTCGTTAAGGCTGTTCTTGTGGAATTGGCAAAGTGATATTTGGAAGCCCATAGATGGCTATGGTGAAAAAGGAAATATCTTCGGTTCAAAACTGGAAAGAAACTTTCTGAGAAACTGCTCTGTGTTCTGTTAATTCATCTCACAGAGTTACATCTTTCCCTTGAAGAAGCGTTTCGCTAAGGCTGTTCTTGTGGAATTGGCAAAGGGATATTTCGAAGCCCATAGAGGGCTATGGTGAAAAAGGAAATGTCTTCTGTTCAAAACTGGAAAGAAGATTTCTGAGAAACTGCTCTGTGTTCTGTTAATTCATCTCACAGAGTTACATCTTTCCCTTCAAGAAGCCTTTCTCTAAGGCTGTTCTTGTGGAATTAGTAAAGGGATATTTGGAAGCCCATAGAGGGCTCTGGTGAAAAAGGAAATATCTTCCGTTCAAAACTGGAAAGAAGCTTTCTAAGAAACTGCTCTGTGTTCTGTTAATTCATCTCACAGAGATACATCTTTCCCTTCAAGAAGCCTTTCGCTAAGGCTGTTCTTGTGGAATTGGAAAGGGATATTTGAAAGCCCATATAGTGCTACGGTGAAAAAGGAAATATCTTCCGTTCAAAACTGGAAAGAAGCTTTCTGAGAAACTGCCCTGTGTTCTGTTAATTCATCTCACAGAGTTACATCTTTCCCTTCAAGAAGCCTTTCGCTAAGGCTGTTCTTGAGGAATTGGCAAAGGGATATTTGGAAGCCCATAGAGGGCTATGGTGAAAAAGGAAATATCTTCCGTTCAAAACTGGAAAGAAGCTTTCTGAGAAACTGCTCTGTGTTCTGTTAATTCATCTCACAGAAATACATCTTTCCCTTCAAGAAGCTTTCGTTAAGGCTGTTCTTGTGGAATTGGCAAAGTGATATTTGGAAGCCCATAGAGGCCTATGGTGAAAAAGGAAATATATTCCGATCAAAACTGGAAAGAAGCTTTCTGAGAAACTGCTCTGTGTTCTGTTAATTCATCTCACAGAGTTACATCTGTCCCTGCAAGAAGCCTTTCGCTAAGGCTGTTCTTGTGGAATTGGCAAAGGGATATTTGGAAGACCACAGGGGGCTATGGTGAAACAGGAAATATCTTCCGTTCAAAACTGGAAAGAAGCTTTCTGAGAAACTGCTCTGTGTTCTGTTAATTCATCTCACAGAGTTACATCTTTCCCTTCAAGAAACCTTTTGATAAAGCTCTTCTTGTGGAATTGGCAATGGTATATTTGGAAGCCCAAAGAGTTCTATGGTGAAAAAAGAAATATCTTCCCTTCAAACTGGAAAGAAGTTTTCTGAGAAACTGCTCTGTGTTCTGTTAATTCATTTCACAGAGTTACATCTTTCCCATCAAGAAGCCTTTCCCTAAGGCTGTTCTTGTGGAATTGGCAAAGGGATATTTGGAAGCCAATAGAGGGCTATGGTGAAAAAGGAAATATCTTCCGTTCAAAACTGGCAAGACTGTTTCTGAGGATCTGCTCTGTGTTCTCTTAATTCATCTCACAGAGTTACCTCTTTCCCTTCAAGAAGCCTTTCGCTAAGGCTGTTCTTGTGGAATTGGCAAAGGGATATTGGAAGCCCATAGAGGGCAATTTTGATACAGGAAATATCTTCCGTTCAAAACTGGAAAGAAGCTTTCTGAGTAACTGCTCTGTGTTCTGTTAATTCATCTCACAGAGTTACATCTTTCCCTTCAAGAAGCCTTTCGCTAAGGCTGTTCTTGTGGAATTGGCAAAGGGATATTTGGAAGCCCATAGAGGGCTATGGTGAAAAAGGAAATGTCTTCCGTTCAAAACTGGAAAGAAGATTTCTGAGAAACTGCTCTGTGTTCTGTTAATTCATCTCACAGAGTTACATCTTTCCCTTCAAGAAGCCTTTCTCTAAGGCTGTTCTTGTGGAATTAGCAAAGGGATATTTGGAAGCCCATAGAGGGCTCTGGTGAAAAAGGAAATATCTTCCGTTCAAAACTGGAAAGAAGCTTTCTGAGAAACTGCTCTGTGTTCTGTTAATTCATCTCACAGAGATACATCTTTCCCTTCAAGAAGCCATTCGCTAAGGCTTTTCTTGTGGTATTGGAAAGGGATATTTGAAAGCCCATAAAGTGCTACAGTGAAAAAGGAAATATCTTCCGTTCAAAACTGGAAAGAAGCTTTCTGAGAACCTGCCCTGTGTTCTGTTAATTCATCTCACAGAGTTACATCTTTCCCTTCAAGAAGCCTTTCGCTAAGGCTGTTCTTGAGGAATTGGCAAAGGGATATTTGGAAGCCCATAGAGGCCTATGGAGAAAAAGGAAATATATTCCGATCAAAACTGGAAAGAAGCTTTCTGAGAAACTGCTCTGTGTTCTGTTAATTCATCTCACAGAGTTACATCTGTCCCTGCAAGAAGCCTTTCGCTAAGGCTGTTCTTGTGGAATTGGCAAAGGGATATTTGGAAGACCACAGGGGGCTATGGTGAAACAGGAAATACCTTCCGTTCAAAACTGGAAAGTAGCTTTCTGAGAAACTGCTCTGTGTTCTGTTAGTTCATCTCACAGGGTTACATCTTCCCCTTCAAGAAGCCTTTCGCTAAGGCTGTTCTTGTGGAATTGGAAAGGGATATTTGGAAGCCCTTAGAAGGCTATGGTGAAAAAGGAAATATCTTCCGTTCAAAACTGGAAAGAAGCTTCCTGAGAAACTGCTCTGTGTTCTGGTAATTCATCTCACAGATTTACATGTTTCCCTTCAAGAAGCCTTTCGCTAAGGCTGTTCTTGTGGAATTGGCAAAGGGATATTAGAAAGCCCATAGAGGGCTATGGTGAAAAAGGAAATATCTTCCGTTGAAAATTGGAAAGAAGCTTTCTGAGAAACTGCTCTGTGTTCTTTAAATTCATCTCACAGAGTTACATCTTTCCCTTCAAGAAGCCTTTCGCTAAGGCTGTTCTTGTGGAATTGGCAAAGGGATATTTGCAAACCCATAGAGGGCTCTGGTGAAAAAGGAAATATCTTCCGTTCAAAACTGGAAAGAAGCTTTCTGAGAAACTGCTCTGTGTTCTGTTAATTCATCTCACAGAGTTACATCTTTCCCTTCAAGAAACCTTCCGCTAAGGCTGTTCTTGTGGAATTGGCAAAGGGATATTTGGAAGCTCATAGAGGGCTATAGTGAAACAGGAAATATCTTCCGTTCAAAACTGGAAAGAAGATTTTTGAGAATCTGTTCTGTGTTCTGTTAATTCATCTCACAGAGTTACATCTTTCCCTTCAAGAAGCCTTTTGCTGAGGCTGTTCTTGTGGAATTGGAAACGGATATTTGAAAGCCCATAGAGGGCAATGGTGAAAAAGGAAATATCTTAAGTTCAAAACTGGAAAGAAGCTTTCTGAGAAACTGCTCTGTGTTCTGTTAATTCATCTCACAGAGTTACATCTTTCCCTTCAAGAAGCCTTTCGTTAAGGCTGTTCTTGTGGAATTGGCAAAGTGATATTTGGAAGCCCATAGAGGCCTATGGTGAAAAAGGAAATATATTCCGATCAAAACTGGAAAGAAGCTTTCTGAGAAACTACTCTGTGTTCTCTTAATTCATCTCACAGAGTTACATCTGTCCCTGCAAGAAGCCTTTCGCTAAGGCTGTTCTTGTGGAATTGGCAAAGGGATATTTGGAAGACCACAGGGGGGTATGGTGAAACAGGAAATATCTTCCGTTCAAAACTGGAAAGAAGCTTTCTGAGAAACTGCTCTGTGTTCTGTTAATTCATCTCACAGAGTTACATCTTTCCCTTCAAGAAACCTTTCTCTAAGGCTGTTCTTGTGGAATTGGCAATGGTATATTTGGAAGCCCATAGAGTTCTATGGTGAAAAAGGAAATATCTTCCCTTAAAACTGGAAAGAAGCTTTCTGAGAAACTGCTCTGTGTTCTGTTAATTCATTTCACAGAGTTACATCTTTCCCATCAAGAAGCTTTTCCCTAAGTCTGTTCTTGTGGAATTGGCAAAGGGATATTTGGAAGCCAATAGAGGGCTATGGTGAAAAAGGAAATATCTTCCGTTCAAAACTGGAAAGACTGTTTCTGAGGATCTGCTCTGTGTTCTCTTAATTCATCTCACAGAGTTACCTCTTTCCCTTCAAGAAGCCTTTTGCTAAGGCTGTTCTTGTGGAATTGGCAAAGGGATATTGGAAGCCCATAGAGGGCAATTTTGAAACAGGAAATATCTTCCGTTCAAAACTGGAAAGAAGCTTTCTGAGTAACTGCTCTGTGTTCTGTTAATTCATCTCACAGAGTTACATCTTTCCCTTCAAGAAGACTTTGGCTAAGGCTGTTCTTGTGGAATTGGCAAAGGGATATTTGCAAGCCCATAGAGGGCTATGGTGAAAAAGGAAATATCTTCCGTTCAAAACTGGAAAGAAGCTTTCTGAGAAACTGCTCTGTGTTCTGTTAATTCATCTCACAGAGTTACATCTTTCCCTTCAAGAAGCCTTTCGCTAAGGCTGTTGTTGTGGAATTGGCAAAGGATATTTGGAAGACCATAGACGGCTATGGTGAAAAAGGAAATATCTTCCGTTCAAAACTGGAAAGAAGCTTTCTGAGAAACTGCTCTGTGCTCTGTTCATTCATCTCACAGAGTTACATCTTTCCCTTCAAGAAGCCTTTCGCTAAGGCTGTTCTTGTGGAATTGGAAAAGGGATATTTGGAAGCCCATAGAGGGCTCTGGTGAAAAACGAAATATCTTCCGTTCGAAACTGCAAAGAAGCTTTCTGAGAAACTGCTCTGTCTTCTGTTAACTCATCTCACAGAGTTACATCATTCCCTTCGAGAAGCCTTTCGTTAAGGCTGTTCTTGTGGAATTGGCAAAGTGATATTTGGAAGCCCATAGATGGTTGAGTTGAAAAAGGAAATATCTTCCGTTCAAAGCTGGAAAGAAGCTTTCTGAGAAACTGCTCTGTGTTCTGTTCATTCATTTCACAGAGTTACATCTTTCCCTTCAAGAAGCCTTTCGCTAAGGCTGTTCTTGTGGAATTGGCAAAGGGATATTTGGAAGCCCATAGAGGGCTATGGTGAAAAAGGAAATATCTTCAGTTCAAAACTGGAAAGAAGCTTTCTGAGAAACTGCTCTGTGTTCTGTTAATTCATCTCACAGAGTTACATCTTTCCCTTCAACAAGCCTTTCGATAAGGCTGTTCTTGTGGAATTGGCAAAGGGATATTTGGAAGCCCATAGAGGGCTATGGTGAAAAAGGAAATATGTTCCGTTCAAAACTGGAAAGAAGCTTTCTGAGAAACTGCTCTGTGCTCTGTTCATTCATCTCACAGAGTTACATCTTTCCCTTCAAGAAGCCTTTCGCTAAGGCTGTTCTTGTGGAATTGGCAAAGGGATATTTGGAAGCCCATAGAGGGCTATGGTGAAAAAGCAAGTATCTTCCGTTCAAAACTGGAAAGAAGCTTTCTGAGAAACTGCTCTGTGTCCTGTTAATTCATCCCACAGAGTTACATCTTTCCCTTCAAGAAACCTTTCGCTAAGGCTGCTCTTGTGGAATTGGCAAAGGGATATTTGGAAGCCCATAGAGGGCTATGGTGAAAAAGGAAATATCTTCGGTTCAAAACTGGAAAGAAGCTTTCTGAGGAACTGCTCTGTGTTCTGTTCATTCATCTCACTGAGTTACATCTTTCCCTTCAAGAAGCCTTTTTCTAGGGCTGTTCTTGTGGAATTGGAAAAGGGATATTTGGAAGCCCATAGAGGGCTATGGTGAAAAAGGAAATTTCTTCCGTTCAAAAATGGAAAGAAGCTTTCTGAGAAACTGCTCTGTGTTCTGCTAATTCACCTCACAGGGTTACATCTTTCCCTTCAAGAAGCCTTTCGCTAAGGCTGTTCTTGTGGAATTGGCAAAGGGATATTTGGAAGCCCATAGAGGGCTATGGTGAAAAAGGAAATGTCTTCCGTTCAAAACTGGAATGAAGCTTTCTGAGAAACTGCTCTGTGTTCTGTTAATTCATCTCACAGAGTTACATCTTTCCCTTCAAGAAGCCTTTCTCTAAGGCTGTTCTTGTGGAATTAGCAAAGGGATATTTGGAAGCCCATAGAGGGCTCTGGTGAAAAAGGAAATATCTTCCGTTCAAAACTGGAAAGAAGCTTTCTGAGAAACTGCTCTGTGTTCTGTTAATTCATCTCACAGAGTTACATCTTTCCCTTCAAGAAGCCTTTCGTTAAGTCTGTTTTTGTGGAATTGGCAAAGTGATATTTGGAAGCCCCTAGAGGGCTATGGTGAAAAAGGAAATATCTTCCGTTCAAAACTGGAAAGAAACTTTCTGAGAAACTGCTCTGTGTTCTCTTAATTCATCTCACAGAGTTACATCTTTCCCTTCAAGAAGCCTTTCGCTAAGGCTGTTCTTGTGGAATGGGCAAAGGCATATTTGGAAGCCCATAGAGGGCTCTGGTGAAAATGGAAATATCTTCCGTTCAAAACTGGAAAGAAGCTTTCTGAGAAACTGCTCTGTGTTCTGTTAATTCATCTCACAGAGTTACATCTGTCCCTTCAACAAGCCTTTCGCTAAGGCTGTTCTTGTGGAATTGGAAAGGGATATTTGGAAGCCCATAGAGGGCTGTGGTGAAAAAGGAAATAACTTCCGTTCAAAACTGGAAAGAAGCTTTCTGAGAAACTGCTCTGTGTTCTGTTAATTCATCTCACAGAGTTACATCTTTCCCTTCAAGAAGCCTATGGTTAAGGCTGTTCTTATGGAATTGGCAAAGTGATATTTGGAATCCCATAGAGGGCTATGGTGAAAAAGGAAATATCTTCCGTTCAAAACTGGAAAGAAGCTTTCTGAGAAACTGCTCTGTGTCCTGTTATTTCATCCCACAGAGTTACATCTTTCCCTTCAAGAAACCTTACGCTAAGGCTGCTCTTGTGGAATGGGCAAAGGGATATTTGGAAGCCCATAGAGGGCTATGGTGAAAAAGGAAATATCTTCGGTTCAAAACTGGAAAGAAGCTTTCTGAGGAACCGCTCTGTGCTCTGTTCATTCATCTCACCGAGTTACATCTTTCCCTTCAAGAAGCCTTTCCCTAAGGTTGTTCCTGTGGAATTGGCAAAGGGATATTTGGAAGCCCATAGAGGGCTATGGTGAAAAAGGAAATAACTTCCGTTCAAAACTGGAAAGAAGCTTTCTGAGAAACTGCTGTGTGTTCTGTTAATTCATCTCACAGAGTTACATCTTTCCCTTCAATAAGCCTTTCGCTAAGGCTGTTCTTGCGGAATTGGAAACGGATATTTGAAAGCCCATAGAGGGCAAAGGTGAAAAAGGAAATATCTTAAGTTCAAAAGTGGAAAGAAGCTTTCTGAGATACTGCTCTGTGTTCTGTTAATTCATCTCACAGAGTTACATCTTTCCCTTCAAGAAGCCTTTTTCTAAGGCTGTTCTTGTGGAATTGGCAAAGGGATATTTGGAAGCCCATAGAGGGCTATGGTGAAAAAGGAAATAACTTCCGTTCAAAATTGGAAAGAAGCTTTCTGAGAAACTTCTCTGTGTTCTGTTAATTCATCTCACAGAGTTACATTTTCCCTTCAAGAAGCTTTTCGCTAAGGCTGTTCTTGTGGAATTGCCAAAGGGATATTTGGAAGCCCATAGAGGGCTATGGTGAAAAAGGAAATAACTTCCGTTCAAAACTGGAAAGAAGCTTTCTGAGAAACTGCTGTGTGTTCTGTTAATTCATCTCACAGAGTTACATCTTTCCCTTCAAGAAGCCTTTCGTTAAGGCTGTTCTTGTGGAATTGGCAAAGTGATATTTGGAAGCCCATAGATGGCTATGGTGAAAAAGGAAATATCTTCGGTTCAAAACTGGAAAGAAACTTTCTGAGAAACTGCTCTGTGTTCTGTTAATTCATCTCACAGAGTTACATCTTTCCCTTGAAGAAGCCTTTCGCTAAGGCTGTTCTTGTGGAATTGGCAAAGAGATATTTCGAAACCCATAGAGGGCTATGGTGAAAAAGGAAATGTCTTCCGTTCAAAACTGGAAAGAAGATTTCTGAGAAACTGCTCTGTGTTCTGTTAATTCATCTCACAGAGTTACATCTTTCCCTTCAAGAAGCCTTTCCCTAAGGCTGTTCTTGTGGAATTAGCAAAGGGATATTTGGAAGCCCATAGAGGGCTCTGGTGAAAAAGGAAATATCTTCCGTTCAAAACTGGAAAGAAGCTTTCTGAGAAACTGCTCTGTGTTCTGTTAATTCATCTCACAGAGATACATCTTTCCCTTCAAGAAGCCTTTCTCTAAGGCTGTTCTTGTGGAATTGGAAAGGGATATTTGAAAGCCCATATAGTGCTATGGTGAAAAAGGAAATATCTTCCGTTCAAAACTGGAAAGAAGCTTTATGAGAAACTGCTCTGTGTTCTGTTAATTCATCTCACAGAGTTACATCTTTCCCTTCAAGAAGCCTTTCGCTAAGGCTGTTCTTGTGGAATTGGCAAAGGGATATTTGGAATCCCATAGTGGGCTATGGTGAAAAAGGAAATATCTTCCGTTCAAAAATGGAAAGAAGCTTTCTGAGAAACTGCTCTGTGTTCTGCTAATTCACCTCACAGGGTTACATCTTTCCCTTCAAGAAGCCTTTCGCTAAGGCTGTTCTTGTGGAATTGGCAAAGGGATATTTGGAAGCCCATAGAGGGCCATGGTGAAAAATTAAATATCTTCCGTTCAAAACTGGAAAGAAGCTTTCTGAGAAACTGCTCTGTGTTCTGTTAATTCATCTCACAGAGATACATCTTTCCCTTCAAGAAGCCTTTCCCTAAGGCTGTTCTTGTGGAATTGGCAAAGGGATATTTGGAAGCGATAGAGGGCTATGGTGAAAAAGGAAATATCTTCCGTTCAAAAATGGAAAGAAGCTTTCTGAGAAACTGCTCTGTGTTCTGCTAATACACCTCACAGGGTTACATCTTTCCCTTCAAGAAGCCTTTCGCTAAGGCTGTTCTTGTGGAATTGGCAAAGGGATATTTCGAAGCCCATAGAGGGCTATGGTGAAAAAGGAAATGTCTTCCGTTCAAAACTGGAAAGAAGATTTCTGAGAAACTGCTCTGTGTTCTGTTAATTCATCTCACAGAGTTACATCTTTCCCTTCAAGAAGCCTTTCTCTAAGGCTGTTCTTGTAGAATTAGTAAAGGGATATTTGGAAGCCCATAGAGGGCTCTGGTGAAAAAGGAAATATCTTCCGTTCAAAACTGGAAAGAAGCTTTCTGAGAAACTGCTCTGTGTTCTGTTAATTCATCTCACAGAGATACATCTTTCCCTTCAAGAAGCCTTTCGCTAAGGCTGTTCTTGTGGAATTGGAAAGGGATATTTGAAAGCCCATATAGTGCTACGGTGAAAAAGGAAATATCTTCCGTTCAAAACTGGAAAGAAGCTTTCTGAGAAACTGCCCTGTGTTCTGTTAATTCATCTCACAGAGTTACATCTTTCCCTTCAAGAAGCCTTTCGCTAAGGCTGTTCTTGAGGAATTGGCAAAGGGATATTTGGAAGCCCATAGAGGGCTATGGTGAAAAAGGAAATATCTTCCGTTCAAAACTGGAAAGAAGCTTTCTGAGAAACTGCTCTGTGTTCTGTTAATTCATCTCACAGAAATACATCTTTCCCTTCAAGAAGCCTTTCGTTAAGGCTGTTCTTGTGGAAATGGCAAAGTGATATTTGGAAGCCCATAGAGGCCTATGGTGAAAAAGGAAATATATTCCGATCAAAACTGGAAAGAAGCTTTCTGAGAAACTGCTCTGTGTTCTGTTAATTCATCTCACAGAGTTACATCTGTCCCTGCAAGAAGCCTTTCGCTAAGGCTGTTCTTGTGGAATTGGCAAAGGGATATTTGGAAGACCACAGGGGGCTATGGTGAAACAGGAAATATCTTCCGTTCAAAACTGGAAAGAAGCTTTCTGAGAAACTGCTCTGTGTTCTGTTAATTCATCTCACAGAGTTACATCTTTCCCTTCAAGAAACCTTTTGATAAAGCTCTTCTTGTGGAATTGGCAATGGTATATTTGGAAGCCCATAGAGTTCTATGGTGAAAAAGGAAATATCTTCCCTTCAAACTGGAAAGAAGTTTTCTGAGAAACTGCTCTGTGTTCTTGTAATTCATTTCACAGAGTTACATCTTTCCCATCAAGAAGCCTTTCCCTAAGGCTGTTCTTGTGGAATTGGCAAAGGGATATTTGGAAGCCAATAGAGGGCTATGGTGAAAAAGGAAATATCTTCCGTTCAAACCTGGAAAGACTGTTTCTGAGGATCTGCTCTGTGTTCTCTTAATTCATCTCACAGAGTTACCTCTTTCCCTTCAAGAAGCCTTTCGTTAAGGCTGTTC
Source organism: Chlorocebus sabaeus (assembly GCF_047675955.1). Classification (NCBI taxonomy): domain Eukaryota; kingdom Metazoa; phylum Chordata; class Mammalia; order Primates; family Cercopithecidae; genus Chlorocebus; species Chlorocebus sabaeus. Next base: position 46,776,221 of record NC_132905.1, on the reverse strand, counting down.
TTGTGGAATTGGCAAAGGGATATTGGAAGCCCATAGAGGGCAATTTTGATACAGGAAATATCTTCCGTTCAAAACTGGAAAGAAGCTTTCTGAGTAACTGCTCTGTGTTCTGTTAATTCATCTCACAGAGTTACATCTTTCCCTTCAAGAAGCCTTTCGCTAAGGCTGTTCTTGTGGAATTGGCAAAGGGATATTTGGAAGCCCATAGAGGGCTATGGTGAAAAAGGAATTATCTTCCGTTCAAAACTGGAAAGAAGCTTTCTGAGAAACTGCTCTGTGTTCTTTTAATTCATCTCACAGAGTTACATCTTTCCCTTCAAGAAGCCTTTCGCTAAGGCTGTTCTTGTGGAATTGGCAAAGGGATATTTGGAAGCCCATAGAGGGCTATGGTGAAAAAGGAAATATCTTCCGTTCAAAACTGGAAAGAAGCTTTCTGAGAAACTGCTCTGTGCTCTGTTCATTCATCTCACAGAGTTACATCTTTCCCTTGAAGAAGCCTTTCGCTAAGGCTGTTCTTGTGGAATTGGCAAAGGGATATTTCGAAGCCCATAGAGGGCTATGGTGAAATAGGAAATGTCTTCCGTTCAAAACTGGAAAGAAGATTTCTGAGAAACTGCTCTGTGTTCTGTTAATTCATCTCACAGAGTTACATCTTTCCCTTCAAGAAGCCTTTCTCTAAGGCTGTTCTTGTGGAATTAGCAAAGGGATATTTGGAAGCCCATAGAGGGCTCTGGTGAAAAAGGAAATATCTTCCGTTCAAAACTGGAAAGAAGCTTTCTGAGAAACTGCTCTGTGTTCTGTTAATTCATCTCACAGAGATACATCTTTCCCTTCAAGAAGCCTTTCGCTAAGGCTGTTCTTGTGGAATTGGACAGGGATATTTGAAAGCCCATAAAGTGCTACAGTGAAAAAGGAAATATCTTCCGTTCAAAACTGGAAAGAAGCTTTCTGAGAACCTGCCCTGTGTTCTGTTAATTCATCTCACAGAGTTACATCTTTCCCTTCAAGAAGCCTTTCGCTAAGGCTGTTCTTGAGGAATTGGCAAATTGATATTTGGAAGCCCATAGAGGGCTATGGTGAAAAAGGAAATATCTTCCGTTCAAAACTGGAAAGAAGCTTTCTGAGAAACTGCTCTGTGTTCTGTTAATTCATCTCACAGAAATACATCTTTCCCTTCAAGAAGCCTTTCGTTAAGGCTGTTCTTGTGGAATTGGCAAAGTGATATTTGGAAGCCCATAGAGGCCTATGGTGAAAAAGGAAATATATTCCGATCAAAACTGGAAAGAAGCTTTCTGAGAAACTGCTCTGTGTTCTGTTAATTCATCTCACAGAGTTACATCTGTCCCTGCAAGAAGCCTTTCGCTAAGGCTGTTCTTGTGGAATTGGCAAAGGGATATTTGGAAGACCACAGGGGGCTACGGTGAAACAGGAAATATCTTCCGTTCAAAACTGGAAAGAAGCTTTCTGAGAAACTGCTCTGTGTTCTGTTAGTTCATCTCACAGGGTTACATCTTCCCCTTCAAGAAGCCTTTCGCTAAGGCTGTTCTTGTGGAATTGGAAAGGGATATTTGGAAGCCCTTAGAAGGCTATGGTGAAAAAGGAAATATCTTCCGTTCAAAACTGGAAAGAAGCTTCCTGAGAAACTGCTCTGTGTTCTGGTAATTCATCTCACAGAGTTACATGTTTCCCTTCAAGAAGCCTTTCGCTAAGGCTGTTCTTGTGGAATTGGCAAAGGGATATTTGGAAGCCCATAGAGGGCTATGGTGAAAAAGGAAATATCTTCCGTTGAAAATTGGAAAGAAGCTTTCTGAGAAACTGCTCTGTGTTCTTTAAATTCATCTCACAGAGTTACATCTTTCCCTTCAAGAAGCCTTTCGCTAAGGCTGTTCTTGTGGAATTGGCAAAGGGATATTTGCAAGCCCATAGAGGGCTCTGGTGGAAAAGGAAATATCTTCCGTTCAAAAGTGGAAAGAAGCTTTCTGAGAAACTGCTCTGTGTTCTGTTAATTCATCTCACAGAGTTACATCTTTCCCTTCAAGAAGCCTTTCGCTAAGGCTGTTCTTGTGGAATTGGAAAAGGGATATTTGGAAGCCCATAGAGGGCTCTGGTGAAAAACGAAATATCTTCCGTTCGAAACTGCAAAGAAGCTTTCTGAGAAACTGCTCTGTCTTCTGTTAACTCATCTCACAGAGTTACATCATTCCCTTCGAGAAGCCTTTCGTTAAGGCTGTTCTTGTGGAATTGGCAAAGTGATATTTGGAAGCCCATAGATGGTTGAGTTGAAAAAGGAAATATCTTCCGTTCAAAGCTGGAAAGAAGCTTTCTGAGAAACTGCTCTGTGTTCTGTTCATTCATTTCACAGAGTTACATCTTTCCCTTCAAGAAGCCTTTCGCTAAGGCTGTTCTTGTGGAATTGGCAAAGGGATATTTGGAAGCCCATAGAGGGCTATGTTGAAAAAGGAAATATCTTCCCCTCAAAACTGGAAAGAAGGTTTCTGAGAAACTGCTCTGTGTTCTGCTAATTCATCTCAGGGAGTTACATCTTTCCCTTCAAGAAGCCTTTCGCTAAGGATGTTCTTGTGGAATTGGCAAAGTGATATTTGGAAGCCCACAGAGGACTATGGTGAAAAAGGAAATATCTTCCGTTGAAAACTGGAAAGAAGCTTTCTGAGAAACTGCTCTGTGTTCTGTTAATTCATCTCACATTGTTACATCTTTCCCTACAAGAAGCCTTTCGCTAAGGCTGTTCTTGTGGAATTGGCAAAGGGATATTTGGAAGCCCATAGAGGGCTATGGTGAAAAAGGAAATATCTTAAGTTCAAAACTGGAAAGAAGCTTTCTGAGAAACTGCTCTGTGTTCTGTTAATTCATCTCACAGAGTTACATCTTTCCCTTCAACAAGCCTTTCGATAAGGCTGTTCTTGTGGAATTGGCAAAGGGATATTTGGAAGCCCATAGAGGGCTATGGTGAAAAAGGAAATATGTTCCGTTCAAAACTGGAAAGAAGCTTTCTGAGAAACTGCTCTGTGCTCTGTTCATTCATCTCACAGAGTTACATCTTTCCCTTCAAGAAGCCTTTCGCTAAGGCTGTTCTTGTGGAATTGGCAAAGGGATATTTGGAAGCCCATAGAGGGCTATGGTGAAAAAGCAAGTATCTTCCGTTCAAAACTGGAAAGAAGCTTTCTCAGAAACTGCTCTGTGTCCTGTTAATTCATCCCACAGAGTTACATCTTTCCCTTCAAGAAACCTTTCGCTAAGGCTGCTCTTGTGGAATTGGCAAAGGGATATTTGGAAGCCCATAGAGGGCTATGGTGAAAAAGGAAATATCTTCGGTTCAAAACTGGAAAGAAGCTTTCTGAGGAACTGCTCTGTGCTCTGTTCATTCATCTCACTGAGTTGCATCTTTCCCTTCAAGAAGCCTTTTTCTAAGGCTGTTCTTGTGGAATTGGCAAAGGGATATTTGGAAGCCCATAGAGGGCTATGGTGAAAAAGGAAATGTCTTCCGTTCAAAACTGGAATGAAGCTTTCTGAGAAACTGCTCTGTGTTCTGTTAATTCATCTCACAGAGTTACATCTTTCCCTTCAAGAAGCCTTTCTCTAAGGCTGTTCTTGTGGAATTAGCAAAGGGATATTTGGAAGCCCATAGAGGTCTCTGGTGAAAAAGGAAATATCTTCCGTTCAAAACTGGAAAGAAGCTTTCTGAGAAACTGCTCTGTGTTCTGTTAATTCATCTCACAGAGTTACATCTTTCCGTTCAAGAAGCCTTTCGCTAAGGCTGTTCTTGTGGAATTGTCAAAGGGATATTTGGAAGCCCATAGAGAGCTATGGTGAAAAAGGAAATATCTTCTGTTCAAAATTGGAAAGAAGCTTTCTCAGAAACTGCTCTGTGTTCTGTTAATTCATCTCACGGAGTTACATCTTTCCCTTCAAGAAGCCTTTCGCTAAGGCTGTCCTTGTGGAATTGGCAAAGGGATATTTGGAAGCCCATAGAGGGCTATGTTGAAAAAGGAAATATCTCCCGGTCAAAACTGGAAAAAGCTTTCTGAGAAACTGCTCTGTGTTCTGTTAATTCATCTCACAGAGTTACATCTTTCCCTTCAAGAAGCCTTTCGTTAAGTCTGTTCTTGTGGAATTGGCAAAGTGATATTTGGAAGCCCATAGAGGGCTATGGTGAACAAGGAAATATCTTCCGTTCAAAACTGGAAAGAAAATTTCTGAGAAACTGCTCTGTGTTCTCTTAATTCGTCTCACAGAGTTACATCTTTGCCTTCAAGACGCCTTTCGCTAAGGCTGTTCTTGTGGAATTGGAAAGGGATATTTGGAAGCCCATAGAGGGCTATGGTGAAAAAGGAAATATCTTCCGTTCAAAACTGGAAAGAAGCTTTCTGAGGAACTGCTCTGGGCTCTGTTCATTCATCTCACAGAGTTACATCTTTCCCTTCAAGAAGCCTTTCGCTAAGGCTGTTCCTGTGGAATTGGCAAAGGGATATTTGGAAGCCCATAGAGGACTATGGTGAAAAAGGAAATATCTTCCGTTCAAAACTGGAAAGAAACTTTCTGAGAAACTGCTCTGTGTTCTGTTAATTCATCTCACAGAGTTACATCTTTCCCTTCAAGAAGCCTTTCGCTAAGGCTGTTCTTGTGGAATTGGCAAAGGGATATTTGGAAGCCCATAGAGGGCTATGGTGAAAAAGGAAATATCTTCCGTTCAAAACTGGAAAGAAGCTTTCTGAGAAACTGCTCTGTGTTCTGTTAATTCATCTCACAGAGTTACATCTTTCCCTTCAAGAAGCCTTTCGCTAAGGCTGTTCTTGTGGAATTGGCAAAGGGATATTTGGAAGCCCATAGTGGGCTATGGTGAAAAAGGAAATATCTTCCGTTCAAAAATGGAAAGAAGCTTTCTGAGAAACTGCTCTGTGTTCTGCTAATTCACCTCACAGGGTTACATCTTTCCCTTCAAGAAGCCTTTCGCTAAGGCTGTTCTTGTGGAATTGGCAAAGGGATATTTGGAATCCCATAGAGGGCCATGGTGAAAAATTAAATATCTTCCGTTCAAAACTGGAAAGAAGCTTTCTGAGAAACTGCTCTGTGTTCTGTTAATTCATCTCACAGAGATACATCTTTCCCTTCAAGAAGCCTTTCCCTAAGGCTGTTCTTGTGGAATTGGCAAAGGGATATTTGGAAGCGATAGAGGGCTATGGTGAAAAAGGAAATATCTTCCGTTCAAAAATGGAAAGAAGCTTTCTGAGAAACTGCTCTGTGTTCTGCTAATTCACCTCACAGGGTTACATCTTTCCCTTCAAGAAGCCTTTCGCTAAGGCTGTTCTTGTGGAATTGGCAAAGGGATATTTCGAAGCCCATAGAGGGCTATGGTGAAAAAGGAAATGTCTTCCGTTCAAAACTGGAAAGAAGATTTCTGAGAAACTGCTCTGTGTTCTGTTAATTCATCTCACAGAGTTACATCTTTCCCTTCAAGAAGCCTTTCTCTAAGGCTGTTCTTGTGGAATTAGTAAAGGGATATTTGGAAGCCCATAGAGGGCTCTGGTGAAAAAGGAAATATCTTCCGTTCAAAACTGGAAAGAAGCTTTCTGAGAAACTGCTCTGTGTTCTGTTAATTCATCTCACAGAGATACATCTTTCCCTTCAAGAAGCCTTTCGCTAAGGCTGTTCTTGTGGAATTGGAAAGGGATATTTGAAAGCCCATATAGTGCTACGGTGAAAAAGGAAATATCTTCCGTTCAAAACTGGAAAGAAGCTTTCTGAGAAACTGCCCTGTGTTCTGTTAATTCATCTCACAGAGTTACATCTTTCCCTTCAAGAAGCCTTTCGCTAAGGCTGTTCTTGAGGAATTGGCAAAGGGATATTTGGAAGCCCATAGAGGGCTATGGTGAAAAAGGAAATATCTTCCGTTCAAAACTGGAAAGAAGCTTTCTGAGAAACTGCTCTGTGTTCTGTTAATTCATCTCACAGAAATACATCTTTCCCTTCAAGAAGCCTTTCGTTAAGGCTGTTCTTGTGGAATTGGCAAAGTGATATTTGGAAGCCCATAGAGGCCTATGGTGAAAAAGGAAATATATTCCGATCAAAACTGGAAAGAAGCTTTCTGAGAAACTGCTCTGTGTTCTGTTAATTCATCTCACAGAGTTACATCTGTCCCTGCAAGAAGCCTTTCGCTAAGGCTGTTCTTGTGGAATTGGCAAAGGGATATTTGGAAGACCACAGGGGGCTATGGTGAAACAGGAAATATCTTCCGTTCAAAACTGGAAAGAAGCTTTCTGAGAAACTGCTCTGTGTTCTGTTAATTCATCTCACAGAGTTACATCTTTCCCTTCAAGAAACCTTTTGATAAAGCTCTTCTTGTGGAATTGGCAATGGTATATTTGGAAGCCCATAGAGTTCTATGGTGAAAAAGGAAATATCTTCCCTTCAAACTGGAAAGAAGTTTTCTGAGAAACTGCTCTGTGTTCTGTTAATTCATTTCACAGAGTTACATCTTTCCCATCAAGAAGCGTTTCCCTAAGGCTGTTCTTGTGGAATTGGCAAAGGGATATTTGGAAGCCAATAGAGGGCTATGGTGAAAAAGGAAATATCTTCCGTTCAAACCTGGAAAGACTGTTTCTGAGGATCTGCTCTGTGTTCTCTTAATTCATCTCACAGAGTTACCTCTTTCCCTTCAAGAAGCCTTTCGCTAAGGCTGTTCTTGTGGAATTGGCAAAGGGATATTGGAAGCCCATAGAGGGCAATTTTGATACAGGAAATATCTTCCGTTCAAAACTGGAAAGAAGCTTTCTGAGTAACTGCTCTGTGTTCTGTTAATTCATCTCACAGAGATACATCTTTCCCTTCAAGAAGCCTTTCCCTAAGGCTGTTCTTGTGGAATTGGAAATTGATATTTGGAAGCCCTTAGAAGGCTATGGTGAAAAAGGAAATATCTTCCGTTCAAAACTGGAAAGAAGCTTCCTGAGAAACTGCTCTGTGTTCTGGTAATTCATCTCACAGAGTTACATGTTTCCCTTCAAGAAGCCTTTCGCTAAGGCTGTTCTTGTGGAATTGGCAAAGGGATATTTGGAAGCCCATAGAGGGCTATGGTGAAAAAGGAAATATCTTCCGTTGAAAATTGGAAAGAAGCTTTCTGAGAAACTGCTCTGTGTTCTTTAAATTCATCTCACAGAGTTACATCTTTCCCTTCAAGAAGCCTTTCGCTAAGGCTGTTCTTGTGGAATTTGCAAAGGGATATTTGGAAGACCATAGACGGCTATGGTGAAAAAGGAAATATCTTCCGTTCAAAACTGGAAAGAAGCTTTCTGAGAAACTGCTCTGTGCTCTGTTCATTCATCTCACAGAGTTACATCTTTCCCTTCAAGAAGCCTTTCGCTAAGGCTGTTCTTGTGGAATTGGAAAAGGGATATTTGGAAGCCCATAGAGGGCTCTGGTGAAAAACGAAATATCTTCCGTTCGAAACTGCAAAGAAGCTTTCTGAGAAACTGCTCTGTCTTCTGTTAACTCATCTCACAGAGTTACATCATTCCCTTCGAGAAGCCTTTCGTTAAGGCTGTTCTTGTGGAATTGGCAAAGTGATATTTGGAAGCCCATAGATGGTTGAGTTGAAAAAGGAAATATCTTCCGTTCAAAGCTGGAAAGAAGCTTTCTGAGAAACTGCTCTGTGTTCTGTTCATTCATTTCACAGAGTTACATCTTTCCCTTCAAGAAGACTTTCGCTAAGGCTGTTCTTGTGGAATTGGCAAAGGGATATTTGGAAGCCCATAGAGGGCTATGTTGAAAAAGGAAATATCTTCCCCTCAAAACTGGAAAGAAGGTTTCTGAGAAACTGCTCTGTGTTCTGCTAATTCATCTCAGGGAGTTACATCTTTCCCTTCAAGAAGCCTTTCGCTAAGGATGTTCTTGTGGAATTGGCAAAGTGATATTTGGAAGCCCATAGAGGACTATGGTGAAAAAGGAAATATCTTCCGTTCAAAACTGGAAAGAAGCTTTCTGAGAAACTGCTCTGTGTTCTGTTAATTCATCTCACATTGTTACATCTTTCCCTACAAGAAGCCTTTCGCTAAGGCTGTTCTTGTGGAATTGGCAAAGGGATATTTGGAAGCCCATAGAGGGCTATGGTGAAAAAGGAAATATCTTCAGTTCAAAACTGGAAAGAAGCTTTCTGAGAAACTGCTCTGTGTTCTGTTAATTCATCTCACAGAGTTACATCTTTCCCTTCAACAAGCCTTTCGATAAGGCTGTTCTTGTGGAATTGGCAAAGGGATATTTGGAAGCCCATAGAGGGCTATGGTGAAAAAGGAAATATGTTCCGTTCAAAACTGGAAAGAAGCTTTCTGAGAAACTGCTCTGTGCTCTGTTCATTCATCTCACAGAGTTACATCTTTACCTTCAAGAAGCCTTTCGCTAAGGCTGTTCTTGTGGAATTGGCAAAGGGATATTTGGAAGCCCATAGAGGGCTATGGTGAAAAAGCAAGTATCTTCCGTTCAAAACTGGATAGAAGCTTTCTCAGAAACTGCTCTGTGTCCTGTTAATTCATCCCACAGAGTTACATCTTTCCCTTCAAGAAACCTTTCGCTAAGGCTGCTCTTGTGGAATTGGCAAAGGGATATTTGGAAGCCCATAGAGGGCTATGGTGAAAAAGGAAATATCTTCGGTTCAAAACTGGAAAGAAGCTTTCTGAGGAACTGCTCTGTGCTCTGTTCATTCATCTCACTGAGTTGCATCTTTCCCTTCAAGAAGCCTTTTTCTAAGGCTGTTCTTGTGGAATTGGCAAAGGGATATTTGGAAGCCCATAGAGGGCTATGGTGAAAAAGGAAATGTCTTCCGTTCAAAACTGGAATGAAGCTTTCTGAGAAACTGCTCTGTGTTCTGTTAATTCATCTCACAGAGTTACATATTTCCCTTCAAGAAGCCTTTCTCTAAGGCTGTTCTTGTGGAATTAGCAAAGGGATATTTGGAAGCCCATAGAGGTCTCTGGTGAAAAAGGAAATATCTTCCGTTCAAAACTGGAAAGAAGCTTTCTGAGAAACTGCTCTGTGTTCTGTTAATTCATCTCACAGAGTTACATCTTTCCGTTCAAGAAGCCTTTCGCTAAGGCTGTTCTTGTGGAATTGTCAAAGGGATATTTGGAAGCCCATAGAGAGCTATGGTGAAAAAGGAAATATCTTCTGTTCAAAATTGGAAAGAAGCTTTCTCAGAAACTGCTCTGTGTTCTGTTAATTCATCTCACGGAGTTACATCTTTCCCTTCAAGAAGCCTTTCGCTAAGGCTGTCCTTGTGGAATTGGCAAAGGGATATTTGGAAGCCCATAGAGGGCTATGTTGAAAAAGGAAATATCTCCCGGTCAAAACTGGAAAAAGCTTTCTGAGAAACTGCTCTGTGTTCTGTTAATTCATCTCACAGAGTTACATCTTTCCCTTCAAGAAGCCTTTCGTTAAGTCTGTTCTTGTGGAATTGTCAAAGGGATATTTAGAAGCCCTTAGAGGGCTATGTTGAAAAAGGAAATATCTTCCGTTCAAAACTGGAAAGAAGCTTTCTGAGAAACTGCTCTGTGTTCTGTTAACTCATCTCACAGAGTTACATCTTTCCCTTCAAGAAGCCTTTCGTTAAGTCTGTTCTTGTGGAATTGGCAAAGTGATATTTGGAAGCCCATAGAGGGCTATGGTGAAAAAGGAAATATCTTCCGTTCAAAACTGGAAAGAAGCTTTCTGAGAAACTGCTCTGTGCTCTGTTCATTCATCTCACAGAGTTACATCTTTCCCTTGAAGAAGCCTTTCGCTAAGGCTGTTCTTGTGGAATTGGCAAAGGGATATTTCGAAGCCCATAGAGGGCTATGGTGAAAAAGGAAATGTCTTCCGTTCAAAACTGGAAAGAAGATTTCTGAGAAACTGCTCTGTGTTCTGTTAATTCATCTCACAGAGTTACATCTTTCCCTTCAAGAAGCCTTTCTCTAAGGCTGTTCTTGTGGAATTAGCAAAGGGATATTTGGAAGCCCATAGAGGGCTCTGGTGAAAAAGGAAATATCTTCCGTTCAAAACTGGAAAGAAGCTTTCTGAGAAACTGCTCTGTGTTCTGTTAATTCATCTCACAGAGATACATCTTTCCCTTCAAGAAGCAATTCCCTAAGGCTGTTCTTGTGGAATTGGAAATTGATATTTGGAAGCCCTTAGAAGGCTATGGTGAAAAAGGAAATATCTTCCGTTCAAAACTGGAAAGAAGCTTCCTGAGAAACTGCTCTGTGTTCTGGTAATTCATCTCACAGAGTTACATGTTTCCCTTCAAGAAGCCTTTCGCTAAGGCTGTTCTTGTGGAATTGGCAAAGGGATATTTGGAAGCCCATAGAGGGCTATGGTGAAAAAGGAAATATCTTCCGTTGAAAATTGGAAAGAAGCTTTCTGAGAAACTGCTCTGTGTTCTTTAAATTCATCTCACAGAGTTACATCTTTCCCTTCAAGAAGCCTTTCGCTAAGGCTGTTCTTGTGGAATTGGCAAAGGGATATTTGCAAGCCCATAGAGGGCTCTGGTGAAAAAGGAAATATCTTCCGTTCAAAAGTGGAAAGAAGCTTTCTGAGAAACTGCTCTGTGTTCTGTTAATTCATCTCACAGAGTTACATCTTTCCCTTCAAGAAACCTTTCGCTAAGGCTGTTCTTGTGGAATTGGCAAAGGGATATTTGGAAGCTCATAGAGGGCTAGAGTGAAACAGGAAATATCTTCCGTTCAAAACTGGAAAGAAGATTTTTGAGAATCTGTTCTGTCTTCTGTTAATTCATCTCACAGAGTTACATCTTTCCCTTCAAGAAGCCTTTCGCTGAGGCTGTTCTTGTGGAATTGGAAACGGATATTTGAAAGCCCATAGAGGGCAATGGTGAAAAAGGAAATATCTTAAGTTCAAAACTGGAAAGAAGCTTTCTGAGAAACTGCTCTGTGTTCTGTTAATTCATCTCACAGAGTTACATCTTTCCCTTCAAGAAGCCTTTCGTTAAGGCTGTTCTTGTGGAATTGGCAAAGTGATATTTGGAAGCCCATAGAGGCCTATGGTGAAAAAGGAAATATATTCCGATCAAAACTGGAAAGAAGCTTTCTGAGAAACTACTCTGTGTTCTCTTAATTCATCTCACAGAGTTACATCTGTCCCTGCAAGAAGCCTTTCGCTAAGGCTGTTCTTGTGGAATTGGCAAAGGGATATTTGGAAGACCACAGGGGGGTATGGTGAAACAGGAAATATCTTCCGTTCAAAACTGGAAAGAAGCTTTCTGAGAAACTGCTCTGTGTTCTGTTAATTCATCTCACAGAGTTACATCTTTCCCTTCAAGAAACCTTTCGATAAAGCTGTTCTTGTGGAATTGGCAATGGTATATTTGGAAGCCCATAGAGTTCTATGGTGAAAAAGGAAATATCTTCCCTTAAAACTGGAAAGAAGCTTTCTGAGAACCTGCTCTGTGTTCTGTTAATTCATTTCACAGAGTTACATCTTTCCCATCAAGAAGCTTTTCCCTAAGTCTGTTCTTGTGGAATTGGCAAAGGGATATTTGGAAGCCAATAGAGGGCTATGGTGAAAAAGGAAATATCTTCCGTTCAAAACTGGAAAGACGGTTTCTGAGAATCTGCTCTGTGTTCTCTTAATTCATCTCACAGAGTTACCTCTTTCCCTTCAAGAAGCCTTTCGCTAAGGCTGTTCTTGTGGAATTGGCAAAGGGATATTTGGAAGCCCATAGAGGGCTATGTTGAAAAAGGAAAAATCTTCCCCTCAAAACTGGAAAGAAGGTTTCTGAGAAACTGCTCTGTGTTCTGCTAATTCATCTCAGGGAGTTACATCTTTCCCTTCAAGAAGCCTTTCGCTAAGGATGTTCTTGTGGAATTGGCAAAGTGATATTTGGAAGCCCATAGAGGACTATGGTGAAAAAGGAAATATCTTCCGTTCAAAACTGGAAAGAAGCTTTCTGAGAAACTGCTCTGTGTTCTGTTAATTCATCTCACATTGTTACATCTTTCCCTACAAGAAGCCTTTCGCTAAGGCTGTTCTTGTGGAATTGGCAAAGGGATATTTGGAAGCCCATAGAGGGCTATGGTGAAAAAGGAAATATCTTCAGTTCAAAACTGGAAAGAAGCTTTCTGAGAAACTGCTCTGTGTTCTGTTAATTCATCTCACAGAGTTACATCTTTCCCTTCAACAAGCCTTTCGATAAGGCTGTTCTTGTGGAATTGGCAAAGGGATATTTGGAAGCCCATAGAGGGCTATGGTGAAAAAGGAAATATGTTCCGTTCAAAACTGGAAAGAAGCTTTCTGAGAAACTGCTCTGTGCTCTGTTCATTCATCTCACAGAGTTACATCTCTCCCTTCAAGAAGCCTTTCGCTAAGGCTGTTCTTGTGGAATTGGCAAAGGGATATTTGGAAGCCCATAGAGGGCTATGGTGAAAAAGGAAATATCTTCCGTTAAAAATTGGAAAGAAGCTTTCTGAGAAACTGCTCTGTGTTCTTTAAATTCATCTCACAGAGTTACATCTTTCCCTTCAAGAAGCCTTTCGCTAAGGCTGTTCTTGTGGAATTGGCAAAGGGATATTTGCAAGCCCATAGAGGGCTCTGGTGAAAAAGGAAATATCTTCCGTTCAAAACTGGAAAGAAGCTTTCTGAGAAACTGCTCTGTGTTCTGTTAATTCATCTCACAGAGTTACATCTTTCCCTTCAAGAAACCTTTCGCTAAGGCTGTTCTTGTGGAATTGTCAAAGGGATATTTGGAAGCTCATAGAGGGCTCTTGTGAAACAGGAAATATCTTCCGTTCAAAACTGGAAAGAAGATTTTTGAGAATCTGTTCTGTGTTCTGTTAATTCATCTCACAGAGTTACATCTTTCCCTTCAAGAAGCCTTTCGCTGAGGCTGTTCTTGTGGAATTGGAAACGGATATTTGAAAGCCCATAGAGGGCAATGGTGAAAAAGGAAATATCTTCCCCTCAAAACTGGAAAGAAGGTTTCTGAGAAACTGCTCTGTGTTCTGCTAATTCATCTCAGGGAGTTACATCTTTCCCTTCAAGAAGCCTTTCGCTAAGGATGTTCTTGTGGAATTGGCAAAGTGATATTTGGAAGCCCATAGAGGGCTCTGGTGAAAAAGGAAATATGTTCCGTTCAAAACTGGAAAGAAGCTTTCTGAGAAACTGCTCTGTGCTCTGTTCATTCATCTCACAGAGTTACATCTTTCCCTTCAAGAAGCCTTTCGCTAAGGCTGTTCTTGTGGAATTGGCAAAGGGATATTTGGAAGCCCATAGAGGGCTATGGTGAAAAAGCAAGTATCTTCCGTTCAAAACTGGAAAGAAGCTTTCTGAGAAACTGCTCTGTGTCCTGTTAATTCATCCCACAGAGTTACATCTTTCCCTTCAAGAAACCTTTCGCTAAGGCTGCTCTTGTGGAATGGGCAAAGGGATATTTGGAAGCCCATAGAGGGCTATGGTGAAAAAGGAAATATCTTCGGTTCAAAAGTGGAAAGAAGCTTTCTGAGGAACTGCTCTGTGCTCTGTTCATTCATCTCACTGAGTTACATCTTTCCCTTCAAGAAGCCTTTTTCTAAGGCTGTTCTTGTGGAATTGGCAAAGGGATATTTGGAAGCCCATAGAGGGCTATGGTGAAAAAGGAAATATCTTCCGTTCAAAAATGGAAAGAAGCTTTCTGAGAAACTGCTCTGTGTTCTGCTAATTCACCTCACAGGGTTACATCTTTCCCTTCAAGAAGCCTTTCGCTAAGGCTGTTCTTGTGGAATTGGCAAAGGGATATTTGGAAGCCCATAGAGGGCTATGGTGAAAAAGGAAATAACTTCCGTTCAAAATTGGAAAGAAGCTTTCTGAGAAACTGCTCTGTGTTCTGTTAATTCATCTCACAGAGTTACATTTTCCCTTCAAGAAGCCTTTCGCTAAGGCTGTTCTTGTGGAATTGGCAAAGGGATATTACGAAGCCCATAGAGGGCTATGGTGAAAAGGAAATATCTTCCGTTCAAAACTGGAAAGAAGCTTTCTGAGAAACTGCTCTGTGTTCTGTTAATTCATCTCACAGAGTTACATCTTTCCCTTCAAGAAGCCTTTCGTTAAGGCTGTTCTTGTGGAATTGGCAAAGTGATATTTGGAAGCCCATAGATGGCTATGGTGAAAAAGGAAATATCTTCGGTTCAAAACTGGAAAGAAACGTTCTGAGAAACTGCTCTGTGTTCTGTTAATTTATCTCACAGAGTTACATCTTTCCCTTCAAGAAGCCTTTCGCTAAGGCTGTTCTTGTGGAATTGGCAAAGGGATATTTGGAAGCCCATAGAGGGCTATGGTGAAAAAGGAAATGTCTTCCGTTCAAAACTGGAAAGAAGCTTTCTGAGAAACTGCTCTGTGTTCTGTTAATTCATCTCACAGAGTTACATCTTTCCCTTCAAGAAGCCTTTCTCTAAGGCTGTTCTTTTGGAATTAGCAAACGGATATTTGGAAGCCCATAGAGGGCTCTGGTGAAAAAGGAAATATCTTCCGTTCAAAACTGGAAAGAAGCTTTCTGAGAAACTGCTCTGTGTTCTGTTAATTCATCTCACAGAGTTACATCTTTCCCTTCAAGAAGCCTTTCGTTAAGTCTGTTTTTGTGGAATTGGCAAAGTGATATTTGGAAGCCCATAGAGGGCTATGGTGAAACAGGAAATATCTTCCGTTCAAAACTGGAAAGAAACTTTCTGAGAAACTGCTCTGTGTTCTCTTAATTCATCTCACAGAGTTACATCTTTCCCTTCAAGAAGCCTTTCGCTAAGGCTGTTCTTGTGGAATTGGCAAAGGGATATTTGGAAGCCCATAGAGGGCTCTGGTGAAAATGGAAATATCTTCCGTTCAAAACTGGAAAGAAGCTTTCTGAGAAACTGCTCTGTGTTCTGTTAATTCATCTCACAGAGTAACATCTGTCCCTTCAACAAGCCTTTCGCTAAGGCTGTTCTTGTGGAATTGGAAAGGGATATTTGGAAGCCCATAGAGGGCTATGGTGAAAAAGGAAATATCTTCCGTTCAAAACTGGAAAGAAGCTTTCTGAGAAACTGCTCTGTGTCCTGTTAATTCATCCCACAGAGTTACATCTTTCCCTTCAATAAACCTTTCGCTAAGACTGCTCTTGTGGAATTGGCAAAGGGATATTTGGAAGCCCATAGAGGGCTATGGCGAAAAAGGAAATATCTTCGGTTCAAAACTGGAAAGAAGCTTTCTGAGGAACTGCTCTGTGCTCTGTTCATTCATCTCACAGAGTTACATCTTTCCCTTCAAGAAGCCTTTCCCTAAGGCTGTTCCTGTGGAATTGGCAAAGGGATATTTGGAAGCCCCTAGAGGACTATGGTGAAAAAGGAAACATCTTCCGTTCAAAAATGGAAAGAAGCTTTCTGAGAAACTGCTCTGTGTTCTGCTAATTCACCTCACAGGGTTACATCTTTCCCTTCAAGAAGCCTTTCGCTAAGGCTGTTCTTGTGGAATTGGCAAAGGGATATTTGGAAGCCCATAGAGGGCTATGGTGAAAAAGGAAATAACTTCCGTTCAAAATTGGAAAGAAGCTTTCTGAGAAACTGCTCTGTGTTCTGTTAATTCATCTCACAGAGTTACATTTTCCCTTCAAGAAGCCTTTCGCTAAGGCTGTTCTTGTGGAATTGGCAAAGGGATATTTGGAAGCCCATAGAGGGCTATGGTGAAAAAGGAAATATCTTCCGTTCAAAACTGGAAAGAAGCTTTCTGAGAAACTGCTGTGTGTTCCGTTAATTCATCTCACAGAGTTACATCTTTCCCTGCAAGAAGCCTTTCGCTAAGGCTGTTCTTGTGGAATTGGCAAAGGGATATTTGGAAGACCACAGGGGGCTATGGTGAAACAGGAAATATCTTCCGTTCAAAACTGGAAAGAAGCTTTCTGAGAAACTGCTCTGTGTTCTGTTAATTCATCTCACAGAGTTACATGTTTCCCTTCAAGAAACCTTTCGATAAAGCTGTTCTTGTGGAATTGGCAATGGTATATTTGGAAGCCCATAGAGTTCTATGGTGAAAAAGGAAATATCTTCCCTTCAAACTGGAAAGAAGCTTTCTGAGAAACTGCTCTGTGTTCTGTTAATTCATTTCACAGAGTTACATCTTTCCCATCAAGAAGCTTTTCCCTAATGCTGTTCTTGTGGAATTGGCAAAGGGATATTTGGAAGCCAATAGAGGGCTATGGTGAAAAAGGAAATATCTTCCGTTCAAAACTGGAAAGACGGTTTCTGAGAATCTGCTCTGTGTTCTCTTAATTCATCTCACAGAGTTACCTCTTTCCCTTCAAGTAGCCTTTCGGTAAGGCTGTTCTTGTGGAATTGGCAAAGGGATATTGGAAGCCCATAGAGGGCATTTTTGAAACAGGAAATATCTTCCGTTCAAAACTGGAAAGAAGCTTTCTGAGTAACTGCTCTGTGTTCTGTTAATTCATCTCACAGAGTTACATCTTTCCCTTCAAGAAGCCTTTCGCTAAGTCTGTTCTTGTGGAATTGGCAAAGGGATATTTGAATCCCATAGAAGGCTATGGTGAAACAGGAAATATCTTCCGTTCAAAACTGGAAAGAAGCTTTCTGAGAAACTGCTCTGTGTTGTCTTAATTCATCTCACAGAGTTAGATCTTTCCCTGCAAGAAGCCTTTCGCTAAGGCTGTTCTTGTGGAATTGGCAAAGGGATATTTGGAAGACCATAGCGGGCTATGGTGAAACAGGAAATATCTGCCGTTCAAAACTGGAAAGAAGCTTTCTGAGAAACTGCTCGGTGTTCTGTTAATTCATCTCACAGAGTTAAATCTTTCCCTTCAAGAAACCTTTCGATAAAGCTGTTCTTGTGGAATTGGCAATGGTATATTTGGAAGACCATAGAGTTCTATGGTGAAAAAGGAAATATCTTCCCTTCAAAGTGCTAAGAAGCTTTCTGAGAAACTGCTCTGTGATCTGTCAATTCATCTCACAGAGTTACATCTTTCCCTTCAAGAAGCCTTTCCCTAAGGCTGTTCTTCTGGAATTGGCAAAGGGATATTTGGAAGCCAATAGAGGGCTATGGTGAATAAGGAATTATCTTCCGTTCAAAACGGGAAAGAAGCTTTCTGAGAAATTGCTCTGTGCTCAGTTCATTCATCTCACAGAGTTACATCTTTCCCTTCAAGAAGCCTTTCGGTAAGGCTGTTCTTGTGGAATTGGAAAAGGGATATTTGGAAGCCCATACAGGGCTATGGTGAAAAACGAAATATCTTCCCTTCGAAACTGCAAAGAAGCTTTCTGAGAAACTGCTCTGTATTCTGTTAATTCATCTCAGAGAGTTACATCATTCCCTTCGAGAAGCCTTTCGTTAAGGCTGTTCTTGTGGAATTGGCAAAGTGATATTTGGAAGCCCATAGGTGGTTGAGTTGAAAAAGGAAATATCTTCCGTTCAAAGCTGGAAAGAAGCTTTCTGACAAACTGCTCTGTGTTCTGTTCATTCATTTCACAGAGTTACATCTTTCCCTTCAACAAGCCTTTCGCTAAGGCTGTTCTTGTGGAATTGTCAAAGGGATATTTGGAAGCGCATAGAGGGCTACGGTGAAAAAGGAAATATCTTCCGTTCAAAACTGGAAAGAAGCTTTCTGAGAAACTGCTCTGTGTTCTGTTAATTCATCTCACAGATTTACATCTTTCCCTTCAACAAGCCTTTCGATAAGGCTGTTCTTGTGGAATTGGCAATGGGATATTTGGAAGCCCATAGAGGGCTATGGTGAAAAAGGAAATATGTTCCGTTCAAAACTGGAAAGAAGCTTTCTGAGAAACTGCTCTGTGCTCTGTTCATTCATCTCACAGAGTTACATCTTTCCCTTCAAAAAGCCTTTCGCTAAGGCTGTTCTTGTGAAATTGGAAAAGGGATATTTGGAAGCCCATAGAGGGCTATGGTGAAAAAGCAAGTATCTTCCGTTCAAAACTGGAAAGAAGCTTTCTGAGAAACTGCTCTGTGTCCTGTTATTTCATCTCACAGAATGACATCTTTCCCTTCAAGAAGCCTTTCGCTAAGGCTGTTCTTGTGGAATTGGCAAAGGCATATTTGGAAGCCCATAGAGGGCTATGGTGAAAAAGGAAATATCTTCCGTTCAAAACTGAAAAGAAGCTTTCTGAGAAACTGCTCTGTGTTCTGTTATTTCATCTCACAGAATGACATCTTTCCCTTCAAGAAGCCTTTCGCTAAGGCTGTTCTTGTGGAATTGGCAAAGGCATATTTGGAAGCCCTTAGAGGAACATGGTGAAAAAGGAAATATCTTCCGTTCAAAAAGGGAAAGAAGGTTTCTAAGAAACTGCTCTGTGTTCTGTTAATTCATCTCACAGAGTTACATCTTTCCCTTCAAGAAGCCTTTCGCTAAGGCTGTTCTTGTGGAATTGGCAAAGGGATATTTGGAAGCCCATAGAGGGCTACGGTGAAAAAGGAAATATCTTCCGTTCAAAACTGGAAAGAAGCTATCTGAGAAACTGCTCTGTGTTCTGTTAATTCATCTCAGAGAGTTACATCTTTCCCTTCAGGAAGCCTTTCGCTAAGGCTGTTCTTGTGGAATTGGCAAAGGGATATTTGGAAGCCCATGGAGGGCTATGGTGAAAAAGGAAATATCTTCCGTTCAAAACTGGAAAGAAGCTTTCTGAGAAACTGCTCTGTGTTCTGTTAATTCATCTCACAGATTTACATCTTTCCTTTCAAGAAGCCTTTCGCTATGGCTGTTATGGTGGAATTGGAAGGGGATATTTGGAAGCCATTAGAGGGCTATGGTGAAAAAGAAAATATCTTCCGTTCAAAAGTGGAAAGAAGCTTTCTGAGAAACTGCTCTGTGTTCTGTTAATTCATCTCACAGAGTTACATCTTTCCCTTCAAGAAGCCTTTCGCTAAGGCTGTTCTTGTGGAATTGGCAATGAGATATTTGGAAGCCCTTAGAGGGCCATGGTGAAAAAGCAAATATCTTCCGTTCAAAACTGGAAAGAAGCTTTCTGAGAAACTGCTCTGTGTTCTGTTAATTCATCTCACAGAGTTACATCTTTCCCTTCAAGAAGCCTTTCGATAAGGCTGTTCTTGTGGAATAGGCAAAGGGATATTTGGAAGCCCATAGAGGGCTACGGTGAAAAAGGTAATATCTTCCGTTCGAAACTGGAAAGAAGCTTTCTGAGATACTGCTCTGTGTTGTCTTAATTCATCTCACAGAGTTAGATCTTTCCCTGCAAGAAGCCTTTCGCTAAGGCTGTTCTTGTGGAATTGGCAAAGGGATATTTGGAAGACCATAGCGGGCTATGGTGAAACAGGAAATATCTGCCGTTAAAAACTGGAAAGAAGCTTTCTGAGAAACTGCTCGGTGTTCTGTTAATTCATCTCACAGAGTTAAATCTTTCCCTTCAAGAAACCTTTCGATAAAGCTGTTCTTGTGGAATTGGCAATGGTATATTTGGAAGACCATAGAGTTCTATGGTGAAAAAGGAAATATCTTCCCTTCAAAGTGCTAAGAAGCTTTCTGAGAAACTGCTCTGTGATCTGTCAATTCATCTCACAGAGTTACATCTTTCCCTTCAAGAAGCCTTTCCCTAAGGCTGTTCTTCTGGAATTGGCAAAGGGATATTTGGAAGCCAATAGAGGGCTATGGTGAATAAGGAATTATCTTCCGTTCAAAACGGGAAAGAAGCTTTCTGAGAAATTGCTCTGTGCTCAGTTCATTCATCTCACAGAGTTACATCTTTCCCTTCAAGAAGCCTTTCGGTAAGGCTGTTCTTGTGGAATTGGAAAAGGGATATTTGGAAGCCCATACAGGGCTATGGTGAAAAACGAAATATCTTCCCTTCGAAACTGCAAAGAAGCTTTCTGAGAAACTGCTCTGTATTCTGTTAATTCATCTCAGAGAGTTACATCATTCCCTTCGAGAAGCCTTTCGTTAAGGCTGTTCTTGTGGAATTGGCAAAGTGATATTTGGAAGCCCATAGGTGGTTGAGTTGAAAAAGGAAATATCTTCCGTTCAAAGCTGGAAAGAAGCTTTCTGACAAACTGCTCTGTGTTCTGTTCATTCATTTCACAGAGTTACATCTTTCCCTTCAACAAGCCTTTCGCTAAGGCTGTTCTTGTGGAATTGTCAAAGGGATATTTGGAAGCGCATAGAGGGCTACGGTGAAAAAGGAAATATCTTCCGTTCAAAACTGGAAAGAAGCTTTCTGAGAAACTGCTCTGTGTTCTGTTAATTCATCTCACAGATTTACATCTTTCCCTTCAACAAGCCTTTCGATAAGGCTGTTCTTGTGGAATTGGCAATGGGATATTTGGAAGCCCATAGAGGGCTATGGTGAAAAAGGAAATATGTTCCGTTCAAAACTGGAAAGAAGCTTTCTGAGAAACTGCTCTGTGCTCTGTTCATTCATCTCACAGAGTTACATCTTTCCCTTCAAAAAGCCTTTCGCTAAGGCTGTTCTTGTGAAATTGGAAAAGGGATATTTGGAAGCCCATAGAGGGCTATGGTGAAAAAGCAAGTATCTTCCGTTCAAAACTGGAAAGAAGCTTTCTGAGAAACTGCTCTGTGTCCTGTTATTTCATCTCACAGAATGACATCTTTCCCTTCAAGAAGCCTTTCGCTAAGGCTGTTCTTGTGGAATTGGCAAAGGCATATTTGGAAGCCCATAGAGGGCTATGGTGAAAAAGGAAATATCTTCCGTTCAAAACTGAAAAGAAGCTTTCTGAGAAACTGCTCTGTGTTCTGTTATTTCATCTCACAGAATGACATCTTTCCCTTCAAGAAGCCTTTCGCTAAGGCTGTTCTTGTGGAATTGGCAAAGGCATATTTGGAAGCCCTTAGAGGAACATGGTGAAAAAGGAAATATCTTCCGTTCAAAAAGGGAAAGAAGGTTTCTAAGAAACTGCTCTGTGTTCTGTTAATTCATCTCACAGAGTTACATCTTTCCCTTCAAGAAGCCTTTCGCTAAGGCTGTTCTTGTGGAATTGGCAAAGGGATATTTGGAAGCCCATAGAGGGCTACGGTGAAAAAGGAAATATCTTCCGTTCAAAACTGGAAAGAAGCTATCTGAGAAACTGCTCTGTGTTCTGTTAATTCATCTCAGAGAGTTACATCTTTCCCTTCAGGAAGCCTTTCGCTAAGGCTGTTCTTGTGGAATTGGCAAAGGGATATTTGGAAGCCCATGGAGGGCTATGGTGAAAAAGGAAATATCTTCCGTTCAAAACTGGAAAGAAGCTTTCTGAGAAACTGCTCTGTGTTCTGTTAATTCATCTCACAGATTTACATCTTTCCTTTCAAGAAGCCTTTCGCTATGGCTGTTATGGTGGAATTGGAAGGGGATATTTGGAAGCCATTAGAGGGCTATGGTGAAAAAGAAAATATCTTCCGTTCAAAAGTGGAAAGAAGCTTTCTGAGAAACTGCTCTGTGTTCTGTTAATTCATCTCACAGAGTTACATCTTTCCCTTCAAGAAGCCTTTCGCTAAGGCTGTTCTTGTGGAATTGGCAATGAGATATTTGGAAGCCCTTAGAGGGCCATGGTGAAAAAGCAAATATCTTCCGTTCAAAACTGGAAAGAAGCTTTCTGAGAAACTGCTCTGTGTTCTGTTAATTCATCTCACAGAGTTACATCTTTCCCTTCAAGAAGCCTTTCGATAAGGCTGTTCTTGTGGAATAGGCAAAGGGATATTTGGAAGCCCATAGAGGGCTACGGTGAAAAAGGTAATATCTTCCGTTCGAAACTGGAAAGAAGCTTTCTGAGATACTGCTCTGTGTTCTGTTAATTCATCTCACAGAGTTACATCTTTCCCTTCAAGAAGCCTTTCGATAAGGCTGTTCTTGTGGAATTGGCAAAGGGATATTTGGAAGCCCTTAGAGGGCTATGGTGAAAAAGGAAATATCTTCCGTTCAAAACTGGAAAGAAGCTTTCTGAGAAACTGCTCTGTGTTCTGTTAATTCATCTCACAGAGTTACATCTTTCCCTTCAAGAAGCCTTTCGCTAATTGTGTTCTT
This sequence comes from Chlorocebus sabaeus, assembly GCF_047675955.1. Taxonomy (NCBI): domain Eukaryota; kingdom Metazoa; phylum Chordata; class Mammalia; order Primates; family Cercopithecidae; genus Chlorocebus; species Chlorocebus sabaeus. The sequence goes on along the minus strand of NC_132905.1, from coordinate 46,754,229 downwards.
GTGGAATTGGCAAAGGGATATTTGGAAACCCATAGAGGGCTATGGTGAAAAAGGAAATATCTTCCGTTCGAAACTGGAAAGAAGCTTTCTGAGAAACTGCTCTGTGTTCTGTTAATTCATCTCACAAAGTTACATCTTTCCCTTTAAGAAGCCTTTCGATAAGGCTGTTCTTGTGGAATTGGCAAAGGGATATTTGGAAGCCCATTGAGGGCTATAGTGAAAAAGGAAATATCTTCCGTTCAAAATGGAAAGAAACATTCTGAGAAACTGCTCTGTGCTCTGTTCATTCATCTCCCAGTGTTACATTTTTCCCTTCCAGAAGCCTTTCGCTAAGGATGTTCTTGTGGAATTGGCCAAGGGATATTTGGAAGCCCATAGAGGGCTATGGTGAAAAAGGAAATATCTTCCGTTCAAAAATGGAAAGAAGCTTTCTGAGAAACTGCTCAGTGTTCTGTTAATTCATCTCACAGAGTTACATCTTTCCCTTCAAGAAGCCTTTCCCTAAGGCTGTTTTGTGGAATTGGCAAAGGGATATTTGGAAGCCCCTAGAGGGCAATGGTGAAAAAGGAAATATCTTCCGTTCAAAACTGGAAAGAAGCTTTCTGAGAAACTGCTCTGTGTTCTGTCAATTCATCTCACAGAGTTACATCTTTCCCTTCAAGAAGCCTTTCGCTAAGGCTGTTCTTCTGGAATTGGCAAAGGGATATTTGGAAGCCCATAGATGGCTATGGTGAAAAAGGAAATATCTTCCGTTCAAAACTGGAAAGAAGCTTTCTGAGAAACTTCTCAGTGTTCTGTTAATTCATCTCACAGAGTTACATCTTTCCCTTCAGGAAGCCTTTCCCTAAGGCTGTATTGTGGAATTGGCAAAGGGATATTTGGAAGCCCATAGAGGGCAATGGTGAAAAAGGAAATATCTTCCGTTCAAAACGGGAAAGAAGGTTTCTGATAAACTGCTCTGTGTTCTGTTAATTCATCTCAGAGAGTTACATCTTTCCCTTCAAGAAGCCTTTCGTTAAGTCTGTTCTTGTGGAATTGGCAAAATGATATTTGGAAGCCCGTAGAGGGCTATGGTGAAAAAGGAAATATCTTACGTTCGAAACTGGAAAGAAGCTTTCTGAGAAACTGCTCTGTGTTCTGTTAATTCATCTCACAGAGTTACACATTTCCTTTCAAGAAGCCTTTCGCTAAGGATGTTCTTGTGGAATTGGAAAGGGATATTTGGAAGCCCATAGAGGGCAATGGTGAAAAAGAAAATATCTTCCGTTCAAAAGTGGAAAGAAGCATTCTGAGAAACGGCTCTGTGCTCTGCTCATTCATCTCACAGAGTTACATCTTTCCCTTCAAGAAGCCTTTCGCTAAGGATGTTCTTGTGGAATTGGCCAAGGGATATTTGGAAGCCCATAGAGGGCTATGGTGAAAAAGGAAATATCTTCCGTTCAAAACTGGAAAGAAGCTTTCTGAGAAACTGCTCTGTGTTCTGTTAATTCATCTCACAGAGTTACATCTTTCCCTTCAAGAAGCCTTTCGCTAAGGCTGTTCTTGTGGAATTGGCAAAGGGATATTTGGAAATCCATAGAGGGCTAAGGTGAAAAAGGAAATATCTTCCGTTCAAAACTGGAAAGAAGCTTTCGGAGAAACTGCTCTGTGTTCTGTTAATTCATCTCACAGAGTTACATCTTTCCCTTCAAGAAGCCTTTCCCTAAGGCTGTTTTGTGGAATTGGCAAAGGGATATTTGGAAGCCCCTAGAGGGCAATGGTGAAAAAGAAAATATCTTCCGTTCAAAACGAGAAAGAAGGTTTCTGAGAAACTGTTCTGTGTTCTGTTAATTCATCTCACAGAGTTACATCTTTCCCTTCAAGAAGCCTTTCGCTAAGGCTGTTCTTGTGGAATTGGCAAAGGGATATTTGGAAGCCCATAGAGGGCTATGGTGAAAAAGGAAATATCTTCCGTTCAAAACTGGAAAGAAGGTTTCTGAGAAACTGCTCTGTGTTCTGTTAAATCATCTCACAGAGTTACATCTTTTCGTTCAAGAAGTCTTTCGCTAAGGCTGTTCTTGTGGAATTGGCAAAGTGATATTTGGAAGCCCATAGAGGCCTATGGTGAAAAAGGAAATATCTTCCGTTCAAAACTGGAAAGAAGCTTTCTGAGAATCTGCTCTGTGTTCTGTTAATTCATGTTACAGAGTTACATCTTTCACTTCAAGAAGCCTTTCGCTAAGGCTGTTCTTGTGGAATTGGCAAAGGGATATTTGGAAGCCCATAGAGGGCTATGGTGAAAAAGGAAATATCTTCCGTTCAAAACTGGAAAGAAGCTTTCTGAGAAACTGCTCTGTGTTCTGTTAATTCATCTCACAGAGTTACATCTTTCCTTTCAAGAAGCCTTTCACTAAGGCTGTTCTTGTGGAATTGGAAAGGGATATTTGGAAGCCCATAGAGGGCTATGGTGAAAAAGGAAATATCTTCCGTTCAAAACTGGAAAGAAGCTTTCTGAGAAACTGCTCTGTGTTCTGTTAATTCATCTCACAGAGTTACATCTTTCCCTTCAAGAAGCCTTTCGTTAAGTCGGTTCTTGTGGAATTGGCAAAGTGATATTTTGAAGCCCCTAGAGGGCAATGGTGAAAAAGAAAATATCTTCCGTTTAAAACGGGAAAGAATGTTTCTGAGAAACTGTTCTGTGTTCTGTTAATTTATCTCACAGAGTTACATCTTTCCCTTCAAAAAGCCTTTCGCTAAGGCTGTTCTTGTGGAATTGGCAAAGGGATATTTGGAAGCCCATAGAGGTCTATGGTGAAAAAGGAAATATCTTCCGTTCAAAACTGGAAAGAAGCTTTCTGAGAAACTGCTCTGTGTTCTGTTAATTCATCTCACAGAGTTACATCTTTTCCTTCAAGAAGTCTTTCGCTAAGGCTGTTCTTGTGGAATTGGCAAAGTGATATTTGGAAGCCCATAGAGGCCTAAGGTGAAAAAGGAAATATCTTCCGTTCAATACTGGAAAGAAGTTTTCTGAGAAACTGCTCTGTGTTCTGTTAATTCATGTCACAGAGTTACATCTTTCCCTTCAAGAAGCCTTTCGCTAAGGCTGTTCTTGTGGAATTGGCAAAGGGATATTTGGAAGCCCATAGAGGGCTATGGTGAAAAAGGAAATATCTTCCGTTCAAAACTGGAAAGAAGCTTTCTGAGAAACTGCTCTGTGTTCTGTTAATTCATATCACAGAGTTACATCTTTCCTTTCAAGAAGCCTTTAGCTAAGGCTGTTCTTGTGGAATTGGAAAGGGATATTTGGAAGCCCATAGAGGGCTATGGTGAAAAAGGAAATATCTTCCGTTCAAAACTGGAAAGAAGCTTTCTGAGAAACTGCTCTGTGTTCTGTTAATTCATCTCACAGAGTTACATCTTTCCCTTCAAGCTGCCTTTCGCTAAGACTGTTCTTGCGGAATTGGCAAAGGGATATTTGGAAGCCCATAGAGGGCTATGGTGAAAAAGGAAATATCTTCCGTTCAAAACTGGAAAGAAGCTTTCGGAGAAACTGCTCTGTGTTCTGTTAATTCATCTCACAGAGTTACATCTTTCCCTTCAAGAAGCCTTTCGCTAAGGGTGTTCTTGTGGAATTGGCAAAGGGATATTTGGAAGCCCATAGAGGGCTATGGTGAAAAAGGAAATATCTTCCGTTCGAAACTGGAAAGAAGCTTTCTGAGAAACTGCTCTGTGTTCTGTTAATTCATCTCACAGTTACATCTTTCCCTTCAAGAAGCCTTTCGCTAAGGCTGTTCTTGTGGAATTGGCAAAGGGATATTTGGAAGCCCTTAGAGGGCCATGGTGAAAAAGCAAATATCTTCCGTTAAAAACTGGAAAGAAGCTTTCTGAGAAACTGCTCTGTGTTCTGTTAATTCATCTCACAGAGTTACATCTTTCCCTTCAAGAAGCCTTTCGTAAAGGGTGTTCTGGTGGAATTGGCAAAGGGATATTTGGAAGCCCATAGAGGCCTATGGTGAAAAAGGAAATATCTTCCGTTCAAAACTGGAAAGAAGCTTTCTGAGAGACTGCTCTGTGTTCTGTTATTTCATCTCACAGAGTTACATCTTACCCTTCAAGAAGCCTTTCGCTAAGGCTGTTCTTGTGGAATTGGCAAAGGGATATTTGGAAGCCCTTAGAGGGCCCTGGTGAAAAAGGAAATATCTTCCGTTCAAAACTGGAAAGAAGCTTTCTGAGAAACTGCTCTGTGTTCTGTTAATTCATCTGGCAGAGTTACATCTTTCCCTTCAAGAAGCCTCTCGTTAAGGCAGTTCTTGTGGAATTGGCAAAGGGATATTTGGAAGCCCATAGAGGGCTATGGTGAAAAAGGAAATATCTTCCGTTCAAAACTGCAAAGAAGCTTTCTGAGAAACTGCTCTGTGTTCTGTTAATTCATCTCACAGAGTTACATCTTTCCCTTCAAGCAGCCTTTCGCTAAGGATGTTCTTGTGGAATTGGCAAAGGGATATTTGGAAGCCCATAGAGGGCTCTGGTGAAAAAGGAAATATCTTCCGTTCAAAACTGGAAAGAAGCTTTCTGAGAAACTGCTCTGTGTTCTGTCAATTCATCTCACAGAGTTACATCTTTCCCATCAAGAAGCCTTTCGCTAAGGCTGTTTTTGTGGAATTGGCAAAGGGATATTTGGAAGCCCATAGATGGCTATGGTGAAGAAGGAAATATCTTCCGTTCAAAACTGGAAAGAAGCTTTCTGAGAAACTGCTCTGTGTTCTGTTAATTCATCTCACAGAGTTACATCTTTCCCTTCAGGAAGCCTTTCCCTAAGGCTGTTTTGTGGAATTGGCAAAGGCATATTTGGAAGCCCATAGAGGGCTATGGTGAAAAAGGAAATATCTTCCGTTCAAAACTGGAAAGAAGCTTTCTGAGAAACTGCTCTGTGTTCTGTTAATTCATCTCACAGAGTTACATCTTTTCCTTCAAGAAGTCTTTCGCTAAGGCTGTTCTTGTGGAATTGGCAAAGTGATATTTGGAAGCCCATAGAGGCCTATGGTGAAAAAGGAAATATCTTCCGTTCAATACTGGAAAGAAGTTTTCTGAGAAACTGCTCTGTGTTCTGTTAATTCATGTCACAGAGTTACATCTTTCCTTTCAAGAAGCCTTTCGCTAAGGCTGTTCTTGTGGAATTGGAAAGGGATATTTGGAAGCCCATAGAGGGCTATGGTGAAAAAGGAAATATCTTCCGTTCAAAACTGGAAAGAAGCTTTCTGAGAAACTGCTCTGTGTTCTGTTAATTCATCTCACAGAGTTACATCTTTCCCTTCAAGCTGCCTTTCGCTAAGACTGTTCTTGCGGAATTGGCAAAGGGATATTTGGAAGCCCATAGAGGGCTATGGTGAAAAAGGAAATATCTTCCGTTCAAAACTGGAAAGAAGCTTTCGGAGAAACTGCTCTGTGTTCTGTTAATTCATCTCACAGAGTTACATCTTTCCCTTCAAGAAGCCTTTCGCTAAGGGTGTTCTTGTGAAATTGGCAAAGGGATATTTGGAAGCCCATAGAGGGCTACGGTGAAAAAGGAAATATCTTCCGTTCGAAAATGGAAAGAAGCTTTCTGAGAAACTGCTCTGTGTTCTGTTAATTCATCTCACAGAGTTACATCTTTCCCTTCAAGAAGCCTTTCGCTAAGGCTGTTCTTGTGGAATTGGCAAAGGGATATTTGGAAGCCCTTAGAGGGCCATGGTGAAAAAGCAAATATCTTCCGTTAAAAACTGGAAAGAAGCTTTCTGAGAAACTGCTCTGTGTTCTGTTAATTCATCTCACAGAGTTACATCTTTCCCTTCAAGAAGCCTTTCGTAAAGGGTGTTCTTGTGGAATTGGCAAAGGGATATTTGGAAGCCCATAGAGGCCTATGGTGAAAAAGGAAACATCTTCCGTTCAAAACTGGAAAGAAGCTTTCTGAGCGACTGCTCTGTGTTCTGTTATTTCATCTCACAGAGTTACATCTTACCCTTCAAGAAGCCTTTCGCTAAGGCTGTTCTTGGGGAATTGGCAAAGGGATATTTGGAAGCCCTTAGAGTTCCCTGGTGAAAAAGGAAATATCTTCCGTTCAAAACTGGAAAGAAGCTTTCTGAGAAACTGCTCTGTGTTCTGTTAATTCATCTCGCAGAGTTACATCTTTCCCTTCAAGAAGCCTCTCGTTAAGGCTGTTCTTGTGGAATTGGCAAAGGGATATTTGGAAGCCCATAGAGGGCTATGGTGAAAAGGAAATATCTTCCGTTCAAAACTGCAAAGAAGCTTTCTGAGAAACTGCTCTGTGTTCTGTTAATTCATCTCGCAGAGTTACATCTTTCCCTTCAAGAAGCCTCTCGTTAAGGCTGTTCTTGTGGAATTGGCAAAGGGATATTTGGAAGCCCATAGAGGGCTATGGTGAAAAGGAAATATCTTCCGTTCAAAACTGCAAAGAAGCTTTCTGAGAAACTGCTCTGTGTTCTGTTAATTCATCTCACAGAGTTACATCTTTCCCTTCAAGCAGCCTTTCGCTAAGGATGTTCTTGTGGAATTGGCAAAGGGATATTTGGAAGCCCATAGAGGGCTATGGTGAAAAAGGAAATATCTTCCGTTCAAAACTGGAAAGAAGCTTTCTGAGAAACTGCTCTGTGTTCTGTCAATTCATCTCACAGAGTTACATCTTTCCCTTCAAGAAGCCTTTCGCTAAGGCTGTTTTTGTGGAATTGGCAAAGGGATATTTGGAAGCCCATAGATGGCTATGGTGAAGAAGGAAATATCTTCCGTTCAAAACTGGAAAGAAGCTTTCTGAGAAACTGCTCTGTGTTCTGTTAATTCGTCTCACAGAGTTACATCTTTCCCTTCAGGAAGCCTTTCCCTAAGGCTGTTTTGTGGAATTGGCAAAGGGATATTTGGAAGCCCATAGAGGGCAATGGTGAAAAAGGAAATATCTTCCATTCAAAACGGGAAAGAAGTTTTCTGATAAACTGCTCTGTGTTCTGTTAATTCATCTCAGAGAGTTACATCTTTCCCTTCAAGAAGCCTTTCGTTAAGTCTGTTCTTGTGGAATTGGCAAAATGATATTTGGAAGCCCATAGAGGGCTATGGTGAAAAAGGAAATATCTTCCGTTCAAAACTGGAAAGAAGCTTTCTGAGAAACTGCTCTGTGTTCTGTTAATTCATCTCACAGAGTTACATCTTTCCCTTCAAGAAGCCTTTCGCTAAGGCTGTTCTTGTGGAATTGGCAAAGGGATATTTGGAAGCCCTTAGAGGGCCATGGTGAAAAAGCAAATATCTTCCGTTCAAAACTGGAAAGAAGCTTTCTGAGAAACTGCTCTGTGTTCTGTTAATTCATCTCACAGAGTTACATCTTTCCCTTCAAGAAGACTTTCGATAAGGCTGTTCTTGTGGAATTGGCAAAGGGATATTTGGAAGCACATAGAGGGCTATGGTGAAAAAGAAAATATCTTCCGTTCAAAAGTGGAAAGAAGCATTCTGAGAAACGGCTCTGTGCTCTGTTCATTCATCTCACAGAGTTACATCTTTCCCTTCAAGAAGCCGTTCGCTAAGGATGTTCTTGTGGAATTGGCAAAGGGATATTTCGAAGCCCATAGAGGGCTATGGTGAAAAAGGAAATATCTTCCGTTCAAAACTGGAAAGAAGCTTTCTGAGAAACTGCTCTGTGTTCTGTTAATTCATCTCACAGAATTACACATTTCCTTTCAAGAAGCCTTTCGCTAAGGATGTTCTTGTGGAAATGGAAAGGGATATTTGGAAGCCCATAGAGTGCTATGGTGAAAAAGGAAATATCTTCCGTTTAAAACTGGAAAGAAGCTTTCTGAGAAACTGCTCTGTGTTCTGTTAATTCATCTCACAGAGTTACATCTTTCCCTTCAAGAAGCCTTTCGCTAATTGTGTTCTTGTGGAATTGGCAAAGGGATATTTGGAAACCCATTGAGGGCTATGGTGAAAAAGGAAATATCTTCCGTTCGAAACTGGAAAGAAGCTTTCTGAGAAACTGCTCTGTGTTCTGTTAATTCATCTCACAAAGTTACATCTTTCCCTTTAAGAAGCCTTTCGATAAGGCTGTTCTTGTGGAATTGGCAAAGGGATATTTGGAAGCCCATTGAGGGCTATAGTGAAAAAGGAAATATCTTCCGTTCAAAATGGAAAGAAGCATTCTGAGAAACTGCTCTGTGCTCTGTTCATTCATCTCCCAGTGTTACATTTTTCACTTCCAGAAGCCTTTCGCTAAGGATGTTCTTGTGGAATTGGCCAAGGGATATTTGGAAGCCCATAGAGGGCTATGTTGAAAAAGGAAATATCTTCCGTTTAAAAATGGAAAGAAGCTTTCTGAGAAACTGCTCAGTGTTCTGTTAATTCATCTCACAGAGTTACATCTTTCCCTTCAAGAAGCCTTTCCCTAAGGCTGTTTTGTGGAATTGGCAAAGGGATATTTGGAAGCCCCTAGAGGGCAATGGTGAAAAAGGAAATATCTTCCGTTCAAAACTGGAAAGAAGCTTTCTGAGAAACTGCTCTGTGTTCTGTCAATTCATCTCACAGAGTTACATCTTTCCCTTCAAGAAGCCTTTCGCTAAGGCTGTTCTTCTGGAATTGGCAAAGGGATATTTGGAAGCCCATAGATGGCTATGGTGAAAAAGGAAATATTTTCCGTTCAAAACTGGAAAGAAGCTTTCTGAGAAACTGTTCTGTGTTCTGTTAATTCATCTCACAGAGTTACATCTTTCCCTTCAGGAAGCCTTTCCCTAAGGCTGTTTTGTGGAATTGGCAAAGGGATATTTGGAAGCCCATAGAGGGCAATGGTGAAAAAGGAAATATCTTCCGTTCAAAACGGGAAAGAAGGTTTCTGATAAACTGCTCTGTGTTCTGTTAATTCATTTCAGAGAGTTACATCTTTCCCTTCAAGAAGCCTTTCGTTAAGTCTGTTCTTGTGGAATTGGCAAAATGATATTTGGAAGCCCATAGAGGGCTATGGTGAAAAAGGAAATATCTTACGTTCGAAACTGGAAAGAAGCTTTCTGAGATCCTGCTCTGTGTTCTGTTAATTCATCTCACAGAGTTACATCTTTCCCTTCAGGAATCCTTTCGATAAGGCTGTTCTTGTGGAATTGGCAAAGGGATATTTGGAAGCCCATAGAGGGCTATGGTGAAAAAGAAAATATCTTCCGTTCAAAAGTGGAAAGAAGCATTCTGAGAAACGGCTCTGTGCTCTGTTCATTCATCTCACAGAGTTACATCTTTCCCTTCAAGAAGCCTTTCGCTAAGGATGTTCTTGTGGAATTGGCAAAGGGATATTTGGAACCCCTAGAGGGCTATGGTGAAAAAGGAAATATCTTCCGTTCAAACCTGGAAAGAAGCTTTCTGAGAAACTGCTCTGTGTTCTGTTAATTCATCTCACAGAGTTACACATTTCCTTTCAAGAAGCCTTTCGCTAAGGATGTTCTTGTGGAATTGGAAAGGGATATTTGGAAGCCCATAGAGTGCTATGGTGAAAAAGTAAATATCTTCCGTTCAAAACTGGAAAGAAGCTTTCTGAGAAACTGCTCTGTGTTCTCTTAATTCATCTCACAGAGTTACATCTTTCCCTTCAAGAAGCCTTTCGTTAAGTCGGTTCTTGTGGAATTGGCAAAGGGATATTTGGAAGCCCATAGAGGGCTATGGTGAAAAAGGAAATATCTTCCCTTCAAAACTGGAAAGAAGCTTTCTGAGAAACTGCTCTGTGTTCTGTTAATTCATCTCACAGAGTTACATCTTTCCCTTCAAGAAGCCTTTCGCTAAGGCTGTTCTTGTGGAATTGGCAAAGGGATATTTGGAAGCCCATAGAGGGCTATGGTGAAAAAGGAAATATCTTCCGTTCAAAACTGGAAAGAAGCTTTCGGAGAAACTGCTCTGTGTTCTGTTAATTCATCTCACAGAGTTACATCTTTCCCTTCAAGAAGCCTTTCGCTAAGGGTGTTCTTTTGGAATTGGTAAAGGGATATTTGGAAGCCCATAGAGGGCTATGGTGAAAAAGGAAATATCTTCCGTTCGAAACTGGAAAGAAGCTTTCTGAGAAACTGCTCTGTGTTCTGTTAATTCATGTCACAGAGTTACATCTTTCCCTTCAAGAAGACTTTCGCTAAGGCTGTTCTTGTGGAATTGGCAAAGGGATATTTGGAAGACCATAGAGGGCTATGGTGAAAAAGGAAATATCTTCCGTTCAAAACTGGAAAGAAGCTTTCTGAGAAACTGCTCAGTGTTCTGTTAATTCATCTCACAGAGTTACATCTTTCCCTTCAAGAAGCCTTTCGCTAAGGGTGTTCTTGTGGAATTGGCAAAGGGATATTTGGAAGCCCATAGAGGGCTATGGTGAAAAAGGAAATATCTTCCGTTCAAAACTGGAAAGAAGCTTTCTGAGAAACTGCTCTGTGTTCTGTTAATTCATCTCACAGAGTTACATCTTTTCCTTCAAGAAGTCTTTCGCTAAGGCTGTTCTTGTGGAATTGGCAAAGTGATATTTGGAAGCCCATAGAGGCCTATGGTGAAAAAGAAAATATCTTCCGTTCAATACTGGAAAGAAGTTTTCTGAGAAACTGCTCTGTGTTCTGTTAATTCATGTCACAGAGTTACATCTTTCCCATCAAGAAGCCTTTCGCTAAGGCTGTTCTTGTGGAATTGGCAAAGGGATATTCGGAAGCCCATAGAGGGCTATGGTGAAAAAGGAAATATCTTCCGTTCAAAACTGGAAAGAAGCTTTCTGAGAAACTGCTCTGTGTTCTGTTAATTCATCTCACAGAGTTACATCTTTCCTTTCAAGAAGCCTTTCGCTAAGGCTGTTCTTGTGGAATTGGAAAGGGATATTTGGAAGCCCATAGACGGCTATGGTGAAAAAGGAAATATCTTCCGTTAAAAACTGGAAAGAAGCTTTCTGAGAAACTGCTCTGTGTTCTGTTAATTCATCTCACAGAGTTACATCTTTCCCTTCAAGAAGCCTTTCGTAAAGGGTGTTCTTGTGGAATTGGCAAAGGGATATTTGGAAGCCCATAGAGGGCAATGGTGAAAAAGGAAATATCTTCCGATCAAAACTGGAAAGAAGCTTTCTGAGAGACTGCTCTGTGTTCTGTTATTTCATCTCACAGAGTTACATCTTACCCTTCAAGAAGCCTTTCGCTAAGGCTGTTCTTGTGGAATTGGCAAAGGGATATTTGGAAGCCCTTAGAGGGCCATGGTGAAAAAGGAAATATCTTCCGTTCAAAACTGGAAAGAAGCTTTCTGAGAAACTGCTCTGTGTTCTGTTAATTCATCTCGCAGAGTTACATCTTTCCCTTCTAGAAGCCTCTCGTTAAGGCTGTTCTTGTGGAATTGGCAAAGGGATATTTGGAAGCCCATAGAGGGCTATGGTGAAAAAGGAAATATCTTCCGTTCAAAACTGCAAAGAAGCTTTCTGAGAAACTGCTCTGTGTTCTGTTAATTCACCTCACAGAGTTACATCTTTCCCTTCAAGAAGCCTTTCGCTAAGGATGTTCTTGTGGAATTGGCAAAGGGATATTTGGAAGCCCATAGAGGGCTATGGTGAAAAAGGAAATATCTTCCATTCAAAACTGGAAAGAAGCTTTCTGAGAAACTGCTCTGTGTTCTGTTAATTCATCTCACAGAGTTACATCTTTCCCTTCAAGAAGTCTTTCGCTAAGGCTGTTGTTGTGGAATTGGCAAAGTGATATTTGGAAGCCCATAGAGGCCTATGGTGAAAAAGGAAATATCTTCCGTTCAAAACTGGAAAGAAGCTTTCTGAGAAACTGCTCTGTGTTCTGTTAATTCATCTCACAGAGTTACATCTTTCCCTTCAAGAAGCCTTTCGCTAATTGTGTTCTTGTGGAATTGGCAAAGGGATATTTGGAAACCCATTGAGGGCTATGGTGAAAAAGGAAATATCTTCCGTTCGAAACAGGAAAGAAGCTTTCTGAGAAACTGCTCTGTGTTCTGTTAATTCATCTCACAAAGTTACATCTTTCCCTTTAAGAAGCCTTTCGATAAGGCTGTTCTTGTGGAATTGGCAAAGGGATATTTGGAAGCCCATTGAGGGCTATAGTGAAAAAGGAAATATCTTCCGTTCAAAATGGAAAGAAGCATTCTGAGAAACTGCTCTGTGCTCTGTTCATTCATCTCCCAGTGTTACATTTTTCCCTTCCAGAAGCCTTTCGCTAAGGATGTTCTTGTGGAATTGGCCAAGGGATATTGGGAAGCCCATAGAGGGCTATGGTGAAAAAGGAAATATCTTCCGTTCAAAAATGCAAAGAAGCTTTCTGAGAAACTGCTCAGTGTTCTGTTAATTCATCTCACAGAGTTACATCCTTCCCTTCAAGAAGACTTTCGCTAAGGGTGTTCTTGTGGATTTGGCAAAGGGATATTTGGAAGCCCATAGAGGGCTATGGTGAAAAAGGAAATATCTTCCCTTCGAAACTGGAAAGAAGCTTTTTGTGAAACTGCTCTGTGTTCTGTTAATTCATCTCACAGAGTTACATCTTTCCCTTCAAGAAGCCTTTCGCTAAGGCTGTTCTTGTGGAATTGGCAAAGGGATATTTGGAAGCCCATAGAGGGCTATGGTGAAAAAGGAAATATCTTCCCTTCAAAACTGGAAAGAAGCTTTCTGAGAAACTGCTCTGTGTTCTGTTAATTCAACTCACAGAGATACATCTTTCCCTTCAAGAAGCCTTTCGTTAAGTCGGTTCTTGTGGAATTGGCAAAGGGATATTTGGAAGCCCATAGAGGGCTATGGTGAAAAAGGAAATATCTTAAGTTCAAAACTGGAAAGAAACTTTCTGAGAAATTGCTCTGTGTTCTGTTAATTCATCTCACAGATTTACATCTTTCCCTTCAACAAGCGTTTCGCTAAGGCTGTTCTTGTGGAATTGTCAAAGGGATATTTGGAAGCCCATAGAGGGCTATGGTGAAAAAGGAAATATCTTCCCTTCAAAACTGGAAAGAAGCTTTCTGAGAAACTGCTCTGTGTTCTGTTAATTCATCTCACAGAGTTACATCTTTCCCTTCAAGAAGCCTTTCGCTAAGGCTGTTCTTGTGGAATTGGCAAAGGGATATTTGGAAGCCCTTAGAGGGCCATGGTGAAAAAGCAAATATCTTCCGTTCAAAACTGGAAAGAAGCTTTCTGAGAAACTGCTCTGTGTTCTGTTAATTCATCTCACAGAGTTACAACTTTCCCTTCAGGAAGCCTTTCGTAAAGGGTGTTCTTTTGGAATTGGCAAAGGGATATTTGGAAGCCCATAGAGGGCAATGGTGAAAAAGGAAATATCTTCCGTTCAAAACAGGAAAGAAGCTTTCTGAGAAACTGCTCTGTGTTCTGTTATTTCATCTCACAGAGTTACATCTGTCCCTTCAAGAAGCCTTTCGCTAAGGCTGTTCTTGTGGAATTGGCAAAGGGATATTTGGAAGCCCTTAAAGGGACATGGTGAAAAAGGAAATATCTTCCGTTCAAAACTAGAAAGAAGCTTTCTGAGAAACTGCTCTGTGTTCTGTTAATTCATCTCAGAGAGTTACATCTTTCCTTTCAAGAAGCCTCTCGTTAAGGCTGTTCTTGTGGAATTGGCAAAGGGATATTTGGAAGCCCATAGAGCTCTATGGTGAAAAAGGAAATATCTTCCGTTCAAAACTGCAAAGAAGCTTTCTGAGAAACTGCTCTGTGTTCTGTTAATTCATCTCAGAGTTACATCTTTCCCTTCAAGAAGCCTTTCGCTAAGGCTGTTCTTGTGGAATTGGCAAAGGGATATTTGGAAGCCCATAGAGGGCAATGGTGAAAAAGGAAATATCTTCCATTCAAAACTGGAAAGAAGCTTTCTGAGAAACTGCTCTGTGTTCTGTTAATTCATCTCACAGAGTTAGATCTTTCCCTTCAAGAAGTCTTTCGCTAAGGCTGTTCTTGAGGAATTGGCAAAGTGATATTTGGAAGCCCATAGAGGCCTATGGTGAAAAAGGAAATATCTTCCGTTCAAAACTGGAAAGAAGCTTTCTGAGAAACTGCTCTGTGTTCTGTTAATTCATCTCACAGAGTTACATCTTTCCCTTCAAGCAGCCTTTCGCTAAGGCTGTTCTTGTGGAATTGGC